>NC_041383.1:231523785-231586870 GCF_002162155.2 Triticum dicoccoides
CGCCCCTGCCGTCGCCGCCCTCCTCCGCCTCCGCCAGCGACTGCCGCCCGGCCCCGCGCCTCCGCTCTCGGCCGCCGGCGCTGCCCCGCCGCCGTGTCCCTGCGTCGGCGCTGCCCCGCCGCCTCCGCCCATCGCCGGACCGCACCGGCGCGGCCCCGCACCACCGCCCCGGCGACCCTCGCCGAGCTCGCCGCCCTCCGGTCGCCGCCGCATCGTCCCCGCCATCTCCGGCGAGAGCTCCGGCCGGATCTGGATCGGGACCAGATCCGCCGGGGTCCCGAACCAAACGCGCCCTGCCATCCCGCTCCGCTCCGTCCAGGGTCCTCCCCGTCCAACTTATCCCGCGAGGTGAAAATTCCACCAAGTCCCTGAGATCTGCAACTTTATCATGCTATGTTCATCGCATCATAACTCTGTGCATACTGCTCCGTTTCATGCGTGTAATATGTCAAATTGTTCGTCTCGACGAGTACTTCATTTCATATTATTGCATCATTTTCATTTGAGCTCATCTTGATGCCCGAAATGCTGTTGGAAGAGTGCATGTTGATGTTAATCTGCTAAAACTGTTATAACATGCTCATTTGTCATTTTTGCCATGTTTGATGTGTGCATCCTATGAGGTTGATGTCTACATATGTTTTGATCTATGCTATGCCATCTTTCCAGGGGTGCCATCCATGTATTTTTGTGAGTTGTGTGCTGAGTGCATCAAGCTTGTTAAGTGGGGTACTTGCTGTTGCTGTTTTCCTGACAGATTCTGTTATATTTTGTTGCTATGTTAACCTGTTGCTACAAGTCATTTCGTGCATTATTCTGGAGATGTTCACTAAGGATGAGTTGTTATACATGTCATGCTCTATCCATTCATGCCCTTGGTTTCCATTATAGCCTGCTGTAGCTTGTTGTTATCTTGCTCCAAACTTGCTAAATGATGTTACCGTCAGCCTGTTAACATTAAGTTCAATGTTTCCATGATTGTTTGCTAGTGATCCATGCACCCTATGACCTTGTTCTTGCCATGTATAGCTTCACAAACATGTCTTCTTACTGTTGGTTGCCTTGTCATGCCATGTTTTGCTCTGTGGTGAGTGGTTTAAGCTCACCAACATGCCTACTTATCGTTGTTCCTGCCATGTATGAATCTGTCATATAACTTGCCATGTTTACATGGGTGCCATCATATTTTCTGTGCCTTTTTGGCTCATGATCAGTAAGGGTCTTTTGATCTATGCAATTAGTAGATTCATGCCATGCCTTTGTTTTCCATGATAAGTTCATGTAACATGTTGTTTGATAGCTCTAAACATTGCAACCTGATGTTAGTTCTGCTAAAGTCTGAAACTATTATTATTTGCAATCTTATCATGTCCTTTTGAGCATGTTCTAGTGATTTCTGGAGATAGCTCAGTGTTCATGTTTTGTTATGCTTTACCTGTACTTCATGCCCATGCCTTTTGTTATTATGTTGGGGTGTTGTAGCTTGTTGTTTTGATGCTTGCAATATGCCTAGTTGCTGTTTTGGACAGATTGTTGTTATGACTTGTATAGAGTATGTGTTGCACCGTTGCTCCGTTTTGAGTGTATGTGTTGGCCCTCAGTTATGCAGGGTTTAAAGTACATTAAGGCATGGCATTACTGGTAACGCCCTACATAAAGTGCTATCATGACCATAAAGACTACTTAATAATAGACCGTTTGGGTGCAGAGTGATTCTTGATCTCCTGGTGGTCGAGTGAGGCTTCATGGTCGAGTGTCTTCGAGTCCGTCGAGTGGAATCCTTCCAGGTCGACTAAAAGGTAGTTTCTTCTAGAGATGTCCTTGGGGAGGGTATCTTGGACAGGTCCATGACCCTACCTTAGGTACATGGCTTCATCAATAGCCCCCGAATAGATCGAGGTTTGAGTGGGATAGGAGTTGAAAATTCTTCCGACCCGTTTTTCATGCTATGAGTATGTCTTGTTCCGGATCAACGACTTCATGTGGCGGCATCAACTTCTTTTTCAGTCGCCTTGATCTATTTTTTGTATCTGTTGAGTGACTTTTCTGTGCTTGGAGACTTCCGAACGACGGATCGGAAGAAATCTCCGGTCTGACTAGTTGCTCTGCTATTCGCGGATTTAGCGGGATCCGAATTTCAGGAAGCGCGCGGGGCGGAGGAGGCCGCGGTATTCGGATGGGATAATGCAGGGACGCCTCGATCTTCGCGCCACCTTTTTCGCCATGTATCATGCGCGCGACTGTTGCGGGATTTGACAGGATCGTCCGGGCCTACCAGTCAGCCACTCGGAAGCAACTTCATATAAGGCGCCGGACGGGGATTTTTTGAACAGTGTGCCCTCATTTCGCCTCCCTCTTCCTCAGATTCATCTTCTGCGCTCGCTACCTTCTCAGTGCTGCTGCTCTGTGCCTGCTTCGCCGGCGACGATGGTGAAGGAGAAGACGGCGGCTTTGGAGCAGGCGAAGAAGGCGACGGTGAAGGCAAAGGGGAGGGCGACCAGTCGAGCTGGATCCTCGTCGCGGGCCAGCCTGCCACAAGGCTGGATCCAGGGAGACTGGATCCGCTCGACCATCAGCCAGAAGGACCTCGATGACCTGGCCAACAAAGGGCTGATTCCCCATGGGTCAACGAGGCTTCCGGGGAAGAAGTGGCAGCCGCAGCCTCAGGAGGGTGAGTGCGTCCTCTTAGCCACCCACGTTGACCGCGGGTTGTCTCTACCGCCGAATCCTTTCTTTCGGGGATTTCTGAACTTCTTTGGAGTGCAACTCCACCACTTCACACCCAATTCTATTGTCTATCTCGCCGCTTTCGTGTCCTTGTGTGAGAACTTCTTGGGTTGTCAGCCGCACTGGGGCCTTTTCAAACACATTTTCGCCTATCGCTCTCAGACGGTGAAAAAGGCTAGTCCGAGTGACGAGAAAACCTAAGTAATCCAGATGTGTGGGGGTCTTTGGGTTCAGATGAGGAGTAAAAGTGCCTTTCCAGTCATGACCCTTCCCGAGTAGTTCGAGGGTGGCAGTCGACCTGGTTCTATTGCCATGACCAGCCGACGCCAGGGCAGTCAACTGGACTCCCTCCTTTCTCCATGGACCGAGTGAACAAGCCGTCCTCTCTGAAGGTGGTCCCGGAGGAGAAAGCTCAGGTTAAGGTGTTGGTAGAGCGTGTAGTCCAGCTCATCCGCGACGGGGTGACTGGCATGGATCTTCTGGAGGTTTTCCTTTGACAGCGCATTCAGCCACTTCAATATCGAGGCCACCCGATGTGGATGTACTCTAGTACCGAAGACACCACTCGGGTCCACCCAGAGAAGGTCGACGACGCCACACTGGAGAGGTGGATGACTGCCATCACAGGGAACAAAGATAATCCCCGTGGAGCTAGGAGGATCCCACCACTCGACCAGTCTTACGAACCAGACAAGGTCTGACCACGTATCTCCGACTGTGATCCTGTTTCATTCATTCTGTTTTGCTACAATTCGGTCGACTTACTTTTGTCTTGTCCGTTGTCTTCCAGATCACTACCGAGATGTATTCGATGCCCAACGGGGCGCAAGAACAGACCGAAGAAGAGGAAGGGAGCGGGGGTGACAGTCAGGAGGAGTGGGAATCGGATGGCGAGGAGGGTGAGAAGATGTTGGATCTGATGAGGAAGAGGAGGAGGAAGTCGAACCTCCCCGTACCGAAAGGAGATCCAAGCTCGTCCATGACCCTGCAGACGAGCGTGGCAAGGCGGTCGTGCCTGTTGGTCAGTCGACCAAACGTCCTCGGACGATCTCTCCGGCGCCGACTGAGAAAGCTCCGAAGCAACCCCGAGCGGCGTCATCAAAACCGACGAAGGCCCTGCCGAAGATGAGGATGGTGATTCCCACCATTTCCGGGTAATGGCCTAACTTGTGTTTTCTTGTTTAACATGGATACACTCTTGGTCGACTCGTTCGCTGACCGACTGATTTCTGAAATTGCAGTGTTGCTACTTCTGAGACTTCAATCAGACATGACGATCAAGAAATGGAGGATGCTGTCACTTCCAACCCTGGTATGATCTCTGTAGTTTCGCTTTCGATCGACAGGATCTTCATTTTTAACTTTGAATCTTTTCTGTAGCTCCACCTTATATGATCATTGATCTCCCTGATGATGACGATGAGGAGCCACTGAGGCAGAGGAGGAACAGGAAGCTGTCAGCTGGCAAGACTGCTCAGGTTGTATCAGCACCTGAGACGCTGGTTCCGGAAGAGTGCTCTCCCTTCGTCGTCGAGTGCTGATCCGCCTTCCCTTTTCTCCACCCACCACGTCCCGGAAGACCAAGCAGGCGCTGCTAAAGAAGCTATATGCCACGCGGGGGTCATGATGGAGCAGGTGAAGGCGATCCGAGACGCCAGCCAAGCAGCTTATGATGCAAGTTCGGCCCTTAAGAGCAATGTCCAGGTTAGTCGATCACCGCCTGTTCTGTTAGGATATGGTACCTGAAAACTTTTCTTTCTGAAGATCTTCGTATCTGTACACCCACTGGGTGTGTCGATTGAATATCTGGATTGGTGGGGGCACGCTGAGTGCACCCACTGGGTGTAGTCCCCGAGACTATGGTGGACTGCTGGCAGTCGACTGTAGTCTTTATACCTTGAACTTTTTTCTCTTTACTTTCTCCACTCGATCTGGTCGAATGGAATCATGGAACCGGCGGGGGCACGCTGAGTGCACCCACTGGGTGTAGTCCCCGAGACCGTGGTCGACTGCTGGCAATCGACTATGGTCTGAAGAACATTTTTTTTGAAACTGTGGTTAACTACTGGCAGTTAGCCTTTTTGTCTCTTTTGGTCGACTGATCAACCCGAGCTCATAGAACCAGTGGGGGCACGCTGAGTGCACCCACTGGGTGTAGTCCCCGAGACTACAGTTGAATATTTTGATTCGGCTGTAGTCTTAGAAATACTACGATTTTTCTCTTAGCCACTCGGAAGTGACCTATCTTTGATGTCTGTCGATTGATCTTTTGCAGAAATCTTGCGAGCTTGTGGCTCGTTATACTGAGTTGGAGAACAAACATATCCAGCTCGAACTTGATTTGAAGCTTGTCCAGGAGAACTTCACGAAGGCGAAGGAGGAGGCAAAAGGTATGTTCGGTGAGAACCTTGACGACTGCCCTTATTTCTTGTCCATTCCTAAGTCTGACCTCACTGCCATTTTGTAGATAAACTGAGGGATGCTCTGAAGAAGAAGGATCTTGACCTTGCTGAGGCACAGAAAGCGGCTTTGGACAAGACAAAACTTGCAGAAGAAAAGTTGGCTTCAATCAGCAAACTTGAAGAGGATAATACCAATCTGAAAGCTGCTCTTGACGCGGCCAACAAGGAGGTTAGTCGACTGAAGAATGACAAGATAACCCTGAGCGACAAGGCTAGCGAACTGGCGGGAAAGAAGAATGATCTAGAGGATTATCTGGGAGGACTCGCCAAGAAGCTATTCCTCATGCTTGAAGGTAATCTTTTATATCTGATTTGCTTGTAATTCTGGACTTACCACAAAACTGTGGGCTCATCTTTGGGTTGTGTTTACAGAATTCTGCCAAAACTTTGAGGAAGAAACTGGTCGAGTGGAGACAAGCCTGGATCCCATCAACTCTCCTGTGAAGGATGAAGCCGCCATGAACGTGCTCCAACTCGAGTCTCGCATTGCTGCTGTGGTCGACTATCTTGCTAGACTGAAGGTTGCAACGTCGCGCATCGACACAACACTCTGGCCAGGGGAAACACTTCAGAATGACCTCGAGTCTCTGATGACTCGACTCAACGAAGTTCCAAGTCGGGTGCAAGAATGGAAGAAGTCTTCTGCCAGGTGTGGTGCTGATGTTGCTCTGTCTCTGGTCCGTGTTCACTGCAAGGATGCGCGAGAGGACAAGTTGGCGTCTCTCAAGGTGGCCAATACCAAGAAGCATGACTTCCGGTCTTTCATGGAGACCTTCATTGCTGCTGCCACTCGGATTGCAGATGGAATCGACCTGGACGAGTTTGTCGCGCCTTCCATTCCTCCATAGGAGAAGTAAAAAACTTTTATGCTTGATGCCTTAAATTTGGCTCGGAATGCCGAGTGGTTTTTGTAACCGGTAAACTTTAACAGGCTTGGTGCCTGAGCACTTCTGGATCCGTAGGATGTTATCTCAACTTGGGTTTGCCGTTGAATATGTTTGCATTTGTCTTCGAACAAACATTGTTCTTCGCTCGGAATATGTGCTAGTGTTTGTGATGCACTCTTGCAGGTAGGAATGAAGCACAGATTGCAGTCGACTTGCGTCCTTGCGGATCGGGATGGAGTACACATTGTATTTGTGGCGGAGCTCTGAAAGGGAAGGTAGCAGTCGACATGCACCTCGTCATCCTTGTAGAGCGGAATGAATCTCATACTTAGGCTAGCACTGGGCTGCAGCTAAGCCCCCGAGTGGGAGGTTTGCTCTCCACTCGGTAGGATTTTCAAAAACTTAGATGAGCACTGGGCTGCAGCTAAGCCCCCGAGTGGGAGGTTTGCTCTCCACTCGGTAGGATTTTCACAATCTTAGGCGAGCACTGGGCTGCAGCTAAGCCCCCGAGTGGGAGGTTTGCTTTCCATTCGGTAGGATTTTCAAAAACTTAGGCAAGCACTGGGCTGCAGCTAAGCCCCCGAGTGGGAGGTTTGCTCTCCACTCGGTAGGATTTTCACAATCTTAGGCGAGCACTGGGCTGCAGCTAAGCCCCCGAGTGGGAGGTTTGCTCACCATTCGGTAGGATTTTCAAAAACTTAGGCGAGCACTGGGCTGCAGCTAAGCCTCCGAGTGGGAGGTTTGCTCTCCACTCGGTTGGATTTTCCCAAACTTAGGTGAGCACTGGGCTGCAGCTAAGCCCCCTAGTGGGAGGTTTGCTCTCCACTCGGTAGGATTTTCAAAAACTTAGGCGAGCACTGGGCTGCAGCTAAGCCCCCGAGTGGGAGGTTTGCTCTTCACTCGGTAGGATTTTTTGTGGCGTAGCTCGGAAGGAGAAGGTAACAGTCGACCTGCACCTCGTCATCTTTGCGGAGCGCACATTGTATTTGTGGCGTAGCTCGGAAGGAGAAGATAACAGTCGACCTGCACCTCGTCCTCCTTGCGGGTCGCACATTGTATTTGTGGCGTAGCTCGGAAGGAGGAGGTAGCAGTCGACCTGCACCTCATCCTCCTTGTGGAGCGCACATTGTATTTGTGGCGTAGCTCGGAAGGAGAAGGTAGCAGTCGACCTGCGTCTCGTCCTCCTTGCGGAGCGCACATTGTATTTGTACTTAGGCGAGCACTGGGCTGCAGCTAAGCCCTCGAGTGGGAGGCTGGCTCACCACTCGGCAGGATTTTGTTAAACTTAGGCGAGTACTTGGACTGCAGCTAAGCCTCCGAGTGGGAGGCTGGCTCACCACTCGGCAGGATTTTGTTAAACTTAGGCGAGTACTTGGACTGCAGCTAAGCCTCCGAGTGGGAGGCTGGCTCACCACTCGGCAGGATTTTGTTAAACTTAGGCGAGTACTTGGACTACAGCTAAGCCCCCGAGTGGGAGGCTGGCTCACCACTCGGTAGGATTTGAAAGTACTTAGGCGAAACGGATTCGTAGCTAAGCCTCCTGAGTGGGAGACTGGCTCACCACTCGGCAAGGATTTTTTACAAACTTAGGCAAAACGGATTCGCAGCTAAGCCACCCACTGGGGGACTGCTCATGTAAACAAAAGTAACAACAATCACTTGGAAAATCATAACACTCTTGTCTTTGATAAATAAACTATAGAAGTACTTTTATTACATCTCTTCCAAGTGAATATATAAGTATAAAAGGGGCGGAGCAGCTCCGTGTTCCAATCTCGGGGCTGGTCAATCTGGTGACCGACATTGTAAATGCGGTATGATTCGTTGTGGAGAACTTTGGTGACGATGAAGGGACCTTCCCAAGTAGGAGCAAGCTTGTGTGGCTTCTGCTGATCCACTCGGAGAACCAAATCTCCCTCTTGGAAGGCTCGACTCTTCACGTTTTTGGCAAGGAAGCGACGTAAGTCCTGCTGATAAATGGTCGATCGGATCATTGCCATCTCTCTTTCTTCTTCTAGAAGGTCGACTGCGTCCTGTCGGGCTTGCTCTGCTTCATCTTCAGTGTAGAGTTCGACTCGAGGTGTGTTGTGAAGCAGGTCACTCGGCAAGACTGCTTCAGCTCCGTAAACCAAGAAGAACGGAGTTCTCCCAGTCGATCGATTAGGTGTGGTCCTTAATCCCCAAAGTACTGACGGAAGCTCATCGACCCATGCACCAGCCACGTGCTTGAGATCGCGCATCAGTCGGGGTTTCAGCCCTTTGAGAATTAAACCATTTGCTCATTCCGCTTGTCCATTTGACTGGGGGTGAGCGACTGAAGCATAGTCGACTCGTGTTCCCTGAGATGTGCAAAAGGCTCTGAATTCCTCGGAATCGAAGTTTGACCCATTATTAGTGATGATGCTATTGTAACTCCATATCTGAATATCAACTCTCTGATGAAGCTGACAGCAGTGTTGGCATCAAGATTCTTGATGGGTTTAGCTTCAATCCACTTAGTGAACTTGTCGACTGCCACCAGCACATGGGTGAAGCCGCTTCTACCTGTTCTCAGTGGTCCAACCATATCCAATCCCCATACAGCAAAAGGCCAAATGAGTGGAATGGTCTTCAAGGCTGAGGCGGGCTTGTGTGACATATTGGAGTAAAATTGACATCCTTCACACTTGTCGACTATCTTCTTAGCCATTTCATTTGCTCTCGGCCAGTAAAATCCTGCTCGGTATGCTTTGGCCACAATGGTCCGAGAGGACGCATGATGGCCATAGGTTCCCGAGTGGATATCGTCAAGGATTATCCGACCTTCTTCTGGCGTTATACATTTCTGACCGACTCCAGTCGCGCTTTCTCTGTACAACTGTCCCTTTATCACGGTAAAGGCTTTGGATCGGCGGACGATCTGTCGAGCCTCTTCTTCATCCTCTGGGAGATCTTTCCTTAAGATATACACGATGTACGGCACTGTCCAATCGGGAGTGATGACCAATGCTTCCATGATCAGGTCGACCACCGCTGGAACTTCAACTTCAGTCGGATCTGTGACACTTTTTGGCTGCGGAGCTTCTTCGGTAAAAGGATCTTCCTGAACTGATGGAGTATGGATATGTTCCAAGAACACATTACTGGGAATGGCCTCTCTCTTGGAACCTATCTTTGCCAAATCATCAGCCGCTTGATTCTTCAGTCGGGGTATATGATGGAGCTCTAACCCTTCAAATTCCTTCTCAAGCTTTCTTACTGCATTGCAGTAACCAGTCATGGCTGGGCTTCTGATGTCCCACTCCTTCATCACCTGATTGACCACCAAATCTGAGTCGCCATAAACCATAAGGCGACGGACACCGAGTGAAATGGCCATGCGCAACCCATACAAAAGTGCTTCGTATTCTGCTTCATTGTTGGAGGAATCGAAGTGGATCTGGAGCACATATCTGAGCTTATCTCCTCGGGGGGAAACCAATACTACCCCAGCACTGGAACCATTCAACATCTTAGAACCGTCAAAGAACATGGTCCAGTGCTCCGAGTGAACTTGAGTCGGTAGTTGCTGTTCAATCCACTCGGCGATGAAATCTGCTACTGCTTGGGACTTAATGGCTTTCTTTGCCTCAAACTTGATATCAAGGGGAAGGAGTTCAATCGCCCATTTTGCCACTCGACCAATTGCATCTATGTTGTGCAAAATCTCTGACAATGGGGCGTCGCTGACGACTGTAACGGAATGATCAGAGAAATAATGAGCAACCTTCTTCGTGGTCATGTAAATCCCATATACAAGCTTCTGATAATGAGGGTATCTTTGCTTCGATGGGGTCAACACTTCGGAAAGATAATATATTGGGCGCTAAACTTTGAAGGCTTTCCCTTCTTCTTCCCGCTCGACCGTAAGTACTGTACTGACGACTTGTCCTGTGGCTACAATGTAAAGCAACAAAGGCTCTTTGCTGATTGGAGCAGCAAGCACTGGCTGGGTGGAGAGCAGAGCTTTTAGCTCTGCAAACACTGCATCAGCTTCTGGAGTCCACTCGAACTTGTCTGACTTCTTCATCAATCGGTAAAGAGGCAATGCCTTTTCACCGAGGCGAGAGATGAATCGACTTAACGTGGCCAAGCATCCAGTAAGCTTCTGGACATCGTGCACATGCACAGGGCATTTCATTCGGAGAATAGTGCCAACTTTTTCTAGGTTGGCGTCGATTCCTCGTTCGGAAACGAGAAAACCGAGTAACTTTTCGCCAGGAACACCGAATGTGCACTTTGATGGATTAAGCTTGATATCATACCTCTTGAGATTGGTAAATGTTTTAGTGAGGTCAGTCAACATGTCGGAACCCTTCCATGATTTGACCACAATATCATCCATGTATGCCTCCACGTTCCGACTGATTTGAGTGAGTAAACACTTCTGAATCATCCTCATGAACGTGGCTCCGGCATTCTCGAGGCTGAATGGCATGGTGACATAGCAGAAGCACCCGAATGGAGTGATGAAAGCTGTTTTGATCTCGTCGGGTCCTTACAGACGGATCTAATGGTAACCGGAATAGGCGTCTAAAAAAGACAGGCGCTCACATCCCGCAGTCGAGTCGACTATTTGGTCGATGCGGGGGAGAGGAAAATGATATTTCAGGCAGGCCCGATTGATATGTTTGAAATCAATGCACATGCGAAGTGACTTGTCCTTCTTGGGGACCATGACAACATTGGCGAGCCACTCGGAGTGGTAAATTTCTCGGATAAACTCTGCTGCCAGGAGCCAAGCCACCTCCTCGCCAATGGCCTTTCTCTTCTGGACGGCGGACCGTCGAAGGTGTTCTTTGATAGGTTTCACTTTTGAGTCGACTCGTAGACGATGCTCAGCCAGCCCCCTGGGAACACCCGGCATGTCAGCAGGCTTCCATGCGAAGATGTCCCAGTTCTCTCGAAGGAACTGGATGAGCGCTTCTTCCTATTTAGAGTCGAGTGTTGTGGAGATATGAGTCGGAGCAGCACTCGGGTCGGTCGGGTGAATGTGAACGGGCTTCGTCTCTCCAGACGACTGGAATGCTGACTCTGTGGCGGGCTTCTTGGCCCACAATAAATCACTCGGATCTGCATTTTTCTGGTATTCTTGCAGCTCCACCACTGTTATCTGAGCATCGGCAATCTTTGAGCCCTTCTGAAAGCACTCTTCTGCCTTTTTCCGATTGCCAGTGATGGTGATCACACCCTTGGGACCAGGCATCTTCAATTTGAGGTACACGTAACATGGTCGAGCCATGAATCGTGCATAAGCTGGCCTGCCCAAAATAGCGTGATAAGCACTCTGGAAATCCACAACTTCAAATGTTAACTTTTCTTTGCGGAAATGCTTCGAATCGCCGAAAACCACATCAAGAGCAATTTGGCCGAGTGACTTAGCCTTCTTTCCAGGAATGACTCCATGGAAACTCATGTTGCTGGAACTGAGTCTGGACATCGGAATGCCCATTCCTTTCAGTGTCTCCGCATACAATATATTCAGGCCGCTGCCACCATCCATCAGAACCTTAGTCAGTCGTGTTCCTTCGACGACTGGGTCGACCACCAAAGCTTGCCTCCCAGGGGTGGCTATGTGTGTCCGATGATTAGACTGGTCGAATGTGATGGCGGTCTGGGACAATTTCAGATAACTGGGTGTCGCCGGAGCAACCATATTCACCTCATGGTTGATAACTTTCAATCGACTTTTGCTCTCAACATCAGCAAAAATTATCAAGGTGGAATTGACATGGGGGTATCCTCCATCACTGTCCTCTTTGTCCCCAACCTTTTCCGACTCCTTTTCCTTATCCTTGAGCTGTTCCCCTAAAACTGCTGGATTAAGAGTCGGCACTGGCGAGTGGTATGTTTTGGGTAGATGAAGTTGCCTTCCTCGTCTTTCTTCGTGTGGATGTGGCATGGCAAATCCATCACGTCGTTTCTTTCCTTGTCCTTCACCTTCTTGGGGTTCCAAGATCCTTTGGGCTTCCCTTTAAACTTGCCCTGGGTCACGGCCAAGGCTTCTCCAGGAACAGCTGGCTCGGCTTTCCGCTTCTGCTTCCGACTGGAGTTCCCTCCTCCGGTTTCATGAGCAGTCGGCTTGTACTTGCCACTCTGGAGCTGATCCTCTTCTTCACCATTGGCATATTTGGTGGCAATCTCCATCATTCGACTCAGAGTCATGTCTCCGGTCCGACCGAACTTCAAACTTAACTCCCTGTTCTTAACGCCTTCCTTGAAGGCACAGACTGCTTGGTGATCAGATACATTCTCCACCGTGTGATGCAATGTGATCCACCTCTGGATGTAATCTCTCAGGGTCTCATTCGACTTTTGCACGCAAACCTGCAGCTCTATCAAACCTGCTAGTCGCTTGCAAGTCCCTTCAAATGTCCTGACAAACACTCGGGCATGATCTTCCCAAGTGTAAATGCTGTTAGGCGCCAACTGATTCAGCCAGGCTCTGGCCGAGCCCTCCAACATAAGAGGTAGGTTTTTCATGGCCACCTCATCATTGCCACCGCCAATCTGAACAGCCACTCGGTAGTCTTCAAGCCAAGTGTCGGGCTTGGACTCACCAGTGAACTTACTCACCCAGTCGCCAACCTGAAGTTGGGAGGAATCATCATGGCTCTGATGGCTCTGCTAAAACACTCTGGTCCTAAGACATGAACTCGGCTGCTGGTGGGCACATCTCTGTCATGGCCTTCTCGGTGAGCTCTGTTCCGGTCGACCAGACCTTGCACGATAATGGATCTCGCGTCAAAGCCTGGTTCTCTGGGGTCGACTGGAACCCTTCGCCCAACACTGTGCTGGCGTCTGTCATCTTGCTGTCGAGGGGCGTACGACCCACCCCTTGGGGGAGGAGTGGGCACTCGACACCGATTATTGCGATTGAATCGGCCATCATACTGATCACGTCGACCTCCACGTCCCTCACGCTGCGGGGGCGATCTTGGGCTATGGGCCGACTGGACTGTATTCGCAGCAACGGATCGACTGTGAATCCTATTATGCGACTACGATACAGCTGAATTTTGATCCCCCGCTGCCCGGAGTAAATCTCTGATCTGCATCAAGCCTCTGCCAGCCACTGACTACGAGGGCTGAATCGACTCTGCTATACGGGCTGCAGCTGCTAGATTCTGAATTGGAGTTCGATATACCTGAGTCGGTGGTGGAAAGAGCTGACGTCAACTAGAGTCCGGTACTCGTTGCCGTGCACGTTCGTCGAGTGCTCATTGGAGGTTCTCCATTCGAGTGTGTTCAGCCAAGTTGGCCAAACGCACGTCCTCCAGGGCGCGAGCCTCAGGGGTTTCTCCTATGATAGGAGTGTGCAGAGCATCCATGTTCCGGCGGCGAAGATCTTCCCTTTGCAGCAAAGTGAGTGGTTCGGGCTGATACTCCTCGTGGACCTGCGCTGGGTCGCCTTCGCCGTCCCCTCCGTTGGTGTGGGGGAAGCCGGGAGGACTACGCGGTCCATTGACCATTAGGACCTCCTCCGCTGGATCACTGCTGTCGCACTCGGATGCAGTCTCTACGGAGCCAGTCGACAGATCGAACATGTCGTAGAGAGATTCGTCAGGCTCGATCGCCGCGACTTGAGTGGTGGCCGACTAGCGAGCCGCTGCAAGCCTCACCCACCGCTGAAGCCTCGACCGACCAGAGCGCTTGCGCTGGCGGGAGACAGGGAGGGAGGATGATGCAGGGGTCGACCGATACAGGGCCGACGGTTGCCGCAGCAGGACGCCGCAGACACATGCACGAAAGTGTGTCACCCCACAGACTGGGAGCGCGTCGATGTCGAGTGGAGCCTCCTGGAGCCAAGCGGAGTCGTCGGCGATGAACGTGAGCGCGCCGAGACGGATCTCGCGGCCCTCAACTAAAACTCCGCCAGAAACCATGGTGAAGGCGTTCGGAACAACTGCAACTTCTCCAATAAGTCGCTAAGACACCTGCCCCATGGTGGGCTCCAACTGTCCTGGTTCTAAGCCTGACAGTAGAATAGGGGGGTAGGTATGGAGAGGGAAGATCCTAGCTATGGAGTAGTTGTGTACGCAAGGGATTTACGAGTTCAGGCCCTTCTTAGAGGATGTAACAACCCTACGTCTCGGATCCCAGAGGCGGTCGACTGGATTATATGCGTATGAGTTACAGGGGTGCGAACCCTTTACACTCAGGAGGGGGGTGGCTTCTATAGAGTCTGCCAGACCCCTCCGGCCCTCAGTTATGCAGGGTTTAAAGTACATTAAGGCCTGGCGTTACTGGTAACGCCCTACATAAAGTGCTATCATGACCATAAAGACTACTTAATAACAGACCGTTTGGGTGCAGAGTGATTCTTGATCTCCTGGTGGTCGAGTGAGGCTTCATGGTCGAGTGTCTTCGAGTCCGTCGAGTGGAATCTTTCCAGATCGACTGAAAGGTAGTTTCTTCTAGGGATGTCCTTGGGGAGGGTATCTTGGACAGGTCCATGACCCTACCCGAGATACATGGCTTCATCACCATCCGGACACGGGATGAAGTCTTCAATCTTGTATCTTCATAGTCCAACAGTCCGGCCAAAGTATATAGTTCGGCTGTCCAAGGACCCCTTAATCTAGGACTCCCTCATATAGAGGCTCACTAGGGACACAGTGTTTGTCTATGTATTCGCACATGTATTAAGGTTTCCGATCAATAAAATTTTAGCATGAATAATAAACATTGATCATGAATAAGGAAATATAAAATCATAACTTTATTTTTGCCTTTAGGGCATATTTCCTTCAGTCTCCCACTTGCACTAGAGTAAATAATCTAGTTCACATCGCCTTGTGATTTAACACCAATAGTTCACATCTTTATGTGATTAACAACAATAGTTCACATCGCCATGTGACCAAAACCCAAAGGGTTTACTAGAGCCAATAATCTAGTTCACATTGCTATGTGATTAACACCCAAAGAGTACTACGGTGTGATCATGTTTTGCTTATGAGAGAAGTTTTAGTCAACGGGTCTGCCACATTTAGATCCGTAAGTATTTTGCAAATTTCTATGTCTAAAATGCTCTGCATGGAGCTACTCTAGCTAATTTCTCCCACCTTTAATACGTATCTAGATTGAGACTTAGAGTCATCTAGATCAGTGTCAAAGCTTGCATCGACGTAACTCTTTACGACGAACTCTTTATCACCTCCAGAATCGAGAAATATTACTTTAGTCCTCTAAGGATAATTTTGACCGCTTTCCAGTGATCTACTCCTGGATCACTCTTGTACCCTCTTGCTAAACTCATGGCTAGGCACACAATAGGTCTGGTACACATCATGGCATACTTTATAGAACCTATGGCTGAGGCATAGGGAATGACTTTCATTCTCTCTCTATCTTCTGTCATGGTCGGGCTTTGAGTCTTACTCAACTTCACACCTTACAATACAGGCAAGAACTCCTTCTTTGACTGATCCATTTTGAACTCCTTCAAAAAACTTGTCAAGGTATGTATTTTGTTGAAAGTCTTATCAAGCGTCTTGATCTATCTCTATAGATCTTGATGCCCAATACGTAAGAAGCTTCACCGAGGTCTTTCATTGAGAAAACTCATATTCAAGTATCCTTTTATGCTATCCAGAAATTCTATATCATTTCCAATCAATAATATGTCACCTACATATAATATTAGACATGCTACAGAGCTCCCACTCACTTTCTTGTAAATACAGGTTTTACCGAAAGTCTGTATAAAACCACATGCTTTGATCACCTCATCAAAGCGTATATTGCCACTCCGAGATGCTTGCACCAGTCCATAGATGGATCGCTGGAGCTTGCACACTTTGTTAGCACCTTTAGGATCGACAAAACCTTCTGGTTGCATCATATACAGCTCTTCTTTGAGAAATCCGTTAAGGAATGCAGTTTTGACGTCCACTTGCCAGATTTCATAATCATAAAATGCGACAATTGCTAACATGATTCGGACAGACTTAAGCATCGCTACGGGTGAGAAAGTCTCATCATAGTCAACTCTTTGAACTTGTCGAAAACCTTTCGTGACAAGTTGAGCTTTGTAGACAGTAACATTACCATCAGCATCAGTCTTCTTCTTGAAGATCCATTTATTCTCCATGGCTCGCTGATCATTGGGCAAATCCACAAAAGTCCACACTTTGTTCTCATACATGGATCCTATCTCAGATTTCATGGCCTCAAGCCATTTATCGGAATCTGGGCTCATCATAGCTTCTTCATAGTTCGTAGGTTCACCATGGTCTAATAACATGACTTCCAGGACAGGATTACTATACCACTCTCGTGCGGAACGTTCTCTGTTCGACCTACGAGGTCTAGTAATAACTTGATCCGAAGTTTCATGATCATCATCATTAGCTTCCTCTCTAGTTGGTGTAGGCATCACGGGAACGGATTTCACTGATGTGCTACTTGCCAATTCGAGAGAAGGCACAATTACCTCATCAAGTTCTACTTTCCTCCCACTCACTTCTTTCGAGAGAAAACTCCTTCTCCAGAAAGGTTACATTCTCGGCAACATGGTCCAGTGCTCCGAGTGAACTTGAGTCGGTAGTTGCTGTTCAATCCACTCGGCGATGAAATCTGCTACTGCTTGGGACTTAATGGCTTTCTTTGCCTCAAACTTGATATCAAGGGGAAGGAGTTCAATCGCCCATTTTGCCACTCGACCAGTTGCATCTATGTTGTGCAAAATCTCTGACAATGGGGCGTCGCTGACGACTGTAACGGAATGATCAGAGAAATAATGAGCAACCTTCTTCGTGGTCATGTAAATCCCATATACAAGCTTCTGATAATGAGGGTATCTTTGCTTCGATGGGGTCAACACTTCGGAAAGATAATATATTGGGCGCTAAACTTTGAAGGCTTTCCCTTCTTCTTCCCGATCGACCGTAAGTACTGTACTGACGACTTGTCCTGTGGCTGCAATGTAAAGCAACAAAGGCTCTTTGCTGATTGGAGCAGCAAGTACTGGCTGGGTGGAGAGCAGAGCTTTTAGCTCTGCAAACGCTGCATCAGCTTCTGGAGTCCACTCGAACTTGTCTGACTTCTTCATCAATCGGTAAAGAGGCAATGCCTTTTCACCAAGGCGAGAGATGAATCGACTTAACGTGGCCAAGCATCCAGTAAGCTTCTGGACATCGTGCACACGCACGGGGCGTTTCATTCGGAGAATAGTGCCAACTTTTTCTGGGTTGGCGTCGATTCCTCGTTCGGAAACGAGAAAACCGAGTAACTTTTCGCCAGGAACTCCGAATGTGCACTTTGATGGATTAAGCTTGATATCATACCTCCTGAGATTGGTAAATGTTTCAGCGAGGTCAGTCAACATGTCGGAACCCTTCCGTGATTTGACCACAATATCATCCATGTATGCTTCCACGTTCCGACTGATTTGAGTGAGTAAACACTTCTGAATCATCCTCATGAACGTGGCTCCGGCATTCTCGAGGCTGAATGGCATGGTGACATAGTAGAAGCACCCAAATGGAGTGATGAAAGCTGTTTTGATCTCGTCGGGTCCTTACAGACGGATCTAATGGTAACCGGAATAGGCGTCTAAAAAAGACAGGCGCTCACATCCCGCAGTCGAGTCGACTATTTGGTCGATGCGGGGGAGAGGAAAATGATATTTCGGGCAGGCCCGATTGATATGTTTGAAATCAATGCACATGCGAAGTGACTTGTCCTTCTTGGGGACCATGACAACATTGGCGAGCCACTCGGAGTGGTAAATTTCTCGGATAAACTCTGCTGCCAGGAGACAAGCCACCTCCTCGCCAATGGCCTTTATCTTCTGGACGGCGGACCGTCGAAGGTGTTCTTTGATAGGTTTCACTTTTGTGTCGACTCGTAGACGATGCTCAGCCAGCCCCCTGGGAACACCCGGCATGTCAGCAGGCTTCCATGCGAAGATGTCCCAGTTCTCTCGGAGGAACTGGATGAGCGCTTCTTCCTATTTAGAGTCGAGTGTTGTGGAGATATGAGTCGGAGCAGCACTCGGGTCGGTCGGGTGAATGTGAACGGGCTTCGTCTCTCCAGACGACTGGAACGCTGACTCTGTGGAGGGCTTCTTGGCCCACAATAAATCACTCGGATCTGCATTTTTCTGGTATTCTTGCAGCTCCACCACTGTTATCTGAGCATCGGCAATCTTTGAGCCCTTCTGAAAGCACTCTTCTGCCTTTTTCCGATTGCCAGTGATGGTGATCACACCCTTGGGACCAGGCATCTTCAATTTGAGGTACACGTAACATGGTCGAGCCATGAATCATGCATAAGCTGGCCTGCCCAAAATAGCGTGATAAGCACTCTGGAAATCCACAACTTCAAATGTTAACTTTTCTTTGCGGAAATGCTTCGAATCGCCGAAAACCACATCAAGAGCAATTTGGCCGAGTGACTTAGCCTTCTTTCCAGGAATGACTCCATGGAAACTCATGTTGCTGGAACTGAGTCTGGACATCGGAATGCCCATTCCTTTCAGCGTCTCCGCATACAATATATTCAGGCCGCTGCCACCATCCATCAGAACCTTAGTCAGTCGTGTTCCTTCGACGACTGGGTCGACCACCAAAGCTTGCCTCCCAGGGGTGGCTATGTGTGTCGGATGATTAGACCGGTCAAATGTGATGGCGGTCTTGGACCATTTCAGATAACTGGGTGTCGCCGGAGCAACCATATTCACCTCATGGTTGATAACTTTCAATTGACTTTTGCTCTCAACATCAGCAAAAATTATCAAGGTGGAATTGACATGGGGGTATCCTCCATCACTGTCCTCTTTGTCCCCAACCTTTTCCGACTCCTTTTCCTTATCCTTGGGCTGTTTCCCCTAAAACTGCTGGATTAAGAGTCGGCACTGGCGAGTGGTATGTTTTGGGTAGATGAAGTTGCCTTCCTCGTCTTTCTTCGTGTGGATGTGGCATGGCAAATCCATCATGTCGTTTCTTTCCTTGTCCTTCACCTTCTTGGGGTTCCAAGATCCTTTGGGCTTCCCTTTAAACTTGCCCTAAGTCACGGCCAAGGCTTCTCCAGGAACAGCTGGCTCGGCTTTCCGCTTCTGCTTCCGACTGGAGTTCCCTCCTCCGGTTTCATGAGCAGTCGGCTTGTACTTGCCACTCTGGAGCTGATGCTCTTCTTCACCATTGGCATATTTGGTGGCAATCTCCATCATTCGACTCAGAGTCATGTCTCCGGTCCGACCGAACTTCAAACTTAACTCCCTGTTCTTAATGCCTTCCTTGAAGGCACAGACTGCTTGGTGATCAGATACATTCTCCACCGTGTGATGCAATGTGATCCACCTTTGGATGTAATCTCTCAGGGTCTCATTCGACTTTTGCACGCAAACCTGCAGCTCTATCAAACCTGTTGGTCGCTTGGAAGTCCCTTCAAATGTCCTGACAAACACTCGGGCAAGATCTTCCCAAGTGTAAATGTTGTTAGGCGCCAACTGATTCAGCCAGGCTCTGGCCGAGCCCTCCAACATAAGAGGTAGGTGTTTCATGGCCACCTCATCATTGCCACCGCCAATCTGAACAGCCACTCGGTAGTCCTCAAGCCAAGTGTCGGGCTTGGACTCACCAGTGAACTTACTCACCCCAGTCGCCAACCTGAAGTTGGGAGGAATCACCGTGGCTCTGATGGCTCTGCTAAAACACTCTGGTCCTGAGACATGAACTCGGCTGCTGGTGGGCACATCTCTGTCATGGCCTTCTCGGTGAGCTCTGTTCCGGTCGACCAGACCTTGCACGATAATGGATCTCGCGTCAAAGCCTGGTTCTCTGGGGTCAACTGGAACCCTTCACCCAACACTGTGCTGGCGTCTGTCATCTTGCTGTCGAGGGGCGTACGACCCACCCCTTGGGGGAGGAGTGGGCACTCGATGCCGATTATTGCGATCGAATCGGCCATCATACTGATCACGTCGACCTCCCCGTCCCTCACGCTGCGGGGGCGATCTTGGGCTATGGGCCGACTGGACTGTATTCGCAGCGACGGATCGACTGTGAATCCTATTATGCGACTGCGATACAGCTGAATTTTGATCCCCCGCTGCCCGGAGTAAATATCTGATCTGCATCAAGCCTCTGCCAGCCTCTGACTGCGAGGGCTGAATCGACTCTGCGATACGGGCTGCAGCTGCTAGATTCTGAATTGGAGTTCGATATACCTGAGTCGGTTGTGGAAAGAGCTGACGTCGACTAGAGTCCGGTACTCGTTGCCGTGCACGTTTGTCGAGTGCTCATTGGAGGTTCTCCATTCGAGTGTGTTCAGCCAAGTTGGCCAAACGCACGTCCTCCAGGGCGCGAGCCTCAGGGGTTTCTCCTATGATAGGAGTGTGCAGAGCATCCATGTTCCGGCGGCGAAGATCTTCCCTCTGCAGCAAAGTGAGTGGTTCGGGCTGATACTCCTCGTGGACCTGCGCTGGGTCGCCTTCGCCGTCCCCTCCGTTGGTGTGGGGGAAGCCAGGAGGACTACGCGGTCCATTGACCATTAGGACCTCCTCCGCTGGATCACTGCTGTCGCACTCGGATGCAGTCTCTACGGAGCCAGTCGACAGATCGAACATGTCGTAGAGAGATTCGTCAGGCTCGATCGCCGCGACTTGAGTGGTGGCCGACTAGCGAGCTGCTGCAAGCATCACCCACCGCTGAAGCCTCGACCGACCAGAACGCTTGCGCTGGCGGGAGACAGGGAGGGAGGATGATGCAGGGGTCGACCGATACAGGGCCGACGGTTGCCGCAGCAGGACGCCGCGGACACATGCACGAAAGTGTGTCGCCCCGCAGACTGGGAGCGCGTCGATGTCGAGTGGAGCCTCCTGGAGCCAAGCGGAGTCGTCGGCGATGAACGTGAGCGCGCCGAGACGGATCTCGCGGCCCTCAACTAAAACTCCGCCAGAAACCATGGTGAAGGCGTTCGGAACAACTGCAACTTCTCCAATAAGTCACTAAGACACCTGCCCCATGGTGGGCGCCAACTGTCCTGGTTCTAAGCCTGACAGTAGAATAGGGGGGTAGGTATGGAGAGGGAAGATCCTAGCTATGGAGTAGTTGTGTACGCAAGGGATTTACGAGTTCAGGCCCTTCTTAGAGGATGTAACAACCCTACGTCTCGGATCCCAGAGGCGGTCGACTGGATTATATGCGTATGAGTTACAGGGGTGCGAACCCTTTACACTCAGGAGGGGGGTGGCTTCTATAGAGTCTGCCAGACCCCTCCGGCCCTCAGTTATGCAGGGTTTAAAGTACATTAAGGCCTGGCGTTACTGGTAACGCCCTACATAAAGTGCTATCATGACCGTAAAGACTACTTAATAACAGACCGTTTGGGTGCAGAGTGATTCTTGATCTCCTGGTGGTCGAGTGAGGCTTCATGGTCGAGTGTCTTCGAGTCCGTCGAGTGGAATCCTTCCAGATCGACTGAAAGGTAGTTTCTTCTAGGGATGTCCTTGGGGAGGGTATCTTGGACAGGTCCATGACCCTACCCGAGATACATGGTTTCATCACCATCCGGACACGGGACGAAGTCTTCAATCTTGTATCTTCATAGTCCAACAGTCCGGCCAAAGTATATAGTTCGGCTGTCCGAGGACCCCTTAATCTAGGACTCCCTCATAGAGGCTCACTAGGGACACAGTGTTTGTCTATGTATTCACACATGTATTAAGGTTTCCGATCAATAAAATTTTAGCATGAATAATAAACATTGATCATGAATAAGGAAATATAAAATCATAACTTTATTTTTGCCTTTAGGGCATATTTCCTTCAGTCTCCCACTTGCACTAGAGTAAATAATCTAGTTCACATCGCCTTGTGATTTAACACCAATAGTTCACATCTTTATGTGATTAACAACAATAGTTCACATCGCCATGTGACCAAAACCCAAAGGGTTTACTAGAGCCAATAATCTAGTTCACATTGCTATGTGACTAACACCCAAAGAGTACTACGGTGTGATCATGTTTTGCTTATGAGAGAAGTTTTAGTCAACGGGTCTGCCACATTTAGATCCGTAAGTACTTTGCAAATTTCTATGTCTAAAATGCTCTGCATGGAGCTACTCTAGCTAATTTCTCCCACCTTTAATACGTATCTAGATTGAGACTTAGAGTCATCTAGATCAGTGTCAAAGCTTGCATCGACGTAACTCTTTACGACGAACTCTTTATCACCTCCAGAATCGAGAAATATTACCTTAGTCCTCTAAGGATAATTTTGACCGCTTTCCAGTGATCTACTCCTGGATCACTCTTGTACCCCCTTGCTAAACTCATGGCTAGGCACACAATAGGTCTGGTACACATCATGGCATACTTTATAGAACCTATGGCTGAGGCATAGGGAATGACTTTCATTCTCTCTCTATCTTCTGTCATGGTCGGGCTTTGCGTCTTACTCAACTTCACACCTTACAATACAGGCAAGAACTCCTTCTTTGACTGATCCATTTTGAACTCCTTCAAAAAACTTGTCAAGGTATGTATTTTGTTGAAAGTCTTATCAAGCGTCTTGATCTATCTCTATAGATCTTGATGCCCAATACGTAAGAAGCTTCACCGAGGTCTTTCATTGAGAAAACTCATATTCAAGTATCCTTTTATGCTATCCAGAAATTCTATATCATTTCCAATCGATAATATGTCACCTACATATAATATTAGACATGCTACAGAGCTCCCACTCACTTTCTTGTAAATACAGGTTTTACCGAAAGTCTGTATAAAACCACATGCTTTGATCACCTCATCAAAGCGTATATTGCCACTCCGAGATGCTTGCACCAGTCCATAGATGGATCGCTGGAGCTTGCACACTTTGTTAGCACCCTTAGGATCGACAAAATCTTCTGGTTGCATCATATACAGCTCTTCTTTGAGAAATCCGTTAAGGAATGCAGTTTTGACGTCCACTTGCCAGATTTCATAATCATAAAATGCGACAATTGCTAACATGATTCGGACAGACTTAAGCATCGCTACAGGTGAGAAAGTCTCATCATAGTCAACTCTTTGAACTTGTCGAAAACCTTTCATGACAAGTTGAGCTTTGTAGACAGTAACATTACCATCAGCATCAGTCTTCTTCTTGAAGATCCATTTATTCTCCATGGCTCGCTGATCATCGGGCAAATCCACAAAAAGTCCACACTTTGTTCTCATACATGGATCCTATCTCAGATTTCATGGCCTCAAGCCATTTATCGGAATCTGGGCTCATCATAGCTTCTTCATAGTTCGTAGGTTCACCATGGTCTAATAACATGACTTCCAGGACAGGATTACTGTACCACTCTAGTGCGGAACGTTCTCTGTTCGACCTACGAGGTCTAGTAATAACTTGATCCGAAGTTTCATGATCATCATCATTAGCTTCCTCTCTAGTTGGTGTAGGCATCACGGGAACGGATTTCACTGATGTGCTACTTGCCAATTCGAGAGAAGGCACAATTACCTCATCAAGTTCTACTTTCCTCCCACTCACTTCTTTCGAGGGAAAACTCCTTCTCCAGAAAGGTTCCATTCTCGGCAACAAAGATCTTGCCTTCGGATCTGTGGTAGAAGGTGTACCCAATTGTTTCCTTAGGGTATCCTATGAAGATGCACTTCTCCGATTTGGGTTCGAGCTGATTAGGCTGAAGCCTTTTGACATAAGCGTCGCATCCCCAAACTTTTAAGAAACGACAGCTTAGGTTTCTTGCCAAACTACAGTTCGTATGGTGTCGTCTCAACGGATTTGGACGGTGCCCTATTTAACGTGAATGCAGCTCTCTCTAATGCATAACTCCAAAATGATAGTGGTAAATCGGTAAGAGACATCATAGCCGCACCATATCTAATAAAGTGCGGTTACGACGTTCGGACACACCATTACGCTATGGTGTTCTAGGTGATGTGAGTTGTGAAACTATTCCACATTGTTTTAGATGAAGGCCAAACTCGTAACTCAAATATTCACCTCCGCGATCAGATCGTAGAAACTTTATTTTCTTGTTACAATGATTCTCCACTTCACTCTGAAATTCTTTGAACTTTTCAAATGTTTCAGACTTGTGTTTCATTAAGTAGATATACCCATATCTGCTCAAATCATCTGTGAAGGTTAGAAAATAACGATACTCGCCGCGAGCCTCAACACTCATCGGACCGCATACATCGCTATGTATTATTCTTCTTTCCATTCTTCTTGAAGTTCCCTTTCTTTTCCTTTGCCCTTTTTCTTGAAACTAGTGGTATTGTTAACCATCAACACCTGATGTTCTTTCTTGATTTCTACCTTCGCTGATTTTAACATCGTGAAGATCTCGGGAATCCTTTTTCGTTATCCCTTGCACATTATAGTTTATCACGAAGTTCTAGTAGCTTGGTGATAGTGACTAGATAAATTTGTCAATCACTATCTTATCTGAAAGATTAACTCCCACTTGATTCAAGCGATTGTAGTGCCAGACATTCTGAGTACATGCCCACTAGCTGAGCTATTCTCCTCCATCTTGTAGGCAAAGTACTTGTTAGAGGTCTCCTACCTCTCGACACAGGCATGAGTATGAAATTCCAATTTTAGCTCTTGGAACATCTCATATGCTCTGTGGCATTCAAAACGTTTTGAAGTCCCGGTTCTAGGCCGTAGAGCATGGTGCACTAAACTATCAAGTAGCCATCATATCGAGCTTGTCAAACGTTCATAACGTCTACATCTGCTGCTGCAATAGGTCTGTCACCTAGCGGTGCATTAAGGACATAATTCTTCTGTGCAGCAATGAGGATAATCCTCAGATCATGGACCCAGTCCACATCATTGCTACTTTCGTCTTTCAACTTAGTTTTCTCTAGGAACATATCAAAAACTTAGGGGAGCTACAACGCGAGCTATTGATCTACAACATAATTTGCAAATACTATCAGGACTAAGTTCATGATAAATTAAGTTCAATTAATCAAATTACTTAAGAACTTCCACTTAAATAGACATCCCTCAAGTCATCTAAGTGATACATGATACAAATCAACTAACCCATGTTCGATCATCACGTGAGATGGAGTAGTCATCAATGGTGAACATCTCTATGTTGATCATATCTACTATATGATTCACGTTCGACCTTTCAGTCTCCAGTGTTCCGAGGCCATGTTTGTACATGCTAGGCTCGTCAATTTTAACCCGAGTATTCTGCATGTGCAAAACTGTCTTGCATCCGTTGTATGTGAAAGTAGAGCCTATCACACCCGATCATCACGTGGTGTCTCAGCACGAAGAACTGTCGCAACGGTGCATACTCAGGGAGAACACTTATACCTTGAAATTTGGTTAAGGGATCATTTTATAATGCTACCGCCATACTAAGCAAAATAAGATGCATAATAGATAAACATCACATGGAATCAAAATATATGATATGATATGGCCATCATCATCTCGTGCTTTTGATCTCCATCTCCAAAGCACCGTCATGATCTCCATCGTCACCGGCTTGACACCTTGATCTCCATCATAGCGTCGTGGTCGTCTCGCTAACTATTGCTTCTATAACTATCGCTAACGCATAGTGATAAAGTAAGACAATCACATGGCGTTTGCATTTCATAAAATAAAGCGACGACCATAAGGCTCCTGCCAGTTGCAGATAACTTTTACAAAACATGATCATATGATAACCTACAAGTATAGGGGATCAATTGTAGCCTCTTTCGATAAGTAAGAGTGTCGAACCCAACGAGGAGCTCAAGGTAGAACAAATATTCCCTCAAGTTCTATCGACCACCGATACAACTCTACGCACGCTTAACGTTCGCTTTACCTAGAACAAGTATGAAACTAGAAGTACTTTGTAGGTGTTGTTGGATAGGTTTTGTCGGGGATATAACCCGCGGTACGAACCGGCCGAAAATATGACCCGGCCGGGCTTGGCGGTTTACTTGAGACCCGGTTAACACTTGGCGATTTACTGGGGACCCGCCCTGACCAGACGGTTTACAAGAAATATGCCTGAACATTATGACTCACTAGTAACCCGGCAACGGGACAGACAGATGACAAGGCCCAAGGCCCAGAAGGCCGGTTTATGTTAATAGTGGGCTGATTTAAGAGGAAAGGCATGAGAAATATTTACCTTACAAGGAGTTAAGACCCGTACTTGTATCCGGTTTGTATTAGAAGGTAGACTAGTCCTAATCCTAATAGGACTCCACATGTAACCCGCCCCTCTAACTTATATAAGGAGGGGTAGGGCACCCCAAGAGAGAGGGGAAAATAATTGCTAAGGCTAGACACAGCTAGGAGAGCCGGTTTACGGTGACTCCCTCGTGATGATAATGAGACCTAGCCACGAACAACATGTTGGGTTGTTACCGGATGATGTTTCCCTGGGCCCGAAGCTGTCTAAAATCCTTGTCTTGTGTGTTGATCCGCCTCGCGTATCTCGATTCCGACCAACCCCTTCAAGTTACCGCGTAGATGCGTTGGCCTCATGACTAAGTCCTCACACTAGGACATCTGCCGTGACAATTCCACGACACTTGGCACCCACCGTGGGGCCTGCGCACTGTGGTGTTGAGTTCTTGGAGGGATTTTCCTCAGGGATCGAGAAGTTCATAATTTTCCCATGAAGAAGAGCTGGTCAAAATTTACATCAACTCCAAGTTCGTCGATCAAGATTAAAAAGGCAGTAGTTGTTGAGTCTGAGTTACGGCTGCTTTTGAAGTATGAGGCAAGGCAACAAACCCCATTGAAATTTCCATAATGAATTGGCTGCACGGCCCTCGCAGTCGGGAAAGTTTCTTGGCCTGTTGATCCGCCCGTCCGAGTGGGGTCGTTTTTCTGTCGGAGTAGCCGGAGCGATCTGATGAGATCGAGACCGTTTCAAAATATTCCATTATTTAATTGTTGTTTTGTACCGCGAGAGCCGGTGCATGCAAGGAGTGTTTATTAATTGCTGGTTTCCTTCGAGAGGATATGTTTTCACCAAAGCTAGCTTAGGCTGATCGTAATGGTAGTATCATAGCTAGTATCATACATGCCAAGTAGGCAATTTTGATGATGTGGCATAGAATTAAATGAAGAAAGAAATGGTTGAGTATCATACAATGATACTGTATCATAATAAATGCAATGCTACTATGTGTCATGCATGGCAATAAATAAAGTCATCTATGATACTACTACATGATACTATACATTAGGGAGGTAGTATCACACACTAGTATCATATGCATGATACTAACTTATGATACTACCCATTACAAGCAGCCTTACTGCATCAGTCTACCGATATTGTCGGTGATTTCTGCTATAGATTCAGTGTTTGGATCTGATTGCTACTATTACATTCACAATCGATGGTCCAATCCGTCAAAGTGTTGTTGCATAGGAAAGTTCCAGGCTGCAAGTCCCGAGAGAATTAATTGATGCTCCTGCCATCCGATGGCTACTTTCGGTTTGAAAGACAAGGCAACACTGAAGTAACTCCACTAGCACGAGACGAAAGGCTAGTAGGATTGAATACTAATGGATCAGATTTATTCTTTCATTTGAGTGCTTGGTTCACCTAGCGACTATATCAACAAAAATTATTATTGAGTGGGAGATAACCTAGACATGAGCTAAATGGAGTCGCACACGGATTGAAGAGGTTATTCAAAGAAATATGGAAAGAGGAGGACAAGTGGGACTCGATGCAGACCTCGCATCGTCTCACCTTCACCATGCTTTGAGCCGGCCACACTGTCGAGCCGCTGGCCGAGTCGCCATCAAGCCTCGCCTCCTGCCCGAGTCACCTCTGCGTACTGCCGTTCCTGCCACTTGTAAGCCGCCACTGAACCGCCAGAGTTTCCGGTTGCTCGTCCTGCGCTGAACCGCCCCGTGCTAAGTCGCGGGTTTCCGTGGCCTCGAGTGGCCGCCGTTGTGGCCTCGAGCCTTCCTTCACTCTTCTCGGCAACAAGCCGCCTCCGCCAGCGTGCCCGCTACCATAGCTCGCCTGCGCCCTCGCCTATGAGCCGCCTCCGTTGCGGTTGCGCCTCACCGGCGCGCTTCTACTGCTGTGACTCGCTTCGTTTAACCACCGCATCTCCGTCATTGCTGGTTCGCGCCTAGGATCCGCCGGCTGCTGCCGAGCCGCCGTTCCTACTGCCTTGTCTCTGCTGTGAGCCGCCGGCGCACTTCCTCATCCGCCCAGCTCGCCTGTACCATTGCCGTCCCTCGAGCCGGCCACTGCCGGTTTACCTCGCTGCCGCAACACATCTCCGCTGGGTCACCTCGCTGCCCCCGCGGCCCGCGGAGTCACCAGCCCTGTTTCCGCCGAGGCCACTCTGAGCCATCACCTCTGCGACTTTTCGTGGCCTGACTCTGCCGACCTCCGCTAAGGCCTGTCCGAGAGCCGCCACCTCTACCTCCGTCAGCCCATGGCCGCGGGTACAACCTCGGGTCTCCCGCCTCCACCACTTTCTGACCTCGACCTCGAATCACCGCATTGCCCGGGGCCTCCTCAAACCGTCGCCGCTGTGGCAATTCCGTGAGCCGTCGCCACATCCCGTCCATCCGCCTCGTAGCGACTGACGCGTCAAGCCGGCCGGCCGACCACCACGCCAGGGAGTCGCTGCATCGGTTATGTGCTGCAGTAAACCGCCGAGACCAAAGTCAAACTACGACCCAGAACAAGATCCGCCTGAGCCGCCGTTGCAAGGATACAGCCGTGCTTGATCCGGCTTGCCGCCCCGTCGACTTGCTTTGCTGCCATGGGCCGCGTCGAGTCGCCATCGCCGTTTCGGAACCGCCATGGCCCTCGGTGAGCTACCTCATCTACCCTGTAACCTCTCCCTCGAGCTGCTTCGCGCTGGTTGACCCGCTGTAGCAAGTCGACCGGCAACCGCGCCAAACCGCCACCACGCGAAGTCGTTTCTGACAGGTGTAATCTCGCTGGGCCACCTGAGTCGCTCGATCAACATTCACTAAATCGCCAGGTCCAGCCATGTCCTCAAACCGACCCTGTCACCGCGATCCAACTCTGCTCCGTCTGTGGCATGTGTTAAACCGCTGGCTGCTGCCATGAGCGATTTGCTTCCGCCCTTGCCACGGCCTCCAAGCAGATAGCTGTTTCGTCGGTCTAAATTGTTAAGACAGTTTACATGCACCGTATATCCTACTGTTAAGTCAATTTTGGTCGCTGCTTGTTTTGAGAAAGCATATGAAGGTTCCGTCGAAGGTTCATACAAGAGAATTTTTTGTTCCTTTGCGGGGACTACATGGAGGGGCAAAACAAAATACTACTGTCAACACATCGGGTCATAGGTGTGGTTGGATGGATCAATTTTGCTATATATTCCATGGATGTGACGAACATGAACTGCAATTCAGCTGAGCGGTTGAACCATCTTATTTCATTATACTATTATTAGTGTTACAACGGACGTAGCTCTGGTGTGCTTGCTCAAGGGGCGCGATTCATTTAAAAGCTGGATGGGTGCATGGTTATTTTTGCTTGGATGTGAAGGCCATCGTTTTGGCAAATTGCTGTGCAGCCGCCTCGTCCGAAAGATACATCAGGTGATACCCATCCTACCTATTTCATCTATGTACAGTAATTTATCTGCGAACAATTACTTTGGTCTGCAGTATTTTTTCGCAGGATCATTATTAATTACAAAGGTGTCGTAAGGGGCGTGCGCAAAATATTTTTGCACTAGTCCATACCGTGCTGCTCGACGGATACATGTGCAAGTCACCGCCCTCGTTACATCAACACAACACGGCTGACTCACCCGTGTGAACGGCTTATCGTGCCTGCGATTAACTCGCCCGTCCGTGCTGTCTCACAATGCCCCGGCCGACTCATCCGTGATTGATTTCAGTTTCACGGTGATCATCAACTCTGCGGTGGATAACTACTGGCCTGACATATCAGGTGAAATCCATCCAGGATATTTTATATTACATATTATTTTCTTTAAAAGAGCAATTACTTTTGCTTGCAAGTTGTCCCATGCAGGACTCAAACTGGTTTATATGACGGTCAAATATGGAGAATCTCAAGACAAACTCCTTGAGTTGTCTCAAAACTCGGGGGCTCCATGGACATGGCTTAGTAAATGTCGCCAGTTTAGAGGCCGTCAGAACAATTTCCGGCATAAAAAAGAAGGATTCCGGTTTAAAATTCGGATCAAGGGAAAGCTATCTCCCACAAAGCTTTGAAGCTCTCGATATCCGGTTCAAAATACCGGTTCAAGAAGAATTTATCTCATGCAATAAGTTAAAGGTTGCTGAAGAGGACCTGCTGCCCTGACGCGCGGTTCAAACATGGGTATCCTGCCTTATGGGCTCATCTTCATATGATCACTTGGGGGCTTCCTGTTCAAACATAGGTATACTCACCAAAGATAACATAGCGTTACTACCCTCTTGATACGGCTATCAAGCCAATGTTATCATAAGAGCACAACTCTGGTTACTTCGGTAATCCGGCTATCAAGCCAATATTATCATAAGGGGCCAAAGAGAGTTTGTTGTACAGCACAACTCAAACATAGGCACCCAACGAGCACAGCTCAGAAATATATCACATGGGGGCTTCTGCTTATAAGCGGAGTTCCGATTATCCATTAAACCGACTTATAAAGCCACAACAAAGCTTGGGGGCTTCGCACCCAAGGGGCCAAAGAGAGTCTGCTGCCAAGCACAGCTCAAACATAGGCACCCACTGAGCACAGCTCAAAATGTTACTTTGGGGCTCTTTGTGCACAGCAACAAAGAGTTTTAGAGGACCCTTGTAATAGGCTATCAAGCCAGGCTTGGAAGACAGGTGTATTCACCTAAAACCCCGGGTTAACCTGCCTTCATCAAGTAAGACACTCCGTCTAGGTAAACCTGGTATGACCCGCCAAACTTTTGACAAGTCAATCTCATAGACCCTGAACTTGTCAAAGTTAAAACGACGATTGGTTAAAGATTGAGGTCCATCTTAAAAGGCTTTGTAAAATGGTTTAACTCAGTGGCCTGGAAGCCCATGAAAAGCCTCGATTTGGGGCCTGGCAGCCCGTGAAAAGCCTCGACTACAAGTTTTCATATGCTTTTATTTGTCAAGTTCTTTCTCTTTTAATGAGATTTATAATGTTTTTCATAAACCGGCGTTCATTAACCCGGTTCAGTTTTCAACTACAAGTTGTTAGTACATGATCAATCCGGCGCTTAATAACCCGGTCTGGTTTCGACTATAAGTCGCCAGTGTTATATATGGATAATCCGGTGTTTATCACAACACGGTACTGTTTATTATAAACCAGGATAATATGGAAAGAGTTATCAGTACTCATGATTATGGGTTATCACCCTTACTACAAAAAGTTGGTAAACCAATGATGTGATTCAATGTCACGGGTATGATATATTTCATATTTGATTATTCTTAAGTGCAGCCTTGGTTATAAACCCAGGTTATATGTTGGGCATTATGACCCGTCCGGCAGTAAACCGCCAGGACACTTTAAACTTGTTATATGCAGAAACAGGTTGAATAAAGCATAACTATAAATCACCGGCGTTTATTAACCCGGCCTGGCTTTCAACTATAAAGTCGCTAGTATATATTTGGATTGCACCATTGGAATCATGCGCTTATTATATTATGCAAATCTTTAAATAGCCAACATGGCTGGATTTTTATTATGGTTATCAATAACCAGCATTATGATTGAGGTTTTCAAAGTCGCTTTAGCGCAACGGATATTATTACTATTGATGGATATGATTTATTTTACAATGGAAGGAATAGTCCTGAGTCGCTGCAGGCTTACGACTCGGCACTTGGGGGCTACATTATTCAAATTGAGATTACATCAAATATGCAAGTCCCATGTCACTGCTAGCATGCACCATGGCACTTGGGGGCTAATGCAAAGTCAATTTTTCATCACCTTATTGAAGACCTGACTCATCACATTGTAATGAGCCGGCCCTTGGGGACTACCAATTGCTCCTGTCAAAAATTCAAGGTACACAAGCCTTAATCCATTATATTGAAGGGTTTATTGCTCAGTTGGTAGAGGACAAGACTCTTAACCTTGTGGACATGGGTTCAAGCCCCATGGTGGGGTTACATCACATGATGTTATTTTCAATGAAGTATACATAAAGTCCCAGCTCAGTATTATCTTACTAAGCCGGACCTTGGGGTTTACACGTTGTTGTTCAAGTCTACATGATCATAGTTATAAAGTTCCTGCTCATTATTGCATAATGACCCGACCCTTGGGGGCAACACTGGTTGAAGTCTTTATGAGCATAAGGCAATTTCAAGTCCCAGGTTGCTGCAAGCATGACAACCCGACACTTGGGGATACTTATATGGAGTATTTAGTTTTTACTAGTGACTGAGATGAACAACATGGATTTATTCAAAGTGGCAGTAATTATATGAAACAAGTCTCAAATCATCACTTTGTTCTGTTCAAGACTTGGGGGCTACAGGTAATATGGATATAAGGAAGAAATATCTTCCAATTTTCATTTTTGAGCAAACCAGATTTACCCGGCATCACCAATCATTATGACCCGGTGTCTGCAACAATCATAACCTGGCATCATCAATAATCATGAACCGTCGTTGGCAATAATCATGAACCGGCGTTGGAAACAATCATGACCCGGAATTATCAGTTTTTATAACCCGGCGATTTTGGAAATCATAGATCGGCAAGTTTTATATTTTCCAGCCGACTGAATATCAGTTGAATATCTGAAGACCAATATTTTTGTCAAGTCGGAGCATTGAAGGCCGAGTCAAATGGATTCTTTATTTACAACATTTTTCCTACAAGCAAATTGATTATGAAGCTGGTCTACTGACCCGGATTTTCTAGAAGGAGGAAATGACAAGGATTTAAGGATGATCAGGTGCCGGTTTTCAAGAATTTTTAACCCGGAGCACAGCCTGTCAATTTTGTTCTTGTGTTTGTTTTACAGGATCAGTTTAACATGGATAAATCCAAATTAAACTAGGGGCTAATGTCGGGGATATACCCCACGGTACGAACCGGCCGAAAATATGACCCGGCCGGGCTTGGCGGTTTACTTGAGACCCGCTTAACACTTGGCGATTCACTGGGGACCCTCCCTGACCGGACGGTTTACAAGCAATCTGCCTGAACATTATGACTCACTGGTAATCCGGCGACGGGACAGATGGATGAGAAGGCTCAAGGCCCAGAAGGCCGGTTTATGTTAATAGTGGGCCGGTTTAAGAGGAAAGGCGTGAGGAATATTTACCTTACAAGGAGTTAAGACCCGGACTTGTATCCGGTTTGTATTAGAAGGTAGACTAGTCCTTCCTAATCCTAATAGGACTCCACATGTAACCCGCCCCTCTAACTTATATAAGGAAGGGCAGGGCACCCCAAGAGAGAGGGGAAAATAATTGCTAAGTCTAGACACAACTAGGAGAGCCGGTTTACGGTGACTCCCTCGTGATGATAATGAGACCTAGCCACAAACAGCATGTAGGGTTGTTACCGGATGATGTTTCCAGGGGCCCGAAGCTATCTAAAATCCTTGTCTTGTGTGTTGATCTGCCTCACGTATCTCGATTCTGACCAAACCCTTCAAGCTACCCCGTAGATGCGTTGGCCTCATGACTAAGTCCTCACACTAGGACATCTGCCGTGACAATTCCACGATAGGTTTGCAAGATAATAAAGAGCACATAAATAAATTCTAGGGGTTGTTTAGATAAAGACACAACTAAGTTAGTTTTAGTAGAGAGCTTTTTGTCACTAGAAAGTCATTTGACACTAGGCAATCGATAACTAGACCGGTAATCATTATTGCAATTTTATTTGAGGGAGAGGCATAAGCTAACATACTTTCTCTACTTGGATCATAGGCACCTATGGTTGGAACTCTAGCAAGAATCTGCAACTACTAAAGATCATTAAGGTAAAACCCAACCATAGCATTATAAGGCATCAAGTCCTCTTTACTCCCATACGCAAACAACATATTTACTCGGGTCTGTGCTTCTGTCACTCATGCCACCCACCATAAGCAAATCATGAACATATTGCAAACCCTACAATGGTGATCCCTCACGCTTGCGCGACATGGAGAGCACCATAGGACAACACCAATAATAAAACATGCAACTCAAACCAATCACGATCATCAATTAACCCATAGGACAAAACGGATCTACTCAAGCATCATAGGATAGCCATACATCATTGGGAAATAATATATAACGTTGAGCACCATATTTAAGTAGATATTACATAGAGTAAAAGAGGGGTTACACCGCTGCATAGAGGGGGGAAGAGTTGGTGATGACGGTGGTGAAGTTGTTGGTGTAGATCGTTGTCGTGATGATGGCCCCGGCGGCATTCCGGCGTCACCGGGAGGGATCGGGAGAGAGCCCCCCTTCTTCTTCTTCTTCCTTGATCTTCCCCCCTAGATGGGAGAAGGGTTTCCCCTCTGGTCCATGGCCTCCATGGTGGCGGAGGGGTGATATCCCCTCCGAGATTGGATCTCTCTCTCTGTTTCCGCGCTCCCTGTTTCTGCTCTTTCACCGTTTCTTAAATTCTCGGAGATCCGCAACTCCGATTGGGCTGAAATTTTAACATGATTTCTATCCAGATATTAGCTTTGTTGCGGCGAAAGAAGGGCACCAACCGCCTTACGAAGTGGCCACGAGGGCCCAGGGCGCGCCCTACCCCTGGGGCGCGCCCCTCACGCTCGTGGTCCCCTCGGGCATCGCCTCGCGTTGATTCCACTTCCCAAAATTCACATATATTCCAAAAAAATCTCCGTAAGTTTTTATCCCATTTGGACTCCGTTTGATATGGATTTTCTGCGAAACAAAAAACATGCAACAAACAGGAACTGGCACTAGGCACTGGATCAATATGTTAGTTCCAGAAATAGTATAAAAAGTTGCCAAAGTATGTAAAAGTTGTAGAATATTGGCATGGAACAATCAAAAATTATAGATACAACGGAGATATATCAGCATCCCCAAGCTTAATTCCTGCTCGTCCTTGAGTAGGTAAATGATAAAAAAGAGAATTTTTGATGTGGAATTCTACCTAGCATAATCTTGATCATGTAATCTAATCATGGCATGAATATTAAGACACGAGTTATTCAAAGCAATAGTCTATCATTTGACATTAAGACAATAATACTTCAAGCGTACTAATAAAGCAATCATGTCTTTTCAAAATAACATGGCCAAAGAAAGTTATCCGTACAAAATCATATGGTCTGGCTATGCTCCATCTTCACCACACAAAGTATTTAAATCATGCACAACCCCGGTTTTAGACAAGAAATTGTTTCATACTTTAGTATTCTCAAACTTTTTCAATTTTCACACAATACATGAGCTTGAGCCATGGATATAGCACTATAGGTGGAATAGAATATGATGGTGGAGGTTGTGTGGAGAAGACAAAAAGAAGGAGATAGTCTCACATCAACTAGGCGTATTGATGGGCTATGGAGATGCCTATCAATAGATATGAATGTGAGTGAGTAGGGATTGCCATGCAACGGATGCACTAGAGCTATAAGTGTATGAAAGCTCAAACTGAAAACTAAGTGGGTGTACATCCAACTTGCTTGCTCATGAAGACCTCGGGCATTTGAGGAAGCCCATCATCGGAATATACAAGCCAAGTTCTATAATGAAAAATTCCCACTAGTATATGAAAGGGAAAGCATAGGAGACTCTCTCTATGAAGAACATGGTGCTACTTTGAAGCACAAGTGTGGTAAAAGGATAGTAGCATTGCCCCTTCTCTCTTTTTCTCTGATTTTTTTTATTTTCTCTCTTTTCTTTGGTGGGCTTCTTTGGCCTCCCTTTTTTATTTGGGCTTCTTTGGCCTCTTTTATTTTTCATAAAGTCCGGAGACTCATCCCAACTTGTGAGGGAATCATTGATTCCATCATCCTTTCCTCACATGGGACAATGCTCTAATAATGATGATCATCACACTTTATTTACTTACAACTCAATAGTACAACTCGATATCTAGAACAAAGATATGACTCTATATGAGTGCCTCCGGTGGTATACCGAGATGTGCAATGATCTAGCATAGCAATGACATCAAAAAAGGTACAAGCCATGAAAATATCATGCTAGCTGTCTTACGATCATGCAAAGCAATATGACAATGAATGCTCAAGTCATGTATATGATGATGATGGAAGTTGCATGGCAATATATCTCGGAATGGCTATGGAAATGCCATAATAGGTAGGTATGGTGGCTGTTTTGAGGAAGGTATATGGTGGGTGTAATGCACCGGCGGAAGTTGCGCGGTACTAGAGAGGCTAGCAATGGTGGAAGGGTGAGAGTGCGTATAATCCATGGACTCAACATTAGTCATAAAGAACTCACATACTTATTGCAAAAGTCTAGAAGCTATTTAAACAAAGTACTACACGCATGCCCCTAGGGGAAGGGTTGGTAGGAGTTAACCATCGCGCGATCCCGACCTCAACACAAAGGATGGGAATCAAAAAATAAATCATGCTTCGGGAATCACAAACCTCAACACAAGTATTTCTACTAATTCACAATTACTCACTAGCATGACTCTAATATCACCATCTTTTTATCGCAAAACTATTGCAAGGAATCAAACATATCATATTCAGTGATCTACAAGTTTTATGTAGGATTTTATGACTAACCATGTGAATGACCAATTCCTGTCATCTCTCTAAATAGATATAAGTGAAGCAAGAGAGTTTAATTCTTTCTACAAAATATATGCCCATGCTTTAACAAATATAAGTGAAGCAAAAGAGCATTCTACAAATGGCGGTTTTCTATGTGTAGGGAAACAGGCAATGCAAACTTCAAATGATATAAGTGAAGCACATGAAGCATTCTATAAAGCCATACTCAAAAGATATAAGTGAAGTGCAATGAGCATTCTATAAATCAACCATGAAATATCTCATACCAGCATGGCGCATCAAAGAAAAGTGAAAAACAAACACAAAAGACGCTCCAAGATTTGCACATATCACATGAACGAAATGAAGACGAAAACATACCGATACTTGTTGAAGAAAGATGGGATGCCTTCCGGGGCATCCCCAAGCTTAGACGCTTGAGTCTCCTTGAATATTTACTTGGGGTGCCTTGAGAATCCCCAAGCTTGAGCTCTTGCCTATCCTCCTTCTCCTCATATCGAGACCTCCTCGATGTTTGATCACTTCATCCACACAAAACTCAACAGAAAGCTCGGTAAGATCCATTAGTATAATAAAGCAAATCACTACTATAAGTACTGTTGCAAACCAATTCATATTTTGTTTTTACATTGTAGCTACAGTGATATAATTTTTCATGGCTTATACCACCGATAGGATCGATAGTTTCATCAAAACAAGCAACATAATGCATCAAAAACAGAATCTGTCTTAAATGGGACAGTCTGTAGTAATCTGAACACTACGATACTTCTGGTACTCCAAAAATTCTAAAAAATTAGGACAACGTATAATTTTTTTATGGAAAGACTGTGCAAAAAGTTCCAGAAACATTTGACATTCTAGTAAAAAATGAAAATTCACGCGCTACAGCCAAAGTTTCTGTTTCTGCACCGCACAAACCAACAAGCAATCTAAACATACTAAAGGCAAACATTGGCACATTATTTTTATAATACAATGGAATTGTACAAGGGGATAATTATTTTTGTTGAAAAGTTTCTGTAATTAAGATTCAAAAAGTTTCTGTGAGCATGAACAAAGTTCAAGGAGCTCCCCCATTTCAACAATGCTTGTCTCTCTCACTTTCACTTTCCTTTTTGAAAAGTTTTGGGTTCCCCTCTTTATTTTTTGTTTTTGAACTCTATAAAATCACTCAAGAGAAATAAATGACTCTCTGAAACATCCGGGTTGTCTTCCTGGTAGCGCTTTCTTTAAAGCCATTAAGCTAGGCATAAGGTGCTCAAGTAATGAATCCACCGGGTCCCAAGGTATATCAAAGCCAATTTGAATTAGCAATGATTTGGCATTTAGTAGTGAGCACAAAGCAACATATATCAAGCAATGACAAAGTCTAACTCTCTTCCTATGCGTCGGCATGTCATACAAGAACAATTCATGCACATCAAGTAAAGGCCAATGCATAGCTTAAGAAGTTTCTTGCAATTTTATTGTGTTGGAAACATAGAGAGGTGGAGGTGTAGTTCCTCTCTCATAATAATTGCAAGTAGGAGCAGCAAGCACATGCATATTATATTCATCAAAATTATCATGTGCAACGGTAAAAGGCAACCCATCAATATAATCCTTAATAAGTGCAAACTTCTCCGATAGAGTGTAGTTTGGAGAATTCAAAAAGATAATAGGACTATCATGTGTGGGTGCAATAGAAACAATTTCATTCTTAACATAAGGAACAATAGCAAGTTCATATCCATAAGCATAATTCATATTGGCATCATGGCCACAAGCATAGCAAGCATCAAGTTCATCAAAAAAGGGGTATTTCAAAAAAATCAAAGGGATCATATCAATCATAATAGCATTCATCCTTCGGTAAGCACGAAGGGAAATTAAACAATGTATGAGTTGAAGAGTTACTCTCATTAGAAGGTGGGCACGGGTAGCTAATCCGCTCTTCCTCCTTTTGTTGTTCGCTCTCCTCCTCATCTCTTTCATCCAATGAGCTCACAATGTCATTAATTTCTTCTTCCATAGACTCCTGCAAAATATTAGTCTCTTCTTGGACAGCGGAGACTTTCTCAAGAAATATATCAATATTAGCATTATTTTCATAGTTCTCATAGCAATATTCAAATATAGCAAAAATTTGAGATCTATAAACAGCATCATCACAATCTTCATACTCTAGAAACAGACATTCAATTTCATAAGCACCCTTAAAAGAAACAAATTCTTCTATTCGTTACACATCATAATAATCATATATACCATTAGCATAAGAAGCTAAGGTTTCATTATCATTAAATTTCCATGAAAAGGGAAGATGTGGAGCATTCATCCTCGAGCAACAAGTATAATCATATCTAGAGCATAGATCCAAAGAATACCACTTCAATATATGAATTTGATCCCATAACAATTTACCTTTATGAGTCAAGCAATAATCCCTAAAGTATTCACGTTGATCCAACGTTACTCCCATTATATAGTTGAATGGGGTTTTCTCAGGATTATCGAAGTAGTGCATAATATCTTTCACATAACAAGCATCGAGGGTTTTAGGAGGTTCCCCATCTCCATGAGTATCAAGTACCACTAATTTTTTTGATATTTCATGTTCCATATCCATAACTAAAGATAGAGGACAACTTAGAACAAGAAATAAAAATTACTTAGTGATAAAGCAAACAAGCACACACGAGAATATTCACCCCACGCTATAACTCCCTGGCAACGGTGCCAGAAAAAGGTCTTGATAACCCACAAGTATAGGGGATCAATTGTAGCCTCTTTCGATAAGTAAGAGTGTCAAACCCAATGAGGAGCTAAAGGTAGAACAAATATTCCCTCAAGTTCTATCGACCACCAATACAACGCTACGCATGCTTAACGTTCGCTTTACCTAGAACAAGTATGAAACTAGAAGTACTTTGTAGGTGTTGTTGGATAGGTTTGCAAGATAATAAAGAGCACGCAAATAAATTCTAGGGGTTGTTTAGATAAAGACACAACTAAGTTAGTTTTAGTAGAGAGCTTTTTGTCACGAGAAAGTTATTTGTCCCTAGTCAACCGATAACTAGACCGGTAATCATTATTGCAATTTTATTTGAGGGAGAGGCATAAGCTAACATACTTTCTCTACTTGGATCATATGCACTTATGATTGGAACTTTAGCAAGCACTAGTTTAATGCCCGTGCGTTGCCACGGGATAAAAAACATAGTGATCAAATAATTGTCTCGGTTGAAAAAATTTGTTAAACATGATGACATGTAGTTGTCATCAATAAACAGATTTTCTCGTGCCCCCCACCCCACACACGCACCACGGGGTCAATCTCATCTCTTTGCAACCAACTTAAGAAGACAAAGCGATATCTAATCTTCTCCTAATCTCTCCTTTTGCTCCATCTTCACTTTTTATCTTATACTTCTATGAGTACATAATATTTATCGATTGAAAATATTATTTTGATTTCTATTTCTGATTTGTGAGCAAGGAAGGATGTACACAGTGCAAATAATGCTTATCCCACGTCATTTTAGGACCATGGCAAAAATAAGACTTGATTAACTTAAATGTCCCTTTGCCCCTATTTTTTAAACTTCACCCTAAGAAAATTTAACTTTTGCAAATTGTTGGTGCAAACCTACCATCTCACATGGTTGCACCCTCTCACACGCTACGTGTACCATTATCCTCATGGCCCTCAACCAAGTCCATCGCTGACCATGAAAACAAACTACTGATATCATAATCTGAATAGGTGTTGAAAAGCAAGGAACCTTTAAAACCCATAATTTGTGTGAACAATCATACTGGATAAAGCTAACTTAAGTCTTCTACTCTAGCCATCTCATTATCTTGTTACAATGACTAAACTATCAAAATCTGTCATGCCACTTTCTGGGATGGACATCATAATGATGACTAAAAGAAACGACTCCAAATAAGACTTGAGCTTGTGCACAACAACAAACTGCTCAAAGAGCATTAAGCTCAATCTAATCGAGAAGAGCTTAACACATCAACAAAAACATAGTAGATGATCGCCAGATGATTTATGACAAGACTTGGTTGCAAGTTGCAAAAAAAGTACCACTCAGGAATCTGGCTAAATGTTTTTTATAGAACACACGCAATGCAAGCTTTATCTAGGCAGCAACAGCTCAGCAACACCGTTCAAAACTTGAAATTCACAACTCAATATAGTAGTTCATGCATGTACATAAATTTCTAATGATATTGGCTAACATTTATCATGTAATATTTCTAGGCTAATGATGAAGAACTTCACAACTCTTGGGAGAACCCAACATTTTCGGTATTGGCTTGGAGGAGACCACCTCTTATCTGTGACACAACATCTTTGACGACTCCAGGACCATATGGGATGAACAATGAAGATGAATTGGACGATGCCCAATCCCTTTCATGATATCGAAGTATTGGGTGACCAAAACCATGTCCATAATATAATTCACACTGGCACCAGGGACATTCTTGGAGAAGGTGAGGTCGTTGTCTCTAACACTCCCTTGCAATGCAAACACCAACCAAGTACTTGGACTTTCTTGGAGAAGGCGAGGTCGTTGTATCTAACACTCCCTAGCAATGCAAATGCCAACCAAGTACTTGGACTTTCTTGGAGAAGGCAAGGTCACTGTCTTTAACACTCCCTTGCAATGCGAATGCCAACCAAGTACTTGGACTCGGCTTCTCTTCTGCTCGTTTGATCTGAAGTATCAACAAGGGCACGATGCTCGATAGAAGTGACAACAGTTACAAAGAAACTTAATAATTCTGGCATCTTCAGCACTTAATAAAGATGGATAAGGTATACAAATTGATAAACTTGATCTCCTAGATTGATGAAAAATTTCACATCTCAGCTTAACTAAAAAGGTGCAGGGCATAAGGAAACATACCATGGCAAAGCTCTTTGTCATATCATCATTGTAACATGCAAGCAAACATACTTGTTGAGGCTTCAACCCATCTTTGAGTAGTTGTGAGTGAGCTTCTTTTTCTTGACCACAGTTACCAATTCTGGTGACCCACAGAATGTTTGTGCCGCAGCAATGCCTCGTTCAACCTATAGCAAGCTAGCTACTTCTATATTTCGAGATGGTAAACTGATTGGAAGGGGCTATTATTCGCAATAGAACTAAGACCACCAAAATAACTAAAGAATATACTATCTCATTTATTTATGATCAATAATGTCCATGTTGTTAGTAGTTGAATCACGCATTGCACAAGATACATGTTCAAGTCTTTATGTGGATGGACAACAAGCAGGTCTGGAGACAAGTTTACCTCTCACATCTACCAACATGCTTTGCCAAACAAGCAACCAATATGCATGAAACATTAGGATGCCGGTTCTATCCATCTCCAGTCTGATTTTTTTTTCTAGCTCATTTGCTGCTTCTTTATTTTACCAGATCAGTTGTTGATTTGATAACATAATCTTCACCAACCATCTTTGTAACACCTACAAATAGCATTCATGTCTGGATAAATATCCTAAAACAAAGACAAATGCTCCGACCAATTATGTTTAGAGAAAAGGTTAAGTCTTGGGCAAACCTGATTTATATGTACATATACGAGACAACGGCAAGCAAGCGAACATTGCAAGAAAGCTCTAAATTCATTCATGCTATTTTCTTTCAGCAGTTGGACATATATTAGTGTACCAATCTGCAGGAGAAAACACACATGAGTATGTATACTAACAGTGTATCAAGCTCAAGGGAGGAAACGAAATATTAGAAGATGACACTGCTCCCTTTTCAATTTCTTACAAGCTGAGCTCATATTTGAGGAAAACATATTCCTAATGTGTGTAACATCCAGGTCCAGTTTTTGACCAATTATTGCAACGTAAACATTATTGAGTACCCAAGGGCCTCTGACTATTTGAAACTATGCAAGGGAGCCTAGTGACTATTTCAATTGTCGACCAATGAAAAATCCAGTTCATTGCTATGGATGTACCTCATGTTCATACTGCACCAATAAATTTGATTGACAAAACATTATTTTCAAACCTACCCACTGTTCAAAACAGAGAGAAAAAGAATAACATGTACCTCGTATCATCTGCCATGGAGGTTGCAACCCAACAAGGAACAATCTGTAGGCACAAAAAACGTTAGATAACTCATAATTAAGCCAATTCATGCAACAGTTAGTATTGCGATTACATATGTAGCTTTCCGTACACTTCACTTCTATTAGAGAATATGATTAGCTGATTTTGTTAACACGGAAAAAAATTAAATGGTTATCAAGATCGTGAGTACAACCTTCTGTTCCCAACAGTACATGATCCCCTTCTGTTTCCGTACACTTGATGAACAGAAGGTTGTACTCATTCGTCATCGCCAGCAGTCCATGTCATCACGACCGCACCATGAGCAAGGTGTACATGATCCCCTTCAACTCCCCATATCAATTTGTCATCGCCACACATACAACTTCTGACTGCTATGCACCGTCTAAAGTAAAAGGAGAGGGAAAATTACCTTGATGGGCTAGGAGCGTGCGGGGCGGCAGGACCAGGGGACAGGCGGCACTCCGGACGGGGTGGGACGCCGCTGGGAGGTAGCAGCAACTGATTTTTCTGGCTAGCGTTTGGGCAGGCAGCGAGCGGCGGACGGAGGAAGAGCTGGTCACCGGTGACCTGCGGGTCGTTTGTACGACCCCTCGATGAGCAACAGATGGAAAGAGACAGAGAGCTGGGGGCAGCGGCCTCATGTGGCGGTGACATGGGGGTCGTTTGTACGGCCCCTCAGCGAGCGACTGATGTAGAGAGGCAGAGAGTTGGGGACGCCGGCCTCCGATGGGATACCAGGTCTGGGCGGGGAGGCGAGGAAAGGAGGTGGCGAGGTGCGGGAGGTGCATCCAGATTTGGGAGCGAGGGGTGGTTGGGGGAGAAGGCGTGGGACGTGCGTCCATGCGACGTGGTTGGTTTATTTTTTTTCTGACTAAAGTCCGAAAAAAAACCTTAAACTCGTACGCCCTGTCGAAATTGAACCCTCACCTTTTAATCCCTGAAATCGGCACCCCATACTTGTTGATCCCGGTTAATATCGACCTTCAACCTGTTTGGCACACCGGGAAAAAGGCAATCCCAACTGGGTTCACCTGCTACTCTCACCGACAATACGGGTCCGCATGTCATATCCATCCCTCTCATCAACCTCTTCCTCCCTGTCGTTCTCTCCTTTGTTGAAACGTCTGCGATAAGAAAAAGATGCGAGATGGCCAGCCAGAATTGAAGGGGCGGGGAGAGGTCTGGGAGCTTTGATCGTACTAGACGCCGGAGATGGTTGCCGCCGTGTGTGGCGTCGCCTCATCGGCGCTGTGGGGCGCCTAGGCCGCCGGCCCGCGCTCAACTTCCTAGGCTTTGTCATGGCCTGCCCCAAGATCCTAACTACTAAACTGAAGCATGGTTGATCGATTGGTCGAACTTGAAGATGCACGTATGCAAGTGTAGAGAGAGCACCTGATGGATCCTTGAGGCTAGCTAGCTTTCCACGTGCAGCAAACTACTATTCACTGGATGCTTGGTCGATCTGGGCTTCTGGAGTAACACAACTCGGTGGAACACTCACGCCCCGCGGGGACACTGCCTAGCCTGGACGCGTGCGTACGCTACGGACGGTGATGTCCATGTGGATCTCGTGTTTCCCGTGCTCCATCCACCATCATCGTTAGCATGTCGGGCTAGCTACTGCGACGACACCAGCCACTCGCTCGATCAAGCACCGCCGCCATTGTTGTTGTCTTCCTCATTTCCTCTCCATGAAGCTGCACTCTGCAAGCTCTCGTGCGCTCAATCAGCTAGGTAAAGATTTTTCCCAGGGCTGCACACCACTGGCCGGCAAGCCCCTAGTCTGCCATCGCACAACCACTCCTGGAGCTGCACACGGCACCAACATCGCCGGGCTGCCACGTCGTTTCATTGTGTGTGCGCGTCATGCAGATGCAGATTGATGGATAAGACTGTAGCTCCACCAAGTTAGTGAGAGAAGAGGATGATCCCGATGGGGATTGCGTTTTCCTAGTGCACCAAACTAGTATAGAATTTTGCAAGGTTAGGATTGACCAAAATTGATAAGTACGGGGTACTGATTTTAGGGATTAGAAGGTAAGGGTCCGATTTCGACGGGAAGTACGAGTTCAAGGTTTTATTCAGACTTTTCCCTTTTTTTCCTTTTCTTTGTTTCTATTTTCTACGGTGCTAGGAGGCAGGGGTACCATCGCTCGATTCTGTTTTCTACGGCGATGGTCGGCGAGGTGGCATCGGTCGAACCATCATGATGTTCGATCCTCCTTTAATAGTATAGATTCGCAACTACTAAAGATCATTAAGGTAAAACCCAACCATAGCATTATAAGGCATCAAGTCCTCTTTACTCCCATACGCAAACAACATATTTACTCGGGTCTGTGCTTCTGTCACTCACGCCACCCACCATAAGCAAATCATGAACATATTGCAAACCCAACAGTGGGGACCCCTCATGCTTGCGCGACACGGAGAGCATCATAGGACAGCACCAATAATAAAACATGCAACTCAAACCAATCACGATCATCAATTAACCCATAGGACAAAACAGATCTACTCAAGCATCATAGGATAGCCATACATCATTGGGAAATAATATATAACGTTGAGCACCATCTTTAAGTAGCGATTACAGAGAGTAAAAGAGGGGTTACATCGCTGCATAGAGGGGGAAGAGTTGGTGATGATGGCGATGAAGTTGTTGGTGTAGATCGTTGTCGCGATGATGGCCCCGACGGCGTTCTGGCGCCACCGGGAGGGAGGGGGAGAGACCCCCCCCCTTCTTCTTCTTCTTCCATGACCTTCCCCCTAGATGGGAGAAGGGTTTCCCCTCTGGTCCATGGCCTCCATAGCGGCGGAGGGGCGAGAGCCCCTCCGAGATTGGATCTCTCTCTCTGTTTCCTTCTGTTTCTGCGCTCCCTGATTCTGCCCTTTCACCGTTTCTTAAATCCCGGAGATCCGTAACTCCGATTGGGCTGAAATTTTAACACGATTTCTATCCGGATATTAGCTTTCTTGCGGCGAAAGAAGGGCACCAACCGCCTTACGGAGTGGCCACGAGGGCCCAGGGCGCACCCTTTCACCCTCGTGTGCCCCTTGGGCATCGCCTCGCGTTGATTCCACTTCCCAAAATTCACATACATTCCAAAAAAATCTCCGCAAGTTTTTATCCCGTTTGGACTCTGTTTGATATGGATTTTCTGTGAAACAAAAAACATGCAACAAACAGGAACTCTGGATCATTATGTTAGTCCAAAAAATAGTATAAAAAGTTGCCAAAAGTATGTAAAAGTTGTAGAATATTGGCATGGAATAATAAAAAATTATAGATACGACGGAGACGTATCATCATCTCATACAACAACGTATATCACGTCATGTCTTGACCATATCACATCACAACATGCCCTGCAAAAACAAGTTAGACGTCCTCTACTTTGTTGTTGCAAGTTTTACATGGCTGCTACGGGCTTCTAGCAAGAACCGTTCTTACCTACGCATCAAAACCACAACGGTGTTTCGTCAAGTTTGTTGTTTTAACCTTCAACAAGGACCAGCCACAGTCAAATTTGATTCAACTAAAGTTGGAGAAACAGACACCCGCCAGCAACCTTTATGCAAAACTAGTTGCATGTCTGTCAGTGGAACCGGTCTCATAAACGCGGTCATGTAAGGTTGGTCCGGGCCGCTTCATCCAACAATACCGTCGAACCAAAATAAGACGTTGGCGGTAAGCAGTATGACTATCACCGCCCCCAACTCTTTGTGTTTTACTCGTGCATATCATCTACGCATAGACCTGGCTCTGATGCCACTGTTGGGGAATGTTGCATGGAAAACAAAAATATTGTACACACACGCAAGATCTATCCATGGAGATGCATAGCCACGAGAGGGGGAGAGAATCTACATACCCTTGTAGATCGCTAAGCGGAAGTGTTTATCATGCAGTTGATGTAGTCGTACTCTTCGCGATCCGATCACGATCCAACCGATCTAGTGCCGAACGGATGGCACCTTCGAGTTTAGCACACGTGCGGCTCAATGACGTATCCTCCTTCTTGATACAGCAAGAGGGAGAGGAGAAGTAGATCAGATCACAACCAACACGGCGGCGTGGTGGTGATGGTGGTGGTGGAGCACCGACAGCACTTCGTTAAGCGTCGCCGGGACGAGGCGGTGGAACTACGGAGTAACGGGAGAGAGAGGGGCGCCAAGGGCTTGGTGTATCCTCTTGGGGTGCCCCTCCCCACTCTATATAGGTGGAGGGGTGTGGGAAACAGCCCCTCCGAGCCCTAGGGTGCAGCTAAGGGGTACAGGACTTGGACTCCAAGTCCAATCCTATTCCTACTAGGACTCCTTCCTTTTTTGCCTTCCCTAGCCATATGGGCTTTGGAGGACTTGGTGCGCCTAGCCCAATAAGGCCAGGGCACCTCCCTGCAGACCATGCTAGCCCTTGGGTCGTGGTTAACCCACTTGGGGACTTCCGGACCCCTCCAGAATCCTCCGAAACCTTCTGGAAGCTTCCCGGTACAATACCGAAAAAACAACACCTTTTTCCGGAACCCAAAATATGACTTCCCATATATAAATCTTTACCTCTCGACCATTCCGAGATTCCTTGTGACGTCCGGGATCTCATCCGGGACTCCTAACAACATTTGGCTACCACTCATCAAATATGCCAATACTACTCTAGCATCAATGAACGTTAAGCGTGCGACCCTATGGGTTCGGGAATTATGTAGTCATGACCGAGACACCTCTACGGTCAATAACCAATAGCGGGACCTGGATGCCCATATTGATTGCTACATATTTCACGAAGACCTTTCATTAGTTGAAACTTTATGACAACATATGTAATTCCCTTTGTCTATCGGTATGTTACTTGCCTGAGATTTGATCGTCAGTATCTCTATACCTAGTTCAATCTCATTACCGGCAAGTCTCTTTACTCGTTCCGTAATACATCATCTTGCAACTAACTCCTTAGTCACTTTGCTTGCAAGCTTCTTGTGATGTGTATTACCGAGCGGGCCCGGAGATACCTCTCCGATACACTGAGTGACAAATCCCAATCTCGATTCACACCAACTCAATAGAAACCTTCGGAGATACCTGTAGAGCATCTTTATGATCACCCAGTTACGTTGTGATGTTTGATAGCACACAAGGTATTCCTCCGGTATCTGGGAGTTGCATGATCTCATGGTCGAAGGAACATGCATTTGACATTAAGAAAGTAGTAGCAATAAACCGAATGATCATATGCTATGCTAACGGTTGGGTCTTGTCCATCACATCATTCTCCTAATGATGTGATCCCGTTATCAAATGACAACTCATGCCCATGGTTAGAAAACCTTAACCATCTTTGATCAATGAGCTAGTCAAGTAGAGGCTCACTAGCGACACAGTGTTTGTCTATGTATTCACACATGCATTAAGGTTTCCGATCAATACAATTCTAGCATGAATAATAAACATTTATCATGAATAAGGAAATATAAAATAATAACTTTATTATTGCGTTTAGGGCATATTTCCTTCAAATACCACTCCAGACATTCCCATTATTCAATATGCAGATGACACTACATTGGTAGTTCAAGCTGAGGCTACACAATTGAACAACATTAAGAATCTGCTCCTTCATTATGTTGCATATACTGTACTGAAAGTAAACTATGCCAAATCCACTATGATTGCAGTCAATACTTTAGATCACAAGATGCAGGAGCTATCTCCACTCTTTGGTTGTCAGATTGGTACCCTCCCACATACCAACCTTGGCCTCCCCCTGAGTATCACAAAGCCCAGAGTTGAAGATTTTGTCCCTTTACGTAGAAGAGTTGAACACGGACTTCTGGGCTGCTGCATTTTGCTATCCACTAGAGACAAACTCACTTTAATTAAATCTGTTTTCTCGAGCCTACCAATTTTCTTCATGCACACCCTCATGTTACCTGCATCTGTGGTAAAGCAACTAAACATTTATCTAAATAACTGCTTCTGGAGAAAATATGGTACTCATGAGAGGAGTGCTGCTTTGATTGCCTAGGGCACTGCATCTGTGCTAATGGGCCGCTAGAGTTTATGGTCCATTCATAATGATAAATTTTTTATATGAGCTGCCCCTCACCTCCAGGGCTGGATGTACTACTTAAAAGAGGGCCTTTGGTCCACACAAATTAGAGCTAGGCAAGCTAAAGCACTCCAAATTAGTAGCCGGGTTGAGCAACACTTGTAACATTCACTAGATGATGATTCCTAGAACTGGCATGGGTTGAGAGGTGTTTATTTGTACCCTTTGTAAATATTTTAATATATAAATGAAAATTACCATAGAAAAATTGTTCTACGGTTTTAGGGTAAAAAAATAGTTGGGGCCATCTTAATCTTTCTCTTTCATGTTTGGGAAATTATTGTAATCAAACGACCGAACGTGGTGCCCCATCGACCGCCTCCAAATCTCTCCAATTTGTTATGATCGTGCGACGCACATGCATTGCACTGGCTTGAACAACATCCCCTACGCGTAGGCACGTGTCCCCCCAACCATCTACAAACAACCCTATCCTCTGGCACACATCGTCTTTATCGTGTACGTGTCATCCCCCGAATCCGTCAATCTTGCATCTGGCAACCATCCCAACACCAAGTCGGATGTCCCTGCTAGGCCGGCGGTTGTTGCGAGCGATGTACAGATCAGAGGCAGTTGAGGCTATTGCGAGGACTGCAGCCACCATGGTTTGGTGTCATGCCTGGCTAGTGTTGCGACAAGGGAAGGTCACTGAGGTAGCGTCCTTTAAGTTGGCGGGCTTCACAACATGTGTCGTGTTGAAAAGGGGGCTTCACAACATGTGCCTTGTTGCAAAGAGGTTGTTGTGATGGCTGGAACCTTAGTGAACCGGCTTGCAACATGCGTCATGTTGCAAACTGTCGAGCGCAACATGACTCATGTTATGAACTGACCCACCGGTTTGCTACATGAGTCATGTTGCAAAGCCCCCGCGCGCAGCATGACTCGTGTTGGGAAGCACTCGAGAAGAAGACGAGGTGGGCGTTGTGGTGCTGAGGGAATCCTCCCACTGACGATGCATTGACTAAACGGTGGACGAGGCGGCTCATCTTGTCCAGTTTTCAGCCGGACAACATGTAGCGACGTCCTTCATATTTTCTTTGGTTGTTGGTTTTCACCTGATTCTTTGTTATTAAATTTAGCTAGTATTTCCTTTCGGACGCGTCCAGGGACCATCCGGCTGCTCCCTAGCGGCCGGAGCGGCCGACCAAAAAGGAAGTATTTTCTCTCTAATCCATAAATGGAAATAATTTGTCTCCCTAATTCACATGCAAGGAAAACTAATTCATATTATAGTGTCAAAGTAGCGTGCAATGGGCAAGAAAATACAAAAGCATATATGAACAGGTGCAAACGCATTTAATATGTATTTCAAAATTTTCAAAAAGTCATAACTTATAAACTACGCGTGGGAATTAAGTTCCATTTTCACCGTTGGAACCATGACGACGTGGTCTTCAAAACTAGATTCCGCATGGGTGTGTTTCGATGAAATTTTTGTGTGCAACTGACTCCCCGTTTGGTGCAACTGTTCAGTAGTCGATGTGCAACTATCTCATCGTCGGTTGCAACTTTCCCCCTACTCACGGACATGTTGTTTTCATAGATGCGAACAACTATGAACACATTAATGCGGGGTTAATTTTTCTAAAAAAATCATTACTTTTGAACCGAACATCAGAATTAAGATTCGCTTCCATCATTGGAATCCTCAAGACATGCTCTTCGAAACTAGATGCCGATGAGTATGTTTTGACTAACTTTTTGTGTGAAATTTAGTCCCCGTATGATGCAACTATTTAGTAGTCGATGTGCAACTACTTGACAGCTGATGTGCAATTTTTCCCTCCGCGAGGACGTGCAGTTTTTAGTGATAGCACCTTCATTCCAAACTACCCCTGCCAATGAGATGTGCAACTTCATCTGTTGCCCATGCCAACTGGCTAATAGTTGATGTGCAACTTTCCCGCTGCATGTTGATTTGCAAGTTTTCTGTTCGCGACCTCGGTCAACTGCCTAGCAGTGAATGTGCAACTTCGAATGTAGCCATGGCCAACTGTCTAACGGTGATGTGCAACTTCCCATCATACCCCCTGTGGATGTGTAGTTTTCGCTACTAGCACCACGTCCAAACTACACAGCTGGTGAGATGTGCAACTTTAGCGCCTAGTCAATATGCAAATTTTCAATACCCTCATGAATGTGCGATTTTCACCATGCAACTATCCTTGTCTGTGAGATGTGCAACTTCATATGTTGCGCCGACCAACTGCCTAGTAGACAATGTGCAACTCCATCTTTTGCTCAGCCAACTAAAATTACTCATCGATAAAGTAAGGAGGAGAAGTTGCACACCGACTACTAGGCGGCTTGCTGAAACAACAAACCAAGTTGAACATATCGTTGATAAGGTAGGTGAGGTAGGGTGTGCTAGCAGTGAAAAAGTACACATCCACGAATGGGAAGGAGGATTGCACATCAATAACTAGGCAGTTGCTTGGGATAGTAGACTAGTTCCACATCAGGTTATCATGGGTTAGGTTGCAACTTATAAAAAGTTGGATTATGAAGTAAATTAGTTTTGAAAAAAGTTGCACGATGCAGTACCAAAGTTGCACCATGTACTAATAGAGTTGCACCATATAGCACGAAAGTTGGCATGAATTTTTTTTTGTCAAAACATACCCATCCGTGATCTAGTTTCAAAGATCTTATCGCGGGGATTCCAATGGTGAAAACAGATCTTAATTCCGTTCTGGTTTTTTGAATTTTCTTGAAACAAAATTAAATGCACATTAAGTGTTGCATGCACCTCGTGTGTCTCTACCTAATCAAAAAATAAAACAACCACTAAGCTCTTGCTCATGCAGTCTGGCCGGCTTGTCCCAGTCATTTGTTTTGTCACGTAGCGGCGGCCGCTCGATTCCATCAAATTATGCACGCGCATGATTAGGTACTTACGTTTCCTTTTTGACGCGAAATATAGCTAGTACTTAGATGTGTTGCAGCAGTCGCCTAGTCATATCCATATTGCCAAATTAAACATGAGGTCATTGAGAAAGTGTAGTAACAAAATCAACGAATTGACTCTTTCACGGCCGCGCGTACCAAGGATCGAATCAATTCACAGACTAGTACTCAACAGAGTAGCATCCTCACAAGTAGTAGCATTAATTGCGTAGGATTACTTTCTTTTGCATGGGGAGCAGATGGACGCGAAGTACTCCCTTCATTTTTATTTAGTTCGCATATTAGTTTTGGTCAAAGTCAAGCTTTACAAACTTTGACTAAGTTTATAAACAAAAATATTAAGATATACAATAACAAATCAATAACATTAGATTTATTATCGAATGTACTTTCACATCGTATAGATTTATTATAATAAATGTCTATATTGTTTTATACAAACTTGGTCAAACTTTACAAAATTTGGCTCCAGTCAACTCTAATATGCAGAGTAAATAAAAACAGAGAGAGTGCGACTTGAAAGCAAGCACTCCATGCATGGAGCGATTAATATGGTAAGAACACAACCCAATCAACATTTAATTGCCCCTCCACCCCCGCCCTGATTTTCAAGGGGGTGGGGGCCGCTCTAATTTGATCCTGCAACTAATCCTAAGGCAATTAAGAAGGCGTTGTACACTTTCCCTTTTTGGAGAACACATCCTGTCGGAAAACGAGCGTGCCAACGCTCGCGCGCGAGATAGTATGATTCTGTATTGCCATCTAATGCTAGTATATGGCCAATTCCTTCCCGGAATCAGGTGTTTAATTCCTCCATTAAAGGAATGAATTCTTTTTATCAACAACAGAATCAACGCAATAAGAATAGGAAATCACCGAATTATCTTGTTGTCTCTCCGTAATTACTGGTTCCCATATAATCCTTACACTTTCAATGCAACCCAATACTTTGGCACTTATATATGTGCGTTAGAATTACGAAGGACGGCCCAATATCGTAGGCGATTTTCAATCAAGAAGAAGTTAAGATGAAGAGGCACCCGTTGATCATTGTGATGCTATTCCTCTCTTTTCTGTTCTTTAGCTGTGGCCGGGGAAGAAGTTCAACGCTCTCGGAAAGCGACTTCGAACTGGAGAGAGAGCTCAAGATGCTTAACAAGCCCTATGTCAAATCCTTCAAGGTAACGTACCTTGCCATGGGAACAAACACTTCCTTGTAAGTTCTCAAGATGTTTCGAGAATCCAAATCCGACGTACTTATTCTGTATTTGATGAAATGACAGGATAATTATGGGGTAGTTTTTGACTGCGTTGACATTTACAAGCAGCCCGCATTCGATCACCCTCTCCTGAGGAACCACATACTACAGGTCACCATTCTATACTTTCTATCTTTACTGTCAAAAAATTGTAGGAATTTTTGTTGCTTTTTGAAACATGGTACGAATTCTTGATGTAATCAGTTTTTTTAGTCATCGATGTCAGATTTACAGATCTATCCGCCCTTGTATTAGACTCTGACATGTCCTTGTAGTATTCCCGAGCACTGTAGTTGATACGGCACATACCATAGCAAATGGCTCTCGAAAAAACAACGGCACTATAGTTCTATTTCCCACTAGGATTTTCGTTTCTGCCCCTTCCTTCCAAGTTCCAACTGCAGCACGTTAGCGTAATTACATGGAGTAGTTACTCCCGTTCCGCTTCCTCTTGGTAGTTAATTACTTGAATATATTGGGTTTAAAACTATCTTACCGATTGATTTTTCCCATGTTGCATGCCTTGGCCATCCGGTTTTGTTGGAGATATGCATGCCATGCATATGGCTCATGCATGGCTCTTGAAATAACGATTAGTACATGTTCGTCCCCGCAAAAGTGCATTCTGATTGTATTTGCACTATAAAGTAAAAAGTTTTTTTTTTGCACACTAATCATTATTTTATTGTGGAACCCATCGGTTTGTGGTAATTCAAAAAAAAATAAAAAAAATGCACCCTGTGTATCATCAATTCTTACTATTTGCTTTGGTATGCTCAAATTGTTGAGAGATTTTTTTGAGAAACCTCTATCTGAAATTAGATGCCTCCAAATTCAAGTTCCGGCACTGGTCTACTGACAACAGGGGTAAGTTGTCCTTACGGAACTGTCCCGATACGGAGAACTCTCAAGGAAGATCTTGTAAGGGGACGTGCACTTCGTCCGGTGTACAAACCAACGTCAACGCAAGACACGAGTGGAATTGACGGGCAGCATGTAAGTTGCCATCGTCAACGTTTCTCCCGATTGTTTTTAAGATAGATTTGTGTTGAATCTTTATTGCATTATTCCTTCATCATTGAATTGTTTGGGTTCAGAATACTACTGTACTACTCATTATCTGAGCAACGGGATTGACATTCTCACCATTCATGCCATGGCTTTCCCCTAGTTCGCCCAGGTGTTGTTAGACTGCGAGAAAGGCAAGACATTCCAGAGCGCGAGTGCTTCGATCGAGGTGTATTATCTCCCTATGCCGTCAGATGCTGCTTCCACAGCTCAGATGCTAGTTGTGGACGACAGGTCAAGCAATGTGACCGTCGTGCAAGCTGGATGGCATGTAAGTTTTGACATTTGACAAGCTGAGGTGAATACACTGTTGTTGTCGTCTCTTCTGACACTAGCACCTGTTGCACTACCAGATCGATCCTCGCCGTGAAGGCGACGGACAGAGTCGTTTCCTGGTATTCTGGACGGTGCGTATTTTAACAGATTTGTATGCAATGGGCTAAACTTTGTTTATGTTGTACAGTACATTTACACTGAAATATATATCTTTTGATACAGGCTGATGACTACAAAGAGACGGGCTGCTTGAACATGCAGTGCCCCGGATTTGTGGCGGTAAACCCATATATCGCCCCTGGGATGGTCCTTCCAATTGGATCATCAATTGCTTTAGCCATCAGCAGGGTGAGATCACCTTCATTCATCACACATTCCTGAACAACTAAGTCTTGACAAGTCTTCCTGAAATACAATTATTATTATGTTGTTTACAGTATGACCAGACCGGGAACTGGTTTGTTTATGTCAACGGAATGGTGGTCGGGTACTTCCCACCCGCCATAGTCAATGGCATGGACGGCAGCACTCAGGTCCAGCTGGGAGGGATCGTGTATGCGCCACCGGGGAGTAAGAGGCCTCCCATGGGCAGCGGCATAGCACCGGGGCCCCGCAGTAACAATGGCGCCGCCAAGTTCAAGTCGGTAGAGACGCGCGGCTGCACGAAAGTCAAAGTTAGGGCGACCAAGGACGTCGAGAACTCCAACATATACGACGTGATGGTCACTTCAGATTCAGAATTCCAGTATGGTGGCCCCGGAGATGCATAGCTAGCAGAACTCCTTTTCCCTTTAATTTTTCCTTTTTAGCAGACGTGTCATCTTATAATATGCGAGAACTAAGGTACAATTTGAGCGGAAAAACGATTGCAATTCAATTCTTTTCGGCGCCCACCCTTAAAATAGACGTAATGTTTATCCATGGACTAGTCCGGACTTCACCGTGGACACGGATACGGTAGCCGCCATCCAAACATGTCTATTACCCTGAAATAGACACAATTACATCCAAAGACTGGTTTGGACTCGTATGCGGACACGGTTACCGGATTCAGCCATCCAACCATGTACCCTATTAGTCCGCCGGACACAATAGTTATAGAAATAATGCAATTCATCCATAAATAACATGCACATATCCCTAATACAACAATAGTTCAAATATAAATATTACATCCAAAGACAATCGGATGTTTGACAAGTTTTTTTACTCGAGTTAGAATCTGCACATGTTGTCTCACGCACTATGCCCTTTGAGCTTTCACCTAACAGTGTATGAACATAAATAGCATGTCTTGGTCCTATGGTACAACACGGTGGCGCGTCCGGGCTATACAACATGGTGATTTTCAAGTTGTCGCATTGAGTGAAATAATGAATTGACCAACATATAGAGTGTCGGTGTCCTGGTCGAGGGGTCCTCGCCACGTTGGTTCCTAGCCTGGTGGGCCTGGCTATAACCCCTAGGTTGGTTCTGTCACAAGAAGACTCTCAAAGACTTGGAGTACAATCTAACGATACTGGAGTTGTGGAGGACTCTGCCTTCACCGATGTAGCCGACCTAGTTGTGTAAACTCTAGGACCGCCGATATGTTATATAAGCTAGAGGTTGAGCTCGTCGTAGATATATCTAATCCCTTTGTACTTTACCTATACTTTGTACACTCCAATGCAATAAAACACAAGCAGGACGTACGGTATTAGGGCATCTTCAACGCGGAACCTCAAACCGACCAGACCGTATGGTCCGGACGTGCTTTTCCATCCAAGGCACACCTGTATCCAACGCTCGGCGGTCCGGTCGTGGACCACCTTGGATTTACACTCCTGGAAAATTCTTTTTTAGATTGGCTTCTGTCTTTTTCTTTTAGTGTCTTTGGATTTTATTTGCACTCTTGATATGTGACTTGTTTTGGTTGCTTTGACTTGGGGTTTTACCTCGAAAACCCTAATTTGCCTTTTATTTTTTATTTAAACACTAAAGATCATTGTTGCATTGGACACCCATTTTCCCTTGCACCACCAAGCCCCAAAATGTTTGTAAGGCTCCTCCTAAAAAGTATCTTCATCGTTTCCATCCACAAAGTCACAAACTTACGCCAAGTATTGAGAGCATTCACCGAGAGTTTCTGCAAGATCTGTTGACCTGTGATCTAATTGTCGCGGGATTGATTCTGAGCCATGGGAAATGTTCCAAAACCCTAGTTCAAACTCCCGGTACTTGGCTTGCGGCTATGCGACTATGAGCTGGGCACGACAAAGACACAGTGAGCAACCCAGGTTCGGGCCACCGTGCGGTGTAAAACCCTACTCCTGCTTGGTTGTATTGCCTGTGGACAACGCTCTTGGAGCTACAAGATGAGTCGAAGCTCTTGGGTGTCAACAATGGCGCAAGAGGCTGATCAGGGGTCGATCTTCGGATCCTTGCTACAGTGGCCGCACTGCCCCTTATATAGGTGCCTTGGCCTCCTCCACGAAAACATGAGCGGGAAAGGGCTACCACAGGGTGACAATTTGAAAGGGGACATGCGCCGGTGCTTATCCTGACAAAAGGTGGTCTTCGCTTGCCAAAGGTGTTATCCATGACGCGTGGAGAGCTCCACACTGACCTCCGTCCTGCCGATCCACCGTCTTGGTCTTCTTGCACCGAAGAGGAAACCTTTGGGACTTGCTTTGGGGGCGGGTAGGCGCAGCTGCTCCCTTAGTACTGAAGGGGAAACTGCTCCGGCCGCACAGGCTGGCACCTGCTTTGGTGATGTCACCGACATGATCCGTGCCGCATGGGCTCCTCGGGAGGCCTTGTCGGAGGGCGCTTCGTGAGGGGGAACCTCGTAGGGATGCTTGTAGTGGTGGTGGTCTCTATGAAGTTCTTCGTAGGGGAAGCCCCTCGTGGGGCGAGGCCCTCGCGAGACTGCTGGCTTCGCGGCTTCCGCTGATGGGCCACCTCATGAGCTGGGCCAAGAGGCCCTTCCCGGGCCGTGGGTAGATGGCTCGTGGTACCCTGTTTCCCACTGGGTCGATAGTATCCCCCGGGCCCGCAACACGCACGTTCCGCCCATTGAGGACGAAATGACGTGGGGCCTAAGACTGTCGGGCCCGAGAAGGGATGTGTTATAGCATGATGGGACGGGGACGCCCCACTTCACCACAACGGCTTGGTAATTGTGGGGTCTTCCATAAAACCTCCCGCGCGTGGCGCGGGGTCATCACTGTCTCCTTCCTCGCCTCGTCTTCTTGCGCACTGCTCCTCTGCTCATACTTCCTCCTGCGCCCAATCTTCCTCCGACGTCATGGCACCCAAGAGGAAGATCTGCGCCGCTATGAAGGGGAAAGGGCCGGCGAAGCCAGCACTGATGATGGGTGGAGGTCGAGCCCGTGCTTCCGCCGCTACAAGAAGGGCTCTCCCCTTGGGTCAGAGGTGTTCCTCGACCACCACTGCGAAGGCAGGCCCTGACACCGGTGGAAGGATCACACCCCGCGGTCGTGGAGGGCGCAACGCTCGTGCCCTAGGTGGGTGCGACGGAGCACCCGCCCTTCCTCCCAAAGGGGAGGCCCACACCGCAGTGGCGGCACATGAGTTTATAGTGGGACTGCACCATCGGCCCCGTAGTTGGCTCCAGCTTCCGGATTCCTTTGCGAGGATGATGGAGGACAATGGGCCCTTAGGCTTGTGGCTCCAGGTGGATGGATACTGCAACGGCCCCTCCTGGGTGGCGACCGAGTTCTCCCTCGCCGGCTTCATGTTCCTAAAGCGGTGATGGAATTCGTTCGCCTGCTCCAGCGGCCTAAGGCACGGGCAGGTCCTTTAGTTCAGGTACGATGGAGCCACCACACTCTTCGAGAAGTTCTTCGGGGTCTTTGGCGGCCACACGGAGTGTTGTGCAGAGAGCGAGCTAGTGCAGCAGCGGCACCGACTGCGCCAGTGGGAGCGAAAGTGATGAGAGCTCCCAGAGCATCACGAGCGAGGGCGAAGATTCCTACTAAGCGGAGGAGCCATCTGAGTCGGACCCCAAAAATGAACCAAGCTCCACCTAGGCCCCTCTTTTTTTCCTGTATCAGAAGCAATATAGCCTCATGGGGGCGTGAGGATAACGCTTTGGCAAAAGACTCACATTAACTACTTAATGCTTTGCTGCCATGTATGCTCCTCATGAGGCCCATTTTTTTTCTTTTTTGCTTGCCTTGGTACTCTACGTCATCCGAACCTAGCCCCTGAGCAAGCTACGACCGTTGTTGGTATGTTAGGATGCGTGCCTAGACAAGGCCAGAGTGTGTAGGACTCTGGATGGTGCTAGGGGATCCCAAGGTGCGATGCTCAGGAAGCCCCCCTTTGACGTGCAAGTGGCTTGTGTGAAAAGAAACAAATTGGTGCTCAGCGAGATTCCAAGGGAAGAATTTGAGAGGCGTCGTGCATGGCCCTTGAGGCACATTAGACTTAGCTTTCACGATGTGACATTTTTGCATGCCATAGCTCGGGGGTGCATCTCACGGTAGGTGCCTGATCGCAGGCGCTTGGTGGAGCAATGCAACACCTGCCTTGTGAGGCAGTGCTTGCAAGACTTCCTGGGGAAGGACGCTCATGAAGCTTCTTGTGCCATGCATTGGTGAGATTACCACCAAGTTTTTGCAAGTAGTGGGGCGGCGCGGGCTCGTGAGGTTGCTTGTGGGTATCACGCAAGAAGATAAGTGCCAAGGACCTTGGTGAGGTGACATACAAGGGAGCATGCCTGTGAGCCAGAGCTCGATCACTTGGGTTTAATGGCGCTGCTGGGTCAGACCCAAGCATAGGCACCGTGCCCATCCCCCTCTCATGTGATATGCAAAAGGAAAATCGTGAGCGCACACGCCGCCTAAGGTGCGCTCCACAACAAGTATATGGTAGTCGAAAACGAAGCTTTACTGATGTATGAGAGGTTGCACTCCTTCAAGTAGGCCTTGATGTCTGGAGCAGGTGAATGCTTCACGGTGGGTCGCAGGGTGGGAGATCCTCATGAGGCCTGATGAAAAAAGCTATGGGAGGTGCTGCAGATGGCCTCAGGAGCCGCTCCTTGAAGACGCCTAGAGCCTGAGGCTCGTGGCAGGAGGCCCACTTGGCGATGTTGTCTGCTTCCCTGTTCTCGATGCAAGGGATGTGCTGGAGCTCCATGCCCAGGAAGCGCTTCTCGAGCTTGCGCACCTCCTTGATGTAGGCAGCCATGTGCTTGTCCTTTGGCTTGTAGCTCTTGTTGGAGAAGTTGACGTGGAGCTGAGAGTCTCCCTTGATGGTGATGCGCTTGGTGCCAAAGGTGTTGGCGGCCTTGAGGCTAGCGATGAGGCCCTCGTACTCGGCGATGTTGGTGGAGGCCTTGTCACTAGGCTTGAAGCAAAGCTGCATAGCGTAGTAGAGCTTGTCCTTTGTTGGCGAAGTGAGCACAACACCAGCCCCCGTGCCCTGCCATGAGAATGTTGTGTCGAAGTGCAAAGTCCAGCCTGCGGGAGCGCCTTCTCCAGGTAGCGTGGATATTTCCTCATGAGGCTCCTTTTGATGCAGGTCCATCCACTCTACTGTGAAGTCAGTTAGGACCACACCCTTGATCATCCTTTTAGTCAGGAACTACACCTCAAAGGGCTGCAATTCGACGTTCCATTCGGCAACGTGGCCAGTGGTGTTGGGGTTGCGTAGTACTTGTTCCAATGGGTAGGAAGTGACCACCGTGATGGGGTGGCCTAGGAAGTAGTGGTGCAACTTCCTGGAAGTGGGGAGGAGTGAGAGGAGGATCTTTTGCTGCACGGGGTACCGCTTGCGAGCATCTTGCATCAACGTGCTAACGAAGTAGACGGGGTGCTCGACAGGGCGTGTTGGTGCAGGGTCCTTGGTGTGAAGCTCGGGAGGCTCGCGAGCGATTCTCTAGGGGCCTCTGGAGGGGGCCCTTAGCAGGCGCGGGCACTGCGACCTTCTTCGCGATGGGGGCTTTCTCCTCTCGTTCCATGACAAGGGCCGCGCTGACCGTCTGCAGGGTGGCCGCCAAGTACAGGAGTAGAGGCTCACGAGAGCACCGGGCGACAAAGACGGGAGGGCTTATGAGGTACTTCCTGAGGCCTTCGAAGGCCGCGTCAGCCTTAGGAGTCCACTTGAAGGAGCATGTCCTCTTCACGAGCTTGATGAAGGGCAGGGCCTTCTCGTCAAACTTGGAGATGAAACGCCCAAGCGAGGCCATGCATCTCATCAGACACTGCATTTCTTTGAGGTTCCGGGGTGGGCACATCTCCTAAATGGCCTTGATCTTCTCAGGGTTGGCTTCAATGTTGTGGTGGGAGACCAGGAAGCCGAGCAGCTTGCTTGAAGGGACTTCGAAGACGCACTTGGCAGAGTTGAGCTTGAGGTTGATGTTGTGTAGATTGGCGATTGTTTCCTCAAGGTCTACGGTGAGAGCTTGCCTCGCGAGTCTTGATGACAGTGTCATCGATGTAGGCTTCCACATTCCTCCCCATGTGGGGCCCTAGGCTAATGTGCATCAGCCTCGTGAAGGTGGCTCCTGCAATTTTCAGGCCGATGGGCATGCATATGTAGTAGAACACTCTGCAGGGGGTGATGAAGGCGCTCTTCTCCTCATCTCCCTCTGCCATCTTGATCTGGTGATAGCCTGAGAAGGAGTCCAGGAAGCATAGAAAGTCACACCTAGCAGTGGTGTCCCCGATCTGCTCAATCTATGGGAGGGGGAAGGTGTTGTGGTTTTGTCGCGCCCGATGTCCTCATGAAAGGACTTAGTCATGAGGCCATCACAGCTAAGTGGTAGCTTGAACGGGGTTGATTGGAATCGAGAGACAAGGGTTTACCTAGGTTCGGCCCCTCATGGTGGAGGTAATAGCCTACTTCTTGCTTGATTGCTTATTGCTCGTGATCTCGATTACAAGGGCGTAACTCGGCTATCCTAGTACTCGAAAGCTCGTAACATGTCCTCTCTATGTTAGTGGCTCCCCTTGCCCTAGGTTTACAATAGAGTCCAGGTCGTAGTATAACCCGTGACTTTCCTTCAACGTCTTTTGAGAACCAGCGTCTCAAATTCTGGGCTACGAGCCAGCCTGCATGGCGACTCCGCTGACGGCAAGCGACACGAACGAGCGGGGCGAGACCCAGATCTGGCCCAACTCCGTGGCGTGGAGCAGCCTGGCGGGGTCCGTTTTCCCCTTCTTCCTCCACATCATCTTTGCTAGGATGGTCCCGCCTTTCTCTGAGTTCTTCCTCGCCATCCTTGAGCACTACCAGATCCATGTCCTTCATCTCCAGCCCAACTCCATTCTGCCCTTGTCAGTCTTCGCCTTCTATTGCGAGGCCTTTGTGGGTGTGAAGCCCTCGGTGGCGCTCTTCTGCCAGTTCTTCAGTCTGCGGTTCACCGCTCGGGCCCAACTGTCTGCGTGCATCTCCTTTGTCGACGTACTCAATGGAAACTCATTCCTGAAGGCCAGGAAGAAGGCAGAGAACTTCCGGCAGCGCTATGTATTCCTGGATGCTCACTTGGCGCTCCCAATGGTGCAGTCCAAGCAGTTCCTTGAGTGGGGCTCTGCGAAGCTCACCGATTCCCGGGCGAGACCCGTCCTGAAGAAGATAGCCTCAGATATAAAGGCGAAGCTAGCTACTAATGGGGGTGATGAAGGTAAAGGAGTTCCTGGTGCACCGCATCGTGTCGCTCCAGGTGCACACAAAGCCCTTGTGGGAGTACGCAGGCGCGGAAGACGCGGTGAGGCTGCGTGTCCCTGACCTGACAGGCGCGGAGCTGGATGTGGCCTTGTTCACCTTGCTTGTCCCTATCCCAAGGGACATCCACGAGGCCGCTGCCCCGCTATACATCCGCGATGATAGGGAGGAGCTGCTCGAGGCCATGCCCGTCTTCAACGAGTGGGGGCTTGAGCCGCGCGACCACCCCGAATCGCCCGTGGTGCTGTCCTTCGGTGACGGAAATGGCGATGAGGATTCGAAGAAAACAGAAGACGACGACCTTGAGAGGGTGTCTCCGTCGTTGCAACACCAACTCCTTGTTGGTATCGATGATGACGATGAGGCTGACAGGCCCCGACCACGGGCTCCCCAGCTCCCGTTAGGGCGTCCAGGTCGGCAAAGTATGCTCCTCTGACCGCGCGGGCGCCTGGGGAGGTGATCTCAGGCACGGAAGCGTCAACGCCCTCCTACGAAGGTCCCCCTCTTCCTGCCGTGGCGGCCAAGGAGGCGGGCTCGTACTCGCCGTCCAAGGCCCCTCAGGGGGGCCCTCTCACCCCTCTGCACAAATAGCACCGCAGCGGGGGCCATCAGGGATCACTCTGCCAGCCCCTGGGGCGATATCGTAGACACGCTGAAGAAGAGGAGGCGAGCCGCACCAAAGGAGTAAGTATCCCTGCCTTACCTTCTAACCGCGTCTCCATATGCTCATGCAGCCCCCTCGTCGCACCGAACAGGGGTGACAACTTGTAGAGGAAGAAGAAGAAATTGACCACCTTCGCGGAGGTGCCCCTCGCCCCGAAGACGGCCTCGACGCTTGGTTGCCATCTTGGCAGACGCGGGGGCGCGCAGCACCGATCCGATGTCGTCCTTGGGCGT
>NC_041383.1:231587043-231623766 GCF_002162155.2 Triticum dicoccoides
CGACACCCCCTATCACGGCCGCTGAGGCCCTGGTCCTAGGCATCAAGGCGACACCTCACTCCCCGCTAGGCGGACTTGGCTCAGGGCATGCCACGACTCAGCCTCATACGATACCAACCCATGGGGCTCGGCTGGCTGAGGCTATGGTCATCCCCGATGTATCACGATCACCAAGCACGGGGAAGGACCTGGAGCCCCGGGCTTGTGAGGCAAACCGCGCTCAGCCTTCGTCGGTCGAGGTTTCAACTGGCGTGCTAGCACCACCTCCTTGCCAGGTCCTTGTGCTCGTGAACTGTGGTGCCCTAATGATCAGGTCTAGAGCCCTGGATGATGCTTACGCCGCTCTCGGCCGGCTCTAGGCAGACCTCCAGGACGCCGACAGATGCCTCGCGAGGGAGCACCTGGGGCTCACCTCACAGTGGCTTCAAGTTGAGACGATGACCAAAGAGGCCTGGAGCCAGGCCAAGGCCACCATTGCAGAGAGCAAGCCGCCGAGGCTAGGGCGACCCATGACGGCGCGCACCGGCAACGGCACCAGATGCACCTCGACAATGGTACCAGAAAAAGGTCTTGATAACCCACAATTATAGAGGATCGTAACAGTTTTCGAGGGTAGAGTATTCAACCCAAAATTTATTGATTCGACACAAGGGGAGCCAAAGAATATTTGCAAGTATTAGCAGTTGAGTTGCAATCCAACCACACCTGGAGATTAATTATCTGCAGCAAAGTGATTAGTAGCAAAGTAGTATGATAGTTTTGATACTAGCAACAACAACAATAGTAACAATAAAAGTATAGCAATGATTTTGTAGCAAGTGTAACAGTAACAGCAGCAGTAGTATCTTAGCATGAACAATATAAGAGAAATTCGTAGGCATTGGATTGGTGTATTCGTTGGATTATATTCATCATATAACAGTCATAACCTAGGGCGATACGACACTAGCTCCAGTTCATAAATATAATGTAGGCATGTATTCCGTAAATAGTCATTCGTGCTTATGGAAAGAACTTGCATGACATATTTTGTCCTACCCTCCCATGGTAGCGGGGTCCTATTGGAATCTAAGGGATATGAAGGCCTCCATTTAATATAGAACCGGAACAAAGCATTAACACATAGTGAATACATGAATTCCTCAAACTACGGTCATCACCGGAAAGTATCCCGACTACTGTCACTCCGGGGTTTATGGATCACAACACATAATAGGTGAATATAACTTGCAAGATCAGATCTAGAACATAGATATAATTTTGATAACATAAACGGTTCAGATTTGAAATCATGGCACCCGGGCCCAACGTGACAAGCATTAAGCATGGCAAAGTCATATCAACATCAATCTCAGAACATAGTGGATACTAGACATCAAGCCCTAACAAAACTAACTCGATTACATGATGAATCTCATCTAACTCTTCACCGACCAGCAAGCCTACGAAGGAATTACTCACTCCCAGTGGGTATCATCATGGAATTGGCGATGGAGAAGGGTTGGTGATGACGAAGATCGAAGATCCCCCTCTCTGGAGCCCCAAACGGACTCCAGATCTGGCCTCCCAATGAAGAAGAGGAGGTGGCGGTGGCTCCATCTCGCAAAATGCGATAATACTTTCTCCTTGTTTTTTCAAGAAAAAATAGGTATTTATGGAGTTGGATTCAGGGTCAGCAGGGCCACTAGGTGGGCACAACCCACCTGGGTGCACATGAGGGGGGCGCCCTAGTGGGATGTGCTCACCCAGGGGCCCCCCTCTGGTGGTTCTTGGCTCCAGTAATTCTCTTTTATTATGTAAAAAGTCCTCACAAAGTTTCGTTCCAATCCGAGAACTTCTATTTCTGCACAAAAACAACACCATGGTAGTTCTACTGAAAACAGCGTCAGTCCGGGTTAGTTTCATTCAAATCATGCAAATTAGAGTCCAAAACAAGAAGAAAAGCATTAGGAAAAGGAGATACGATGGAGACGTATCAACTCCCCCAATCTTAAACCTTTGCTTGTCCTCAAGCAATTCAGTTGATAAACCGAAAGTGAAAAAGAAAAACATTAAAAAACTCTTTTGCTCTTGTTTACATAAATAAGCTTAAGTAGCACCCAGGTTTTCAGCCAAGATCATGATTAACCATGTCGACAATAACTCTTAAAAATTATATTAACTCATATCAATGACATAATCAACTAGCGAGCAATAATAAAATATCTCAAATGACAACACTCTGTCAAAAAACCATGATATAATATGACAATAGTGGTATCTCACTAGCCCTTTCTGAGACCGCGAAACAGAAATGCAGAGCACCTCCAAAGTTCAAGCAACGACTAAACATTGTAAATCATGGTAGAAAAGATCCAGTCATGATGCACCCAACATTGGCTACATACAATGCATGAGGATGCCAATAGTCCTCTCAGGATCTCGCGCTTATTTGAGAAGGTGATGACACAACATAAAAGTAAATAGATAGTCCCTTCGCAGAGGGAAGCAGTGATTAGCAGCGGTGCCAGAGCTCATATTTTTAAAATAGAGGTAAATGAAATTTTGAGAAATGCACCCTTCTTATTTACTTCACGACCATTAGTTATCGATATCTTACATTAGTGGTGGTTCCCAAGCGGTAAAAGTAAAGGTTTACTCCTCCTCCACCAACAAACACACTCCATGGCTAACCAAATCCACGTGTACCATCCATACCAACATCAGTCCTGGGGGAGTTTTGTTTAATTATTTGCAATTTGAATTCGGGACTGGGAATCCCTATTACCGCCCCTCTCGTGCAAGGACAAGTGAATAAACACTCATCATGAGAATAACCCACTTAGCATGGAATATACTAACTACTTCCTGTCGCTCCATGAACAATCTAGGCACACAAAAAAGGATATTTATTTGAAGTTTTTAGAGGTGGCACATGCAAATTTACTTAGAATGGCAGGGTAATACTGCATATAGGTAGGTATGGTGGACTCATCTGGAATAACTTGGGTTTTTGGATTTTGATGCACAAGCAGTATTCCTGCTTAGTACTGGCGAATGCTAGCAAATAGGTTGAGAAGCGGCCAGGTAGAGAGCAAAATCGGTCATGAGCATGCATTATGCATAAGTAACATTAGATACTAGCATGAGTAGGATATGAACACCATGAACATAAATATCATAGAGGCTATGTTGGTTTTGATTCAACTACATGCATGAACATGTGCCAAGTCAAGCCACTCAAACATTCAGAGGAGGATACCATATCATCATACTACATCACAATCATTTTAATGCAATGTTGACACCCAAGATAAATCATTATCCACTCCTAGCTACTTTAGCATGGCATGAGAAACTATAATATCTAATTGTCATTGCAAACATGTTTGATCATAATAGGTTGAACCATGGATACTAGGTTAAACATATTTATAAAAAAAGAACAAGTTGAGTTCATACCCGTTTCTCTCTGCCACCACCAATTCATCAAATGTTGTCATTATTGCCTTTCACTTGCACGACCGAATTATTTGAAAATAATATTAGTGCAAGAGTGCCATGGACTAAGCTGGAATCTGCAAACATTTTTTTCAAAGGAGAAGCAAGGTAATTTGGGCTCTTTGTTAGATCAACAATAATGCATATGAGAGCCACTCAAAAATTTCATCGTGGTCTTCTCCTTGGTATGACTCAGTAAACAGAAAAGAAATTCAAAGAAACACACTGAAATATTTTTGGAGTTTTTAGTTTTTCTAGAAGAAAGCAAATTAAAGAAGGAAAAAAGGAGAAAAACTATTTCCATGGGAAAGCTCCAAATCAGCAAGAAGAAGAATCGAGAAATATTTTTGGGTTTTCTATTAATATTACAACTGATTAAACTAGAAAGAAAAAACCGAAAAGAAGCAGATTTTCTCAAAGTTTTTTAAACACACAAGAAGAAAGCGAGAAAATAAATCTAGCATGGATAGCACAATCGAAAAGTGTGGACACTGACAACTGGAATGAAATGTGTGAACAATGAATGTAATGTCAATCGAAATACGTATTCCCCCAAGCTTAGGCTTTTGGCCAAACTTGGTAATGACCACTCATAGTAACCCTGGGATCCCACGTTGAAGTGTTGTGGAGTGGGCACGTGAGCGTCCCACTCCTGACGCGCCTCCTCAGTCGCAACCTGGTTGTTCCGGTAGGCGACAATATCCTCAGGCTTGATCCTGTATCCGCCCTTGGCAATAGAGTCAAACAAAGCAGGTGCAGGCAATGGAATAACATCATGAGTAATTTCACTAAAGACTAGGTTATAATGAACATCCATAGTAGTGTTCTCGCCATCAATAAAGTGATGATGTGCCATAGCCCGATGATCTAAGTAGACCATGGCCATACGATAATCATGATGGCGTATCTGAATGTTAAAGTGACTCGCTAAGCTAGTAGCATAAATACCGCCATGAATTTTACCCTTGGATCTGTTAATGTGAAGGCGACTTGGCACAATAGCTCCCAAGCTATAAGTGTTGTCGCTGTAGAGTGCGTAGCAAAGGACAGCGAAGTCGGGGACACTAAGTGCACCAACCTTCTTCCTAGCAAGTAAACACTTAGTAAAAATAATGCATTGAAGGAAACTGCATGCGAGTGGCGGTGACACCCGATACCTCTCTCTCGTCCCCCACTGACAGAGTGCGGTAAAAACCATCAAACTCTGCGGGCCTAGGCTCTCTTAAATCCCTGTCACGAGGGATCAAGCATATATCTCAAAATTCAATAAGTGGTATCTGACGAGTTTCAACATATAAATTAAACTGCACCTCAAGAGGGTTATTCCTACTTAAGAAATGAAAATTTTGCACAAAGGAATTTTTGAGGAGATGATACTGTTCACACTCAGCTGCGAGGAAGTCAGTGAGGCCGACATTAGCAGCAAATTGTGAAAACTCTTGACGAATTCCGGCTCCCTCCATGAATGGGTTTTGCGGCCATTCGCATGGCCGTACCTCCGCCATTCTCCGGGTGCGGAGATCATTGTATGATCACTCCCCAATAACTCCCTTGGAGCTCTTCTTGGAAGCAAACTTCCTAAAGAAACTCATCTATTTCCTATGAACAAAATTCTGAAATTTTTAGTGCAAATTTTTTTTCCAACAAAACTTCGTAAGATTGATAGCAACTACTCATAGGATGCATAGAGGCCATATCAAGCATTAAAACTACTTAGAACTCTAAGAATTGAACATCCAAGCTCATCTACAGCAGCACCAAGAGTAGCTAATTATTCAAAATATAAACCACTAAAGCAAAAACTAATTGGACCAATGAAGGAGTCACATACCAAGTAGCAATCTCCCAAAACAGTTTCGGAAATGGAGCTCCGAGCAAAGAGATCGAAATCCACGGGTTTGAGAGCAAGAACATGAGAGATAGATAGATAGATAGATAGATAGATAGATAGATAGAGAGAGAGAGAGAGAGAGAGAGAGAGAGAGAAATGGTGATTTTTTCTGGAGGTAGGTGGTGACATGGGCTAAAGAGATAAGTGAGGGGGCCCACGTGGGGACCACAACCCATCAGGATGTGCTTGGGGCTGCTAGTGTGCCCAGGTGGGTTGTGCCCACCTGGCGCACCCCCTTCTGATGTTTTTTGCATAAAAAATTCAGAAATATTCTGGAAGAAATCATATTAAGTTTTCAGGGCATTTTGAGAACTTTTATTTTGGGTCATTTTTTATTGCACGAGAAATTCATAAAATAGATAAAACATGGCATTTTATTTTATTGAACTAAGAAAAATAGAAAATGAAAGTAAGGACATAAGGTAGTGGCTACTAAATTCATAAACTTCATACCTCTCAAAGATGATCCATTAATAAGGTTGATCAAGAAGTCTTATTAACAACCACCTTGGAAAGCGTGAAACCAAAGAACTTTCGTAAAACACTAAGTTACCTCAGCGGGGATATGAATGTCCCAACAATAAGCATTTCATATTTCTTTTTGGCAGTAGGTAGAGGTATTTGAAAACTTCCAATAGTGATTGTCGGGGAATTTTCAATAACATTAATACCATTCATTTGGAATTCTTTCTTCAGGAAGTGCACCGTATGCTCATTACCATTGATTTGAAAAGTGACCTTGCTTTTATTGCAATCAATAACAGCCCCTGCAGTATTCAAAAAGGGTTTACTAAGGATAATCGACATATGGTCATCCTCGGGCATCTCAAGTATAACAAAGTCTGTTAAGAGAGTAACATTTGCAACAACAACGGGCACATCCTCGCAAATACCGATAGGTATGGCAGTTGATTTGTCAGCCATTTGCAAAGATATTTCAGTCGGTGTGAGTTTATTCAAATCAAGTCTTTTGTATAAAGATAAAGGCATAACACTAACACCAGCTCCTAAATCACACAAAGAAGTTTTCACATAATTTCTTTTGATGGAGCAAGGTATAGTTGGTATTCCCGGATCTTCAAGTTTTTAGGTACTCCATCCTTAAAAGAATAATTAGCAAGCATGGTGGAGATTTCAGCTTCTAGTATTTTTCTCTTATTGGTGATGATGTCTTTCATGTACTTTGCATAAGGGGCAATTTTTAAGATATCAGTCAAGCGGGTATGCAAAAATACTGGCCTAATCATTTCAGCAAAGTGTTCAAATTCTTCATCTTCTTTCTTCTTAGTTTATTTAGGTGGAAAGGGCATAGGTGTATGAACACATGGTTCTCTTTCCTTACAATGTTTTCTAGCAACAAAGTCTCTTTTATCGTTTCTTTCAATCTTGGGTTGTGGGTTATCAAGATCAACAGTTGTTTCTATTTCAACATCATTATCTGGTTCTTTATTATTTGTTTTAGTGTCTTCAAGAACCTCATCATTATCTTTTTCATTATCAGTAGGTGAGTATTCATTACTAGATTGAGTTTCAGCATCAGAAATAGAAACATCATTATTAGCTTCAGGAGGTTTTTCTATTTCAGGTTCACTAGAGGTATGCAAAGTCCTATCATTTTTCCTTTTCTTTTTCTTTTTAGAAGGACTAGGTGCATTTGTGTTAAGTCTTTGAGAATCTTGTTCAATTCTTTTTGGGTGTCCCTCAGGGTAAAGTGATTCCTGAGTCATTTTACCTCCTCTAGTTGCTACTCTAACAACAAAGTCATTTATATTATTGATCATTTCATCAAGCAATTCTCTTTGAGATTTAGCAACTTGTTCTAGTTGAGTTTGAACCATAGACACACGTTTTCCTATAGCTCTAACATCATTGGTAATTCTAAATAACAAGTCACTCAAGCGAGCAATCATATCAGAATTATATTTCATTTGTTTCATAACATTTGCATTGAAGTGATCTTGTTTTCTAATGTAGTTATCAAACTCGTAAAGGCATTGACTAGGATGCATATTATAAGGATTGTCATTGTCATTGAATTTCATTAAATAATTTACCTCTAGGTGGTGGTGGTGTATCTAGCCCATGTATTTCTTCAATAGGAGGTAATTTTTGACATCCTCAGCTTTAATACCTTTTTCCTTCATAGATTTCTTTGCCTCTTGCATATCTTTGGGACTGAGATATAAGATACCCCTCTTCTTCGGAGTAGGTTTAGGCGGTGGTTCAGGAAGAGCCCAATCATCATCATTTTTCAATATGTTATTCAATAATTCTTCAGCCTGTTCAATAGTTCGTTCCCTGAAAACACAACCAACACAACTATCTAGGAAATCCCTAGAAGCATCGGTTAGTCCATTATAGAATATATGAAGTGATAACCCATAAGTATAGGGGATCGCAACAGTTTTTGAGGGTAGAGTATTCAACCCAAATTTATTGATTCGACACAAGGGGAGCCAAAGAATATTCTCAAGTATTAGCAGCTGAGTTGTCAATTCAACCACACCTGAAAGACTTAATATCTGCACAAAGTATTTAGTAGCAAATTAGTATGGAGGTAACGATAACTGTGGCAAAAGTAACAATAGCAGTTTTGTAATAATCATAACAGTGGCAACGGAAAAGTAACTAAGCAAAGATCAATATGTGAAAAGCTCATAGGCAATGGATCAATGATGGATAATTATGTCGGATGCAATTCATCATGCAACATTTGAGGGAGTCCTGGATTAAGGGGTCCTCGGACGACCGGACTATTAACATGGACCGGACTGTTGGGCTATGAAGATACAAGACAGAAGACTTCTTCCCGTGTCCGGATGGGACTCTCCTTCGCGTGGAAGGCAAGCTTAGCATTTCGGATATGTAGATCTATTTCTCTGTAACCGACCTTGTATAACCCTAGCCCCCTCCAGTGTCTATATAAACCGGAGGGTTTACTCCGTAGAGGCAATCACAATCAGGCTAGACTTCTAGGGTTTTAGCCATTACGATCTCATGGTAGATCAACTCTTGTAATACTCATGTTCATCAAGATCAATCAAGAAGGAAGTAGGGTATTACCTCCATAGAGAGGGCCTGAACCTGGGTAAACATCGAGTCCCCCGCCTCCTGTTACCATCAGCCTTAGACGCACAGTTCAGGACCCCCTACCTGAGATCCGCCAGTTTTGACACCGACATTGGTGCTTTCATTGAGAGTTCTGTTGTGACGTCGAAGACAGGATTGATGGCTCGCCTTGTTATCAAGGACAATATCACCTCGGGAGGAGCCCTGGCCTCAGACCAAACCCTCCGGCTGGGCGGCTTTACCATGACCGCTCGTTCGGCCGTTAAGCTGACGATGACTTCTCGGGTCATCAAAAATTGCCTCCGTGTCGACTCCGAATACTCCAAACGCTTGGATCCGACGGACTTGTCGTTTTTAAACGAACTCCTGGATCGCATCTCTGCCTTGGGGGTCGCTACAGACAATGATCAGATTGGGCTTAAACCCGATCAGAGAGAAATCAAATCTCCGCCGATCACCCATCAGATAGCGGTAGTAGAGGAGCAATGCAGCAACTCGTCCTCTATACTGAGGACGAACTGTGTTCAGATTTCCAAACTTGAAGAACCGGATACCCGTCCACGGAAGGACGGGCCCTGTCTTCCGAGCCTAGAGCCGGACGGTACACCTGAAAAATCGGATGATATCCCGGAGCCCAGGCTGTTAAGCTTGGAAATTCCTCAAGTTCGGATCCTAAATTGGATCAGGGTTCGGATTCAATTCCACCCACCCACCCAGAAAAATGCGATCTCATGTGCATACGACAGCAGTCCGAGGAGAAAGTCCATCACTTTTGGGCCAGATTCCTCCTTGTTAAAGACAAGATCAAAGATTGCTGAAACAATAGGCGTAAAAGGGCACTCCACGGCCTCGCTGAAGTCTGCCAAGTCGTAGCAATAAACCCCTGGAACGACACGACCATAACTTTTAATGCCGGTGACGAACCAAAATTCAAGACAGCCCGGCACCTGCCGCCTTGGTCCTCAGTCCGATCGTGGACGGCTTTCGGCTTACCAAAGTGCTCATGGACGGCGGCAGCGGACTAAACCTCATTTATGAGGAAACTCAATAAAATGGAAATAGATAGGAGCCGCTTTGAGCAAAGCAACACGACCTTCCGAGGAATCATTCCTAGGCGGGAGGCGCGATGCGCGGGAAAAATCACACTCGATGTGGTATTTGGCACGCCGGAGAACTACCGGTCCGAAGAGATAACCTTCCAAGTGGCCCCTTTCAACAGTGGATATCACGCCTTATTAGGGCGAGATGCATTCGCACACTTCCAAGCTATACCTCATTACAGGTACATGAAGATCAAGATGCCCGGGCCTAATGGTATCATCACTCTTGCCAGCGATCCGGATATAGCACTCCACGCCGAAAACAAAACTGCAGCCCTGGCCCTCGAAGCATTGTCTAAAGCCCTCGCGGCCGTAGAATTAACCGCACTACGCTCCACGGTGGATAGGGACGACGTGATCCTGGACAAACAACCCAAATCCACCTCCTTTAAACCAGCTGACGAAATAGTCAGATTTCAAGTCCACCCGACGGACCCCAAGAAGACAACATCTATCAGGGCACAGCTGGATCCAACGGTTGACGCTGCACTATGAGCGTTCCTACGCGAAAACTGGGACATATTCGCCTGGCACCCTTCTGATATGCTAGGGATCCCATGCAGGCTGGCCGAACACAGCCTAAACATACTGAAGGGATACAAACCACTTAAGCAAACACTGCGGCGCTTCTCCGAACCCAAACAACAAGCTATGGGGGAGGAGCTTGCCAAGTTACTCAAAGCCGGATTCATCCAAGAAATAAAACACCCGGACTGGCTAGCAAACCTGGTGATGGTACCAAGGAAGGATAAATCCTGGTGCCTGTGTGTCGGTTTTGAAGACCTCAACAAGGCCTGCCCCAAGGATCCCTTCCCCCTCCCCCGCATCGATCAGATTATCGATGCTACCACAAGACACGACTCACTATGTTTCCTTGACGCATACTCCGGATACCATCAAATCAAGATGACGGAGTCCGATCAAGCTGCAACAACATTCATTACCCCATACAGACCGTTCTGCTTCGACACTATGCCATTCAAACTCAAAAATGCCGGCGCCACCTATCAACGCATGATTCAAACATGCCTGGAAAAACCAATCGGCAAGACAGTTGAAGCGTACGTAGACGACGTCGTCATCAAAACTAGGCACGTCGAGTCATTAATAGACGATCTGCGTCTCACATTCGACAACCTCCGTACATATGACGTCAAGCTCAATCTAGAAAAGTGTGTTTTCGGCGTTCCTGCTGGAAAACTGCTGGGCTTCATCGTTTCCAATAGAGGAATTGAGGCGAACCAGCTAAAATCCGAGCTTTGTCACAGTTGGCTACGCCAACAGACGTTAAACAAGTCCATAAATTAGCCAGATGTGTGGCAGCTTTAAGCCGCTTTATCTCCAGATTAGGAGAAAAAGCATTGCTGCTTTATCGCCTTCTCCGACGCACCGAACACTTCGAGTGGACGGATGTGGCAATGGCCGGACTGGAAGAAATAAAGGCTCTTTTAGCAAGCAACCCAATCCTAGCCGCGCCAAACATCGGCGAACCGATGATATTATACATATCAGCAACACACCAAGTCGTGAGTGCAGTGCTCGTCATCGAACGAGAAGAGGACGGACACAAATTCCCGCTTCAAAAGCCAGTATACTATGTATCTTCTGTCCTCACACCATGCAAATCCCGGTACCCTCATTACCAAAAAATAGCATACACGGTCTTCATGGCATCCCGGAAGCTATGACACTACTTTCAAGAGTGCTCAATCATGGTAGCCTCCGAAGTACCACTAAATGACATAATAAACAACCGCGATGCTACGGGCCAGATTGCCAAGTGGGCCATTGAGCTCCTCTAGTTCGACATAACATACAGGCCGCGCCGGGCAATTAAATCCCAAGTACTAGCCGACTTCGTCGCCGAATGGACAGAGGCCGAACTCCCTAAAGAATACGACACATATTCCAACTGGGTCATGCACTTCAATGGTTCCAAAATTCTGGCAGGTCTAGGAGCGGGTGTTGTCCTAACATCCCCCACTAGAGATATAGTTTAGTATGTACTCCAAAGATTATACACAGACTCCAACAACGCAGTCGAATACGAGGCCTTATTGCATGGTCTTCGGATGGCTGTCTCCATGGGCATACAACGCCTAGAAGTGCGCGGAGACTCAAACCTCGCAATTTCCCAAATAAATGGAGATTTCAATGCCAAAGATCCGAAGATGGTGGCTTACCACAATGCCGTTCTCAAAATGTCTGCTCGGTTCGAGGGGCTCGAGTTTCATCATGTGGCTCAAGAAAGTAATCAAGCAACGGATGCCCTTGCTCGCATCGGCGCCAAGCACGTCCCCGTCCCACCTAATATCTTTCTAGAAAGGCTCCTCAAGCCATCCCTGGTGTGGCAAGGGGAGAGCGGCAATACCAGTCCAGATCTGACTATAACCCTAGATTCCTAACACACCGATATCATCGGGGGCTCAACCATCGAAATAACACCGTCAGCCCATCTTATCATGGCAGTCATTGCCCCATGGACCGAACCCTTCTTGGCCTACCTTAATAGGCGAGAACTCCCTGAGGATCAGAATGCGGCACACTGCATTGTCCGGCGCTCGAAAGCCTACAAGGTTCACGACAGAGAACTCTACAAGAAAAGCGCTACCGGAGTACTTCAAAGATGTATCTCCGAGGAAGAGGGGCGGCAGCTTTTGGCTGAAATTCATGCTGGTCTTGGTGGTCACCACACTGCGGCTCGGGCCCTTGTAAGCAAGGCCTTTCGTACAAGTTTCTATTGGCCGACGGCTCGAGCAGATGCACATGACCTTGTCCAACATTGCGCCGGATGCCAGCTTTTTGCCAACCAAAGCCATATGCCACCTACCGCTCTACAAACAATCCCCATCACTTGGCCTTTCGCGGTCTGGGGGCTTGATATGGTCGGACCCCTTAAAGGAGGAAGCTATAAAAAAATATCTGTTGGTCATGATGGATAAATTCACTAAGTGGATAGAGGCCAAACCAGTTAAAACGGCCGAAGCCGGACCAGTGATAGACTTCATATCCGGTGTTGTGCACTGTTATGGTGTTCCACATAGCATCATCACCGATAGTGGCTCCAATTTCATAGCCGATGAGGTGAAAGCCTGGTGTGCTAATCTAGGCATTGAGCTCGATTACGCCTCCGTCTATCACCCACAAACAAATGGTCAAGTCAAACGAGCTAATGGTCTTATTATGAGCGGCATTAAACCCATACTAGTGCGGTCTTGGAAAGAATCAGACAAGCACAGGTCGAGGAGCTCGACTCCGTACTCTGGGGGCTGCGGACCACGCCCAATCGCTCTACCGAATATACACCTTTCTTCATGGTGTACGATGCAGAGGCTGTGTTACCCTGCGACATTATTCATGACTCACCTCGAGTGTGCATGTACGAAGAGAGAGAAGCCGAGCTTGATCGGCAGGACAGCTTAGATGCCCTGGAGGAGGAGCACGGCGTCGCAAAAGCCCGTTCCACATTTTATCAACAACAGGCCTGCAGATATCAAAGCAGAGAAGTACGGGCCAAGACTTATAATGTTGGCGAACTCGTTCTACGCTTGCCAGAGAAGAAAAAGGACAAACTCAAGACCAAGTGGGAGGGTCCCTTCATTATTGACGAAGTCCTCACTGGAGGAGCGTACTGCCTGCGTGATGCACCAGACAATCGCCAAGAACCGAACCCATGGAACGCGGCCAGACTCTGAAGATTCTATGCCTAGAGCCGGACTCTTCGTTCGTCTCCTTTCTCCCTTTTGTTTTCATTATTTATTTGTTTTTTCCTCTCTTTCCACCTTTTTCTTTCTTTTAGCCTTAAAGCTCTCATGTGGCTAAACCGTACACCTACGACACATACATTCTTAAATATGTACGTCAATTATACCTAGGGGCTTCCTGTACAGAAGCTTATCATTATTATTATTTTCCGAGCATCAAGCTCACCACATATGTGTCTTTTCTGCATATGTACCTTTTCTTCGCCATTATATGCATCGATATGACTTAAGTTTTACCCAAGCTGGGTTGCTTGGCTCCTGTGCTTATGCCCTACATTCCCGTTAGTTCGGCTAGGGCATAAAGGGAGCACCTCTGTGATTGTTACTGCCGGGTCATCCGGATGTGTACCTCAGACTGGGTGAAGCCGAAAGCTAGCATTCTTAAGGGAATATTCGGTCGGTGGACTAAAGATGTTCTTTACTCATTGCACTATGAACCCCCAGATGTTATGTATGCTGTGATTTTTCAATCATAGTTCAGACATGCACGTTAACGCATGCTGACCCAGGGAAAGGAACCCTTAACGGAATTATTCTCTCTGGAAGATGTTTCTTACGATCAAAATGCAATATAACATAGCTAGCTGGACACTTGTCTGTTCAAGCAACTATGACCCCTACGCCTGGTTTCCACGCATACCCCGATTTATTGTGCCGCTCAGGTATTCGGAAACACTCCGCACCTTCGGGTCGGGAGGTTGAAGCGAAAAGGTCTGCCATGACAATTTTTTTCCAGTCCGGCTAGGGACAAATTTGTCAATTGAAGTACATAGTCACTTGGACTCAAAAACTTCTTCCTCTATGCCTTCCAACAGGCTATCTAGCTTACAATCCTGTTGGGAACACTTGGCAGCTACCTCTACCTGGTCATATACCAAACTCACTGGATTTTCTTTTCCATCTGACCCTAAAGGTCCGACCCGGGCCATATGATTTGGATTAAGCTTGGTGTACCATGTTTTCACCATGGCCCAGGCCTCTCGTGCACCTTCCCGGTAGGCCGATATCTTCCATAATCGGAAACACCGCCGCGCTCCCTTAAATAGCTATACAAGCTCCTCCATACTTCCCGGAGGGGAGTCGGATGGCCATAAGGCCTTGGCAACACTCCGCATCACCTGCCGAGCTCGCTCGTGCATTTGCGACAGCTCTTGTAGCAGATCGCTCGAAGATCCGGACACCTCCTCTTCGGGACGGCCCGTCAGCATACCTACAGACATAATTCTGTCAGTTTCTTCCCTCGCTAAATTACGCAGAGGTAAGTTTGAACACATACTAAATATGCCGCCTCGTAGCCTCTTATTTTCCTTCATGGAGTCAGCCAGCTGGGCCCGCATATCTTTCAACTCTTCGCCCAGCTTGGTGTGGAAATCCTGGAGTTTGTTTTTCTCCTCCCTGACCCGTTTCAGTATACGTTCGCCCACGGCCAGCTGCCTTTGAGCTTCTGGACCTCCTGCCTGTGCGACTACTGGTACCTCACCCGGATGATCTGATGACTCTACCATAAGATATGCGCTTGTACTAATAATTCTGCTATATGATTATGTTTTCTCGATGGAGGGTATCATTACCAGACGCTGCCTTCTTGTATTTCTCCAGTTTGGCGGTAGCAGTGGCTAGCTGGGTCCAACACTTTTCTAGCTCCTGAGACAACAAGTTGTTCTTCTCTGTGAGCACTTGGATATAAAGTGATCCTCAAATCAATTGCATCAACTGCTTCAAGTCTCAGGGGCTGCTTGTATATAATTATTAGAATTGTACAAGTGTGTACTTACCCGCATATCCTTCAAATATTGTTCAGTGGCTCTGGTAATCCCATCTCGAGCAGCTCGGATGTATGCATCACCCGAGCTAAAGGCGTTGAAAGCCTCTTCTGAAAAACCAAGGTCGCAAAGAGCGGCCCGCCGGCGCCGATGATTCATGGCACTTTCCACTTCAGAGTTTGTGACGGACACATCATCTGAATCCTCTGCAGAAGGACAATCCAGTGTCACTCCCGCGTCAGCCTCAGTCCTTGTGACAGGGTCCAGAATCTGGCTAGTGGAGTGCTACCTCTTGAGCACTGCGTTGGTTTTCCCTTGAAGAGGAAAGGGTGATGCTGCAAAGTAGCGTAAGTATTTCCCTCGGTTTTTGAGAACCAAGGTATCAATCCAGTAGGAGGCTACATGCAAGTCCCTCGTACCTACACAAACAAACAAGAACCTCGCAACCAACGCGATAAAGGGGTTGTCAATCTCTTCACGGTCACTTGCAAAAGTGAGATCTGATAGAGATAATAAGATAGGATAAATATTTTTGGTATTTATATGATATAGATTGAAAAGTAAAGATTGCAAAATAAAGTAGATCAGAAACTTATATGATGAAAATAGACCCGGGGGACATAGATTGCACTAGTGGATTCTCTCAAGATAGCATAAGTATTACGGTGGGCGAACAAATTACTGTTGAGCAATTGATAGAAAAGTGCATAGTTATGATAATATCTAGGCATGATCATGTATATAGGCATCACATCCGCGACAAGTAGATCGAAACGATTCTGCATCTACTACTATTACTCCATACATCGACCGCTATCCAGCATGCATCTAGAGTATTAAGTTCATAAGAACAGAGTAACGAATTAGGCAAGGTGATATGATGTAGAGGGATAAACTCAAGCAATATGATATAAACCCCATCTTTTTATCCTCGATAGCAACAATACAATACATGCCTTGCCGTCACTGGGAAAGGACACCGCAAGATTGAACCAAAAGCTAAGCATTTCTCCCATTGCAAGAAAGATCAATCTAGTAGGCCAAACCAAACTGATAATTCAAAGAGACTTGCAAAGATAACCAATCATACATAAAAGAATTCAAAGGAGATTCAAATATTTCTCATAGATAAACTTGATCATAAACCCACAATTCGTCGGATCTCGACAAACACACCGCAAAAAGAGTTACATCGAATAGATCTCTAAAAGATCAAGGAGAACATTGAGTTGAGATTCAAAGGGAGAGAAGAAGCCATCTAGCTAATAACTATGGACCCAAAGGTCTATGGTAAACTACACACAACTCATTGGAGAGGCTATGGTGTTGATGTAGAAGCCCTCCATGATCGGTTCCCCCTCCGGCGGAATGCCGAAAAAGGCTCCAAGATGGGATCTCACGGGTACAGAAGGTTGCGGCGGTGGAAATAGGGTTTCGTGGTGCTCCTGGATGTTTTCAGGGTATGCAAGTATATATAGGCGAAGGAAGTCGGTCAGGGGGGCCACGAGGGGCCCACGAGGGTGGGGGGCGTACACCCCCCCCTAGGGCGCGCCCTGGACCCTCGTGGCCGCCTCGTCTGCTTCTTGACGTCCACTCCAAGTCTCCTTGATTGCGTTTGTTCCAAAAGTATCTCTCGCGAAGGTTTCATTCCGTTTGGACTCCGTTTGATATTCCTTTTCTGCGAAAAACTGAAATAGGCACACAAAAAACAGCAATTTGGGTTGGCCCTTCGGTTAATAGGTTAGTCCCAAAAATGATATAAAAGTGTATAGTAAAGCCCATAAACATCCAAAATGGGTAATATAATAGCATGGAACAATCAAAAATTATAGATACGTTGGAGACGTATCAAGCATCCCCAAGCTTAATTCCTGCTCGTCCTCGAGTAGGTAAATGATAAAAACAGAATTTTTGATGTGGAATTCTACCTATCATATTTCTCAATTTCACTTTCTTTATTCTGGCATGAATGTTCAGATCAAAATGATTCAAGATAAAAGTTTATATTGACATAAGAGTAATAATACTTCAAGCATACTAACAAAGTAATCATGTCTTCTCAAAATAACATGGCCAAAGAAAGTTATCCATACAAAATCATATAGTCTTGCTATGCTCTATCTTCATCACAAAAAATATTTAAATCATGCACAACCTCGATGACAAGCCAAGCAATTGTTTTCATACTTTTTATGTTCTCAAACTTTTTTCAATTTTCACGCAATACATGAGCGTGAACCATCGACATAGCACTATATGTGGAATAGAACGGTGGTTGTGGAGAAGACAAAAAAGGAGAAGATAGTCTCACATCAACTAGGCGTATCAATGGGCTATGTAGATGCCCACCAATAGATATCAATGTGAGTGAGTAGGGATTGCCATGCAACGGATGCACTAGAGCTATAAGTGTATGAAAGCTCATCAAAAGAAACTAAGTGGGTGTGCATCCAACTTGCTTGCTCACGAAGACCTAGGGCATTTTGAGGAAGGCCATCATTGGAATATACAAGCCAAGTTCTATAATGAAAAATTCCCACTAGTATATGAAAGTGACAACATAGGAGACTCTCTATCATGAAGATCATGGTGCTACTTTGAAGCACAAGTGTGGAAAAAGGATAGTAACATTGTACCTTCTCTCTTTTTCTCTCATTTTTTTATTTTGGTGGGCTTCTTTGGCCTTTTTTTTTATTTGGGCTTCTTTGGCCTCTTTTATTTTCATAAAGTCTGGAGTCTCATCCTAACTTGTGGGGGTATCATTATCTCCATTATCCTTTCCTCACTTGGGACAATGCTCTAATAATGAAGATCATCACACTTTTATTTACTTACAACTCAATACTTAGAACAAATATGACTCTATGTGGATGGCTCCGGCGGTGTACCGGGATATGCAATGAATCAAGAGTGACATGTATGAAAGAATTATGAAGGTAGCTTTACCACAAATACGATGTCAACTACATGATCATGCAAAAGCAATATGACCATGATGGAGCGTGTCATAATAAACGGAATGGTGGAAGTTGCATGGCAATATATCTCAGAATGGCTATGGAAATGCCATAATAGGTAGGTATGGTGGCTGTTTTGAGGAAGGTATATGGTGGGTGTACGGTACCGGTGAAAGTTGGACGGCACAAGAGAGGCTAGCAATGGTGGAAGGGTGAGAGTGCGTATAATCCCTTGACTCAACATTAGTCATAAAGAACTCATGTACTTATTGCAAAAATCTATTAGTCATCGAAACGAAGTACTACATGCATGCTCCTAGGGGGATAGATTGGTAGGAAAAGACCATCTCTCGTCCCCGACCGCCACTCATAAGGAAGACAATCAAAAAATAAATCATGCTCCGACTTCATCACATAACAGTTCACCATACGTGCATGCCACGTGAATCACAAACTTTTAACACAATTATTTCTCAAATTCACAACTACTCAACTAGCATGACTCTAATATTAACATCCTCATATCTCAAAACGATCATCAATCATCAAATTGATCATAGTATTCAATGCACTTTCTATGATAGTTCTTATTATACCCAACTTGGATGCCCATCATATTAGGACTAATTTTATAACCATAGCAAATACCTTGCTGTTCTAAAAGACTATTAAAATAATATAAGTGAAGCATGATAGATCAATAATTTCTACAAAATTAAACCACCGCCATGCTCTAAAAAGATATAAGTGAAGCACTAGAGCAAAATTATCTAACTCAAAAGATATAAGTGAAGCACATAGAGTATTCTAATAAATTCCGAATCATGTGTGTCTCTCCCAAAAGGTGTGTACAGCAATGATGATTGTGGTAAACTAAAAATCAAAGACTCATATCATACAAGACAATCCAAGCAAAACACATACCATGTGGTGAATAAAAATATAGCTCCAAGTAAAGTTACCGATAGACGAAGACGAAAGAGGGGATGCCTTCCGGGGCATCCCCAAGCTTAGGCTTTTGGTTGTCCTTGAGTTACCTTGGGGTGCCTTGGGCATCCCCAAGCTTAGGCTCTTGCCACTCCTTATTCCATAGTCCATCAAATCTTTACCCCAAAACATGAAAACTTCACAACACAAAACTCAACAGGAAATCTCATAAGCTCCGTTAGTGCAAGAAAGCAAACCACAACTTTAAGGTACTGTAATGAACTCATTCTTTATTTATATTGGTGTTAAACCTACTGTATTCCAACTTCTCTATGGTTCATACCCGCCGATACTAGCCATAGATTCATCAAAATAAGCAAACAACACACGAAAAACAGAATCTGTCAAAAACAGAACAGTTTGTAGCAATCTGTAACTTTCGAATACTTCTGGAACTATAAAATCCTACAAAAATAGTAAGTCCTAGGAAATTTGTCTATTAATCTACTTCAAAAATAATCAACTCAAAATCACGTTTCTGTGATTTACTAAAATTATTATCGTGCGTGCAAAAGTTTCTGTTTTTAAGTAAGATGAAATTAACTATCAGCCAAGATGATCCTATATGTTCTACTTGGCACAAACACTAATTAAAACATAAAACCACATCTAAACAGAGGCTAGATGAATTATTTATTACTAAACAGAAGCAAAAAGCAAGGAACAAAAATAAAATTGGGTTGCCTCCCAACAAGCGCTATCGTTTAACGCCCCTAGCTAGGCATAAAAGCAAGAATAGATCTACGCATTGCCATAATGATAAGGTAAATCACGAAAACTCATCTCATATTCCCTACGTTCAGCAGCAATTTTTCTTTGTGGCAAGCAAAAGTAATCAAAAGGGCTAAATTTAATGGGACAAAAGTCCCCAAGATCAAGCTCGGGAGGTATGGGCTCCTCCTTTGGCCCCTCATATTGCACAACCAAATCATCATTATAAGCATTCTTTTGGCAAAAAGTCACGAGCCTATGCTCAAGAGAAAATCCTAGCCCAATGTTTTGAATAGCAAAGTCATCATTAAGCTCAAAAATTCTATCAACTAGAACATCGGTAGGAACCTTTTTTCTAAGGGTCTAAGGATTGTAAAAGCATCATGTCTTCTTGATTAAATAGGACCGCCTCTATGGGAGGACGACCACCGTCCACTCTATAATGCGCAAAAATTTCTTTAGCTTCTTTCATATAAATCTAAACTCATGTGCCAAAAATATAGTAGCTGCATGCTTAACAGAAGAATGCTCAATATTGGAAAATTCTAGGAAAATCCTTTGTATGCAAGGATGCATATGCATAAACTGTCTTTCAAGTTCCGCTATAAGCAAGGATATAGCATCCACAAGACTACTAGTACTATGAATAATAGATCCACCCATAGCGGGCAAAGCACTGGCACAAGTAAATAAATCTTGAATAACCCCTTTTCCAATAATATTACCACTACCGATTCAAAACTTTTTAGTGTGTAAGATGGTGGGTTCTTCAACAGGATCAACAAAAGCATCAAAATTCCCCATGTTATTACTATTGTCCTTATCAACGATAACCTCCCCAGTTTCACACATAGTGGTAGCAAATACTAGGAGCAAATGAAAAAGAGGTGAACGGAAAAGAGAGGGCGAATAAAACGGCAAGGGTGAAGTGGGGAGAGGAAAACGAGAGGCAAATGGCAAATAATGTAATGCGAGGGAGAAGAGTTTGTGATGGGTACTTGGTATGTCTTGACTTGTGCGAAGACCTCCCCGGCAACGGCGCCATAAATCCTTCTTGCTACCTCTTGAGCACTACGTCGGTTTTCCCTTGAAGAGGAAAGGGTGATGCAGCAAAGTAGCGTTAGTATTTCCCTCAGTTTTTGAGAACCAAGGTATCAATCCAGTAGGAGGCTACACGCAAGTCCCTCATACCTACACAAACAAACAAGAACCTCGCAACCAACACGATAAAGGGGTTGTCAATCCCTTCACGGCCACTTGCAGAAGTGAGATCTGATAGAGATAATAAGATAAGATAAATATTTTTGGTATTTTTATGATATAGATTGAAAAGTAAAGATTGCAAAATAAAGTAGATCGAAAACTTATATGATGGAAAATAGACCCGGGGGCCATAGATTTCACTATTGCATAAGTATTACGGTGGGTGAACAAATTACTGTCTAGCAATTGATAGAAAAGTGCATAGTTATGAGAATATCTAGGCATGATCATGTATATAGGCATCACGTCCGCGACAAGTAGATCGAAACGATTCTGCATCTACTACTATTACTCCACACATCAACCGCTATCCATCGTGCATCTGGAGTATTAAGTTCATAAGAATAGAGTAACGCATTAGGCAAGATGACATGATGTAGAGGGATAAACTCAAGCAATATGATATAAACCCCATCTTTTTATCCTCGATGGCAACAATACAATACGTGCCTTGCTGCCCATGCTGTCACTGGGAAAGGACACCGCAAGATTGAACCCAAAGCTAAGCACTTCTCCCATTGCAAGAAAGATCAATCTAGTAGGCCAAACCAAACTGATAATTCGAAGAGACTTGCAAATATAACCAATCATACATAAAAGTATTCATAGGAGATTCAAATATTTCTCATAGATAAACTTGATCATAAACCCACAATTCATCGGATCTCGACAAACACACCACAAAAATAGTTACATCGAATAGATCTCCAAGAAGATCGAGGAGAATATTGTATTGAGATTCAAAGAGAGAGAAGAAGACATCTAGCTAATAACTATGGACCCAAAGGTCTGTGGTAAACTACTCACAACTCATCGGAGAGGCTATGGTGTTGATGTAGAAGCCCTCCATGATCGATTCCCCCTTCGGCGGAGCGCCGGAAAAAGCCACAAGATAGGATCTCACGGGTACAGAAGGTTGCGGCAGTGGAAATATGGTTTTGTGGTGCTCCTGGATGTTTTCAGGGTATGCAAGTATATATTGGCGAAGGAAGTCGGTTAGGGGAGCCACAAGGGGCCCACGAGGGTGGGGGGCGCGCCCTGGACCCTCGTGGCCGCCTTGTCTACTTCTTGACATCCACTCCAAGTCTCCTGGATTGCGTTTGTTCCAAAAATATCTCTCGCGAAGGTTTCATTCCGTTTGATATTCCTTTTCTGCGAAACATGAAATAGGCAAAAAATAACAATTTGGGCTGGGCCCCCGGTTACTAGGTTAGTCCCAAAAATGATATAAAAGTGTATAGTAAAGCCCATAAACATCCAAAACGGGTAATATAATAGCATGGAACAATAAAAAATTATAGATACGTTGGAGACGTATCATGGAGGGATGACCAGCAGGATCCCCGGACATAGTCCGGCGAATGTTTTTCCTGATAACACATAAAGGATAGCGTCACACTTCAAAGTGACAGCCAAGGAGCATATTTAAAAAACCATACATCTTTGATGAAGGCTCGGCCGTGTTTTTATTTGCCTTCCTCTTCGAAGGCCTGCCCGGTGTAGGCACCGCTTTCTTGTGAGTCGCCTCAGCTGCAGCATGGCGCGCCGATCGCCTCCCCTTTGGAGCACGAGATAGTGCGGTGGGTGAGGCATAATGAGAAAGTTCTTTCAAAGGAGAAGTCTCCTGATTACTTACTTGTGAGGCAGGGAGAAGGCCGGGATAGTCAGCGGAGATGGCAACGTTCGTGCCGTCATGGCTCGCCTGGTAGAACACTCCATCCTCGAGCTCCACGAATATATCTGGATCCTCTTTGAATCTATGGTCAAGGGCCCAGTTGTGGTCCTCTGGCTGTGGTGCAGGGCTGTGGAGCTCCTTGGTGATCTTCCGCCATTCCTGTTACAAATGGACGTATTAATATTTATGAAAAGTGACTCAGGGAGTAAATTGAGTGGAGTGGTGGGATGGAAACTCGCCCAACTGGGAGGGTTGTACATGGAAAATCCATCTCTGCGCTTAATGTGGATGAACTCCTCTTTATCCCCTTTGTATAGTCCGTCCAGTATTTTGGCCAAAGCGGCAGGGGTGGGACCCTTCCGACCGCAGCGGGTGGTGTCATCTTCTCTGTTATAGTGCCACATGGGATGTCCTTTGTATTGGAGTGGCTGGACGCCCCGCACTATGGATGTCGCCATAACCTCGACTATTGACAATTCGTACCAGGCGAGCATCTTTATCTTGCTCACCAATTGACGGACTTCCGTGCTATCTTCCTCCCCAAGGCTCCGGGGGCGCCAGCTATAGCGTTTCTTCAACGAAGCACTTGAAAATTCGGAAGACCCATTCGAACTGGGTCGGGAAGGGAGACGTCCTCAATATAGAACCATTCGGAAGGCCACTCTTCAGATGCCTTCTTCGGCGTGCCGGACAGGTATCTGGTCCCGGTTATGCGCCATACCTCGCCGCCACCCACTTGAAATATTGATCCCTCTTGATTACGGGGGACGAGGAAAAAGAGTTTCTTCCATAATTCAAAACGGGCCTCGCGACCCAGGAATAGCTCACAAAGAGCAACATAACCCGCAATGTGCAGGATGGAGGCAGGAGTGAAATTGTGCAGTTGAAGGCCGCAATACTCCAGAAGCCCTCAGAGGAATGGATGGATTGGAAATCCGACACCTCTCAACAAGTCGGGAACAAAGCATACTCGTTCCCCCTGGATGGGTTGGGGAAATTCTCCGCCTGTGCCCGACCGTCGTCGGAAGCCAATCCGACTCGAACGGGGACTAGATCTGCGGGGGAAAGAAATCCCTGTGGCTGCAGCTTCACTAGCTGATTGTGGGATACGAAACACTTTTCCCAATCTCCTTTTTAGGGCCATGGGGGCGGGAGGAAGAGCTAGGAGCACTAGCCATGTTGGAGTGGTTTCTGCTGGCAAGCTCCGAGGATTCCTCGCTTGGTGTGGACTAGATCTGAGGATCCCTCTCTCTTTAAATAGACAACTTCCTTACATGGTCAGGGTGGTATGTGCAAAAATGCCCCGATCTCTCGTATTCGCTCGACATGCGGAAGCTGAAATCATGAAGGTGCAGAAGCCGATGAGCGCGACATTAAATGAAAAGCCGAATAGCGCTCTTTAAGTTAGGTACTTTGAAGTGATCGGAGGAGGAACCCGCCTTGCAATGCCAAAGACAATCTGCGCGCCAGACATATCATCATTAAAAGACTGGTTCGGGGGCTACTGAGGGAGTCCTGGATTAAGGGGTGATGTCTACTATGCAACCTTCTCCTTGTAGACATTGTTGGGCCTCCAAGTGCAGAGGTTTGTAGGACAGTAGCAAATTTCCCTCAAGTGGACGACCTAAGGTTTATCAATCAGTAGGAGGTGTAGGATGAAGATGGTCTCTGTCAAACAACCCTACAACCAAACAACAAAGAGTCTCTTGTGTCCCCAACACACCCAATACAATGGTAAATTGTATAGGTGCACTAGTTCGGCGAAGAGATGGTGATACAAGTGCAATATGGATGGTAGATATGAGTATTTGTAATCTGAAAATATAAAAACAGTAAGGTAACAAGTGGTAAAAGTGAGCATAAACGGTATTGCAATGCTAGGAAACAAGGCCTAGGGTTCATACTTTCACTAGTGCAAGTTCTCTCAACAATAATAACATAACTGGATCATATAACTATCCCTCAACATGCAACAAAGAGTCACTCCAAAGTCACTAATAGCGGAGAACAAACAAAGAGATTATTGTAGGGTACGAAATCACCTCAAAGTTATCCTTTTTGATCGATCTATTCAAGAGTCCGTAGTAAAATAACATGAAGCTATTATTTCCGTTCGATCTATCCTAGAGTTCGTACTAGAATAACAACTTAAAGCACAAATCAACTAAAACCCTAATGTCACCTAGATACTCCTATGTCACCTCAAGTATCCGTGGGTATGATTATACGATATGCATCACACAATCTCAAATTCATCTATTCAACCAACACAAAGAACTTCAAAGAGTGCCCCAAAGTTTCTACCGGAGAGTCAAGACGAAAACGTGTGCCGACCCCTATGCATAAGTTCACAAGGTCACTGAACCCGCAAGTTGATCACCACAACATACATCAAGTAGATCACGTGAATATCCCATTGTCACCACAAATAATCACATGCAAGACATACATCAAGTGTTCTCAAATCCTTAAAGACTCAATCCGATAAGATAACATCAAAGGGAAAACTCAATCCATTACAAGAGAGTAGTGGGGGAGGAACATCATAAGATCCAACTATAATAGCAAAGCTTGCGATACATCAAGATCGTGCCAAATCAAGAACACGAGAGAGAGAGAGAGAGAGAGAGAGAGAGAGAGAGAGAGAGAGATCAAACACATAGCTACTGGTACATACCCTCAGCCCCGAGGGTGAACTACTCCCTCCTCGTCATGGAGAGCGCCGGGATGATGAAGATGGCCACCGATGAGGGATCCCCCTCCGGCAGGGTGCCGAAACAGGGTCCCGATTGGTTTTTGGTGGCTACAGAGTCTTGCAGCGGCCGAACTCCCAATCTAGGTTTCTTCTGGAGATTTGGGTATTTATAGGAGGGTTTGGCATCGAGAACAAGTCAGGAGGACCCACGGGGTGTCCACGAGGCAGGGGGCACGCCTCAGGGGTGGGCGTGCCCTCCACCCTCGTGGGCCTCACGAGCCTCCTCTCTGGTAACTCTTCATTCCAGTATTTTTTATATTTTCTAGAAAAAATCTACGTTGATTTTCAGCGCATTCCGGGAACTTTTATTTCTGCACAAAAACAACACCACAGTAGTTCTGCTGAAAACAACGTTAGTCTGGGTTAGTTCTAACAAAATCATACCAAAAGCATGTAGAAATATTATAAACATGGCATGAATACATCAAAAATTATAGATACATTGGAGACGTATCAAGCATCCCCAAGCTTAGTTCCTGCTCGTCCTCGAGTAGGTAAATGATAAAAACAGAATTTTTAATGTGGAATGCTACCTAACATAATTATCAATGTAATTTTCTTTATTGTGGCATAAATGTTCAAATTCAAAAGATTCAAGACAAAAGTTTATATTGACATAAAAATAGTAATACTTCAAGCATGCTAACCAAGCAGTTTATGTCTTATCAAAATAACATAGCCAAAGAAAGCTTATCCCTACAAAATCATATAGTTTGGCCATGCTTCATTTTCGTCACACAAAATGCTCCCATCATGCACAACATCGGTTTTGTCCAAGCAATTGGTTCATACTTTTTAACACGCTTCAGCCTTATCAACCCTCACGCAATACATGAGCGTAAGCCATGGACATAGCACTGTGGGTGGAGTAGAGTATGATGATAGGGATTATGTGAGAAAACAAAACGGAGAAAGTCTCACATTGACGCAGCTAATCAATGGGCTATGGAGATGCCCATCAATTGATGGCAATACGAGGAGTAGGGATTGCCATGCAACGGATGCAATAGAGCTATTAATGTATGAAAGCTCATCAAAAAGAAACTAAGTGGGTGTGCATCCAACTCGCCTGCTCACGAAGACCTAGGGCATTTTGAGGAAGCCCATCATTGGAATATACAAGCCAAGTTCTATAATGAAAAATTCCCACTAGTATATGAAAGTGACAAAATAATAAACTCTCTATCATGAAGATCATGGTGCTATTTTGAAGCACAAGTGTTGAAAAAGGATAGTAACATTGTCCCTTCTCTCTTTTTCTCTCATTTTTTGGTGGGCTTCTTTGGCCTCTTTTTTTATTTGGGCTTCTTTGGCCTCTTTTATTTTTCATAAAGTCCGGAGACTCATCCCGACTTGTGGGGGAATCATAGTCTCCATCATCCTTTCCTCACTGGACAATGCTATAATATAAAGATCATCACACTTTTATTTACTTACAACTCAAGAATTACAACTCGATAATTAGAACAAGATATGACTCTATATGAATGCCTCCGGCAGTGTACTAGGATGTGCAATGAATCAAGAGTGACATGTATGAAAGAATTATAAAGGTGGATTTGCCACAAATACGATGTCAACCAGATGATCATGCAAAGAAATATGACAATGATGGAGCGTGTCATAATAAACGGAATGGTAGAAAGTTGCACGGGAAAATATCTCCGAATGGCTATGGAAATGCCATAATAGGTAGGTATGGTGGCTGTTTTGAGGAAGATATAAGGAGGTTTATGTGTAATAGAGCGTATCGTATCACGGGTTTGGATATATCGACGAAGTTTGCACCAACTCTCAAGGTGAGAAAGGGCAATGCACGGTACCATAGAGGCTAGCAAATTGCGGAAGGGTAAGAGTGCGTATAATCCATGGACTCACATTAGTCATAAAGAACGCATATATGTAGCGACCCGACCCGAATGGATCAAGTCTATGTGCTTAAGTGTCATCCCTGGATCGGTATGCTGACACACACAGTACTCGAGGATTTATAACAGAGGTAAATCACATGTATAAGGTAACGTAAATACTATTACCTCAATCCAAATAGCGGAAGTAACAAGGTTGTGGATTCCCATCAACACCAACGACAAAGTTGAGTGTAGAAATCGTAACCCTAACGTATCACTTACTCGTTGTAAGATCCTGCAACATGAGACGTTGCAGCCACAAAGGGTCAGTACATTGAATGTTTTGGCAAATTCACACCATAGAGCAATGATGAATAAAGGCTATCACTACATGCATATTTGGCTGGTGGAGGCTCTATGGTTATAATGTTTTTGCAAAAAGCCAATTTTTCCCTACTGCAAAGGAATAAATTTATTTAACTAACATGGTGGTTGTTAAACATTGAGAATGGTTGACAGCATTCTCAATCCCAATTAAAAGTAATCATTAACAACCCAACAATATTAATTAGAGTAACATGACGAGATTCACATGATATCCAAGTACTAGATACTCAAGATGTCCATAACCGGGGACACGGCTAATCATGATTAGTTTATACACTCTGCAGAGGTTTGCGCACTTTTCCCCACATGACTCGATCACCTCCATTGAGATTCTCGCACTGCATGATGTTTGAGAAACGGATGACCGAGACATAGTCTTTCAGAAGAGCTTGCGCCTTACGATCGGTTATACCGTACCAACCTACACCCCCTACATCAGCTAGTCTACCACTGTAAGAGTTCGCACGACTTAGTCAACTATGCTAGATCCCATAGTAGCATGTGGCTGCACACGGAAGTTTCTGGCATGAATAATCTCATGATCCCTTTGAGCCTGGGTGGCGGTCCAAAAAAAACAGGCAAGTCCTGGAAACCCAGGTGCCTAGACAGGCAAATCCTGGAATAACCAGGTACCTCAATCCACCCAGATGTGTGTTAATGTTGCCACCTTAAATAAACCATTAATTAACAATCTCACATCTGTCATGGAAATTCACTCACCCAATCCATGTCTACTAGCATAGCATGGCATAATAAGCAAATGCAGAAGTAACTCCCAAAGGTTTGATAACAAAACAGGTAATAGGTACTACCTCAACTACTTCCCAAAAACCCACAATTTACTTAGATCCTAATCATGCAATGTTTGAGGATTGATCTAATGCAATAAAAACGGGGTAATAAAGAAAGTATGATCAAAGTGTGAACTTGCCTACAATGTTGATGAAGATGATTCACACTCAAAACTCTTGATAGTTCTACGCGTCACACTCCGGTCAATCTATCGTGAGCAAGCAATTGTAACCACACATAAACAATCACTCAAAAGATCGGAACGAACGAAGAGTACGATTTCAGAAAACATCAAAACCAAGCAAATGACTCTTGCAGCATAAAACAATTTCTAATATTACCAAAACTATATGAATTTGGCCTTATTAGAAAGTTTAGGTCAAAAGCTTCGATTCGCAAAAAGAATCACTCAAATCGGAGTTATAAAACTCAAGTTACAGACGAAACAAGTTCAAATACTAATCTGAACTAAACTTAATTTTTAAATTGTCAAAAACATGTTTAAGTTGTTTATATGGATAGAGGGGATCATAACGAAGAAGTGGGCATTGGTTCCATTGGATTTGGATACACGAGTAAAAAGTTGTGAGCGTTTGAAGATTAGGGACTAATTTGTAAAATAAAACAACTACAACTAGGTCCCTGGCGTAAAATAAATAGAAAACGAATAGACTAAATAACGAACGCTTGTTTATAGGATCTAAACAGTGGAGGTTCGCTGTTTAATAAAACCTAAAAAAAGATCTAGTCTAGGCTTAAAAAAAAACAAAAACGGAACTTAAAATAAAACCGGATCGGGCGGCGGTTATACCGGTTCGCAGTGGTTTGGTGGTTTTCGAGAGAAAACCGGCGGTGGCGAGGTTGAACTCCGGCGACAGCGGGCGGCTCAGGCTTGACAGGAGCGGCGGCTCTGGTGGCCGGCGGCGAGGGCTGAGTGGATGGGGAGGGGCGACGCGGCAAGGCAAGGTGGATGGCGGCGTTGGCGTCGGTCCACGATGAAGGGACGGAGCGGCAGCGGCGAGCGGATCTCGCCGGCGGCGGCGGATCCCAGCGAGTGCGGTGGTGGTGGCTCGGCGAGATGCGGGAGGGGGCGGCGCGGCGCAGCAGAGAGGAAAAAGCGGCGGCGGCGCGAACTTATGTAGAGGGGGGGCGAGGGGTTGCGTGGAGGAGGGGGCAAGGCGGCCGGAGGTGGCCGGGTCGGTCACGGCGGTGGCGAACGGCGTGCTAGCGGCAGACTCCCGCTCGGGAGGAAGGCGGTGCGGCTGGGTGGGCCTGGGTGAGGAGCTGGGCCGGCCCAATCGACGGAAGAAGTTTTTTTGTTTTTTAAATAAACATTTTACGAGGCAAACTAAAAATAATAAAGACCAAATAAGTAAAATATTATATAGGCATATAATATATCAAAATTTTCAGAAAAATATTTCCTACAAGGTGAACATTTTTCTAGCATCAAATAAAATACACACCAACTTAAATAAAGCAAAGAGTGCTTCTGCTCTAGTAAAATCCAATAAAAATCATTTTGAAAATACCAAAATTAATTCAAATTTATTTCTCTCTATTTTTCTGATGTAGGGAATCATGTTACCCTAATTTCCATATACTCTATTTTTGGAGAAAAATAATTTGAATAAAACCCAAATAACTCCAAATTGAAAATAAATTCAAAAGAACTTTGAATATAATTCTTTGAAACTCCCAGCTCATATTTCATATGTTTTGAAGAAGTCATTTTATCTTCGGTCGTGAAAATCATTGAGTTGCATAAAGTTCCTAGGTTGAAAATATTTTCCAAATGAAATTCAAATGTTTTCAGAACCCTTTTCATTTTTAAATGGAAGAAGTCATGTCATCTTCTCTCTAGGGTTTTGTGGTGAAAAGAATTTGAATTCACGGAGATCAGAAAAGAAAATGAAAGTTTGGGAAAGTGCTTTTATTCCCACTCATTTAACTTTCAAAAAGTTTCAAATTCACTCACTTTCAGTCAATCAATCAAACAATCAATCAAAACTATCTATTTGTTATAACATTTCAAAATTTAGAATTTTGGGATGTTACAAACCTACCACCCTTATAATGAATCTCGTCCTCGAGATTCGGAGAGGCTAGCAAGAAATAGGTTCGGGTAGGGGGGAGGGTCTTCAGAATCCATCGATTGTCTCTGGAGGTCTGGGTTGCTACCACCCTTGAAGCATGGTTACGGTTCCATCAAAACTCATATACTCCATCCTTATTGTTGACAGTGTCGGTCTTCCCAGATCTTCAGGATAACCTTTACCGCAATTCTTCTATCCTTTCATCTTGGTAAGGTCCCTCTATGACTGGGTCTTGTTAGCTGACGGGTCTGGCGCCAATACTAATTATCTATCGATATCTCATGGTGGTCAACAATTTATGGTTTCTCCTGCAGAAAACGGGTCTGGGTTGAACCTCACCGTGTATCCTACGATTGGCAACAGCTGCCGTGTACAAGGGAAAATACTTATACCATTCTAAGGTTCAAACAAGGCTTTGGTCATCGTCTCTCTACTATAGGTAAGTCACTCAGATTTACCATCCCATATAGCAAAGCGAATAATAAGAGTAAGTCAGTATGGTGATCAATCCATCCCGCACCCAAATCATTATCTTGTATATGGTTTAGCGAATCTCGCATGCTAACACTCGGTCATCCTCACAAGCATTGCAGAATTTCTCTTGTCAACGAACTAAGTTCGGATAAATCCATGGATTCTGCAAGCCAAACAACCATCTATCGTTCCTTCACAACTATCAGGTTTTGCGTTGCTCCTATAAAATCGTCGGTTGATAAAATCGTAACTTCTTCAGGGTTTTCCTTCAACAAGAGTGTGCTTGCTTCTTGGCAGGTCCTAGGGCCTGTGGGTTATGGCCCATTTCATCACTTGTAAACCTTGAACTCATCCTCGGGGCAACTGATCATTATTCCAACATCCAGTTTCCGAGCATTCTTAAATCCATCTCATTGTAATGTCTTCCTTCCTTCTATTTGTACCAAACTAAGTCGTGATTACTCCGACTCATCATGGAATTTCCATTGATCCATATTTCCAACATCATACCTCCTTTATATCCAATAGTAATTCATCTCTTCATCCTTGTGGGATATCCCACATACCGAAAAAAAACTTATACTTATGAAGTCCATACTCCACTTCGTGGAACATCATTATCCTTTCCAGGGTCAAGGCATCCTTACAGGGGAATATTGGCCATCTCTGCATGGCACTTCTTCAACTAGGAAACGTGAAACACATCATGAACTCCTGACAGTCCTTCGAGTGACTCCAACTTGTTGGCCACTTCTCCCATACGCTCCAAAACTCGGTATGGTCCTACAAATCTCGGGGCTAAATTTCCCTTAACTCCAAATCATTTAACTCCTCGTAGAGGGGACACATGAAGACATGCTCTGTCTCCAATTTCATAGACTACCTCCTTGCATTTTTTAGTCTGCATAACTCTTCTGCCTGGACTGAGCTACCTTCAGTCTATCTCGAATCAACTTAACATTCTCTTCTGACTCCTTTATCACATTTGGTCCAAACAACTAACGGTCTCCAACTTCATCCCACATCAACGGCGTCTGGCTCCTTCTCCCATACAAAGCTTAAAAAGGGGCCATCTTCAAACTGGTTGGGTAACTGTTGTTGTATGAGAACTCCACGTAAGGTAGATTATCATCACTACTAGATCCATAATCTAGCGCACACGCTCTCAACATGTCCTCCAGAATCTGACTGACTCTCTCAATTTATCCATCAGTCTGCGGATGAAAGGATGTACTGAACTCTAACCTAGTACTCAAAGTCTGGTGTAGCTGATTCCAAAACTTTGAGGTAAACTATGTTCCTCTATCTGATGCGATGGTCCTCGGAACTCCATGCAGACATGCGATCCTAGTCAAATATATCTTGGCCCAACTTCTCACTTGTATAGGTGGTTTTCATTGGGATAAAGTGAGCCACTTTGGTCAAGCGAATCAACTACTACCCAGATAGAATCATATCCTGATCGAGTTCTGGGAAATCCGGTAATGAAATCCATGCCAAGCTTATCCCACCTCCATTCGGTTATCAGCATAGGCTGTAGTAATCCTGCTGGCTTCTGATGCTCTGCTTTTTACTCTCTCTATCATACATCACCTATGACTACATACTCTGCAATATCCTTCTTCATACCAGTCCACCAGAAACACTCCTTCAAATCCAAATACATCTTGGTGTTTCCAGGGCGAATCGAGTATTAGTGAGTCATGAGCCTCCTGAAGTATTTACTTCCTGATCTTTGCATTACTGGGTACATGTACACTATCCTCAAACTATAATGTGTCATGCTCATCCTTACGAAAACCTTTGGCCTTTCCTTTGCTCATCCTCTCTTTTAGCTCGGCAATCTCTTTTTCATCCTTCTGAGCTTCACGAATCTTTCCCAACAATGTAGACTGAACTTCCATTGCGGCAGCAAAACCTTTGGGAACAATCTCCAACCGAAGTTCCCTGAGATCCTCGGCTAACTCCTTTGGTAATCCCTTGCTTATGAGGGTATTCGTCCTTGTTTTATTTATGGTTGTGTCCTATTTCTCCACAAAGCCTGCATGCACAGAGTTTCTTCATACCATTTCCATAAGGCTCAAATCTCTGGGACACAAACCGAGACTTTGGCAAAGTCAACTTAAATTCCTTCCAAGTGGTTACTCCTTGCCATCCAGTAATGTTTTGGTACATCCTCCACCAAGTAGCAGCACCTATTTCAAAACTCTGAAGAGCATGCTGGGTCATATCCTTTCCGACTATAGAGTTATTCTTCATGTGATCCTCCATGTTCTGAATCCATTGGTCCGTCTCCAATTGACTCATCGGTCCAGATAATATGAGTTCATCTCCATTCATCCTCTATTGGGTCCATGGGTTTTGGGGTGGGATAAGAGAGATGGAGAGGGATACACACAATACAAACAATAGTTTTGAAAAGACATGTTTTTTGTGGCTGTCGAAAAAACAACAAACAAAAGTCAGCTCACAATCGTCGCATCTAACGTAAGTATTTAACAGGGTTTGGGTCTTCTAATGGTCTATATATATCACCGTCATCAAACTCTTCAAGTCTTGGTCATGTCTTCGATGGATTTTTCCGATCATGCTTGTTCTACTCAAGTTCTTTGGCCAGATCATCTGTTGACGTGAAGTCTCTCATGACATCCTTTAATATTTCTGGGGTTGCATTCCGAACTTCTGGGTTTCAACATCCTTGGCATGAACCATGGTCCTAATGTCCTTCAGTTCCTGACAAATCTCCGGTATCTCGAGGTTTTGTTCCTCCAGCTTGTCTACTTTCAGTTTCAAGGTCCCGAGTTCTTCACAAAATGCTCCCTTATCAAATACAGCTTCCTGAAGGTCCATCTTAAACTTCCTGATGTAATACTCCAGATCCTGGTGATACACTGGCTAAGGTTAAAACTGCATCCTTTGCTGACAGATGCTCCATCAGCCTTCTACCATCCAATCCTACCATGCATCTGCATGCTTAACTCAGCCCGGTGATAATAGTATAAGCGGGCAATAACATCATGGATAACTGTGTTTATGCCCATGTTACTGCCATGAACTATCATTCCATAATGGATATCTCCTGCCTTGGGGCTTTCTTGACAAAATGAGTTCTAACACTCCATGTTCTGGTCTTTCTCCAACAGACCTTGATCTCGGGTATTGACAGCTTTAATGGTTTGACAATTTCCATAAGTGTAGCCTTCCTTGGTCATACCAAATCTGGAAATTCTTCATATTATCCTAGTCTGCGAAGTCTTTATCTGTCATAGTTTCCATCATTATAATGCTCGGTAAAATCCTCTTCATTCCGAAGTGGTCTTAGTTGTCCGATATCTGGTCCTTCTTGGAGTGGTCTCATCAGTCGAATCTTCATGTGGTCAAAAGGGAAGAGGGGTATGGTCTTTCTAAAAGGGAATATTGGAATAAGCTCGGAAGAGAAGAGAGGTAAAAGATTCTTTTGAAAAGAAAGTTGTAGAGAAAAATCTTTCCTATGGGCTTGCCAGTTTCTAGGGTCACGTCCTACAGTCAACATGTGCTCTGATACCATCTTGTAGCGACCCGACCCGAATGGATCAAGTCTCTGTGCTTAAGTGTCATCCCTGGATCGGTATGCTGACACACACAGTACTCGAGGATTTATAACAGAGGTAAATCACATGTATAAAGTAACATAAATACTATTACCTCAATCCAAATAGCGGAAGTAACAAGGTTGTGGATTCCCATCAACACCAACGTCAAAGTTGAGTGTAGAAATCGTAACCCTAACGTATCACTTACTCGTCGTAAGATCCTGCAACATGAGACGTTGCAGCCACAAAGGGTTAGTACATTGAATGTACTGGCAAATTCACACCATAGAGCAATGATGAATAAAGGCTATCACTACATGCATATTTGGCTGGTGGAGGCTCTATGGTTATAATGTTTTTGTGAAAAGCCAATTTTTCCCTACTGCAAAGGAATAAATTTATTTAACTAACATTGTGGTTGTTAAACATTGAGAATGGTTGACAGCATTCTCAATCCCAATTAAAAGTAATCATTAACAACCCAACAATATTAATTAGAGTAACATGACGAGATTCACATGATATCCAAGTACTAGATACTCAAGATGTCCATAACCGGGGACACGGCTAATCATGATTAGTTTATACACTCTGCAGAGGTTTGCGCACTTTTCCCCACATGACTCGATCACCTCCATTGAGATTCTCGCACTGCATGATGTTTGAGAAACGGATGACCGAGACATAGTCTTTCAGAAGAGCTTGCGCCTTACGATCGGTTATACCGTACCAACCTACACCCCCTACATCAGCTAGTCTACCACTGTAAGAGTTCGCACGACTTAGTCAACTATGCTAGATCCCATAGTAGCATGTGGCTGCACACGGAAGTTTCTGGCATGAATAATCTCATGATCCCTTTGAGCCTGGGTGGCGGTCCAAAAAAAACAGGCAAGTCCTGGAAACCCAGGTGCCTAGACAGGCAAATCCTGGAATAACCAGGTACCTCAATCCACCCAGATGTGTGTTAATGTTGCCACCTTAAATAAACCATTAATTAACAATCTCACATCTGTCATGGAAATTCACTCACCCAATCCATGTCTACTAGCATAGCATGGCATAATAAGCAAACGCAGAAGTAACTCCCAAAGGTTTGATAATAGAACAGGTAATAGGTACTACCTCAACTACTTCCCAAAAACCCACAATTTACTTAGATCCTAATCATGCAATGTTTGAGGATTGATCTAATGCAATAAAAACTGGGTAATAAAGAAAGTATGATCAAAGTGTGAACTTGCCTGCAATGTTGATGAAGATGATTCGCACTCAAAACTCTTGATAGTTCTACGCGTCACACTCCAGTCAATCTATCGTGAGCAAGCAATTGTAACCACACATAAGCAATCACTCAAAAGATCGGAAAGAACGAAGAGTACGATTTCGGAAAACATCAAAACCAAGCAAATGACTCTTGCAGCATAAAACAATTTCTAACAGTACCAAAACTTTGTGAATTTGGCCTTATCAGAAATTTTAGGTCAAAAGCTTCGATTGGCAAAAAGAATCACTCAAATCGGAGTTATAAAACTCAAGTTACAGACGAAACAAGTTCGAATACTAATATGAACTAAACTTAATTTTTAAATTTTCAAAAACATGTTTAAGTTGTTTATCTGGATAGAGGGGATCATAACGAAGAAGTGGGCGTTGGTTTCGTTGGATTTGGATACACGAGTAAAAAGTTGTGAGCGTTTGAAGATTAGGGACTAATCTGTAAAATAAAACAACTACAACTAGGTCCCTGGCTTAAAATAAACAGAAAACGAATAGACTAAATAACGAATGCTCGTTTATAGGATCTAAACAGTGGACGTTCGCTATTTAATAAAACCTAAAAAACAGATCTAGTCTAGGTTTTAAAAAAAAACAAAAACCGAACTTAAAATAAAACCGGATCGGGCGGCGGTTATACCGGTTCGCAGTGGTTTGGCGGTTTTCGAGAGAAAACCGGCGGCGGCGAGGTTGAACTCCGGCGACAGCGGGCGGCTTGGGCTTGACCGGAGCGGCGGCTCTGGTGGCCGGCGGCGAGGGCTGAGTGGACGAGGAGGGGCGACGCGGCAAGGCGAGGTGGGTGGCGGCGTCGGCGTCGGTCCATGATGAATGGACGGAGCGGTAGCGGTGAGCAGATCTC
>NC_041383.1:231624190-231656261 GCF_002162155.2 Triticum dicoccoides
CGGCGGCGGTGGCTCGGCGAGATGTGGGAGGGGGCGGCGCGGCGTAGCAGAGAGGAAAAAGCGGCGGCGGCGCGAGCTTATGTAGAGGGGGGGGGCGAGGGGTTGCATGGAGGAGGGGGCAAGGCAGCCGGAGGTGGCCAGGTCGGTCACGGCGGCGGCGAACGGCGTGCTGGCGGCGGACTCCCGCTCGGGAGGAATGCGGTGCAGCTGGGCTGGGCCTGGGTGAGGAGCTGGGCCGGCCCAGTCGACGGAAGAAGTTTTTTTTTGTTTTTTAAATAAACATTTTACGAGGCAAACTAAAAATAATAAAGAACAAATAAATAAAATATTATATAGGCATATAATATATCAAAATTTTCAGAAAAAGATTTCCTACAAGGTGAACATTTTTCTAGGATCAAATAAAATACGCACCAATTTAAATAAAGCAAAGAGTGCTTCTGCTCTAGTAAAATCCAATAAAAATCATTTTGAAAATACCAAAATTAATTCAAATTTATTTGTCTCCATTTTTCTGATGTAGGGAATCATGTTACCCTAATTTCCATATATTCTATTTTTGGAGAAAAATAATTTGAATAAAACCCAAATAACTCCAAATTGAAAATAAATTCAAAAGAACTTTGAATTTAATTCTTTGAAACTCCCAGCTCATATTTCATATGTTTTGAAGAAGTCATTTTATCTTCGCTCGTGAAAATCATTGAGTTGCATAAAGTTCCTGGGTTGGAAATATTTTCCAAATGAAATTCAAATATTTTCAGAACCCTTTTCATTTTTAAATGGAAGAAGTCATGTCATCTTCTCTCTAGGGTTTTGTGGTGAAAAGAATTTGAATTCACGAAGATCAGAAAAGAAAATGAAAGTTTGGGAAAGTCCTTTTATTCCCTCTCATTTAACTTTCAGAAAGTTTCGAATTCACTCACTTTCAGTCAATCAATCAAATAATCAATCAAAACTATCTATTTGTTATAACATTCCAAAATTTAGAATTTTGGGATGTTACAATATACTTGTTGCAAAAGTTTATTAGCCCTCGAAGCAAAGTACTACTACGCATGCTCCTAGGGGAAGGGTTGGAAGGAGTTAACCATCGCGCGATCCCGACCTCCACTCATAAGGAAGGCAATCAAAGAACACCCCATGCTTCAAATTTGTCACACAATGTTCGCCATACGTGCATGCTACGGGACTTGCCAACTTTAACACAAGTATTTCTCAATTTCATAATTACCCAACTTGCATGACTCTAACATTACCACCTTTATATCTCAAAACAATTATCAAGTATCAAATTTATCATAGTATTCAATGCACTTTATATGAAAGTTTTTATTATACCTATCTTGGATGCCCATCATATTAGGACTAAATTCATAACCAAAGCAAATTACCATGATGTTCTACAAGACTCTCAAAGTAATATAAGTGAAGCATGAGAGTTCATTAATTTCTTCAAAATAAAACCACCGCCGTGCTCTAAAAAGATATAAGTGAAGCACTAGAGCAAATGACAAACTACTCCAAAAGATATAAGTGAAGATCAATGAGTAGTCAGATAATTATGTAACTATGTGAAGACTCTCTAACATTTAAGAATTTCAGATCTTGGTATTTTATTCAAACAGCAAGCAAAACAAAACAAAATGACATTTCAAGGATATCACACATCATGTGAAGAAGCAAAAACTTAGGTTCAACCGATACTAACAGATAATTGTTGAAGAAGAAAGGTGGGATGCCTACCGAGGCATCCCCAAGCTTGGATGCTTGATACTTATTGAAATATTATCTTGGGGCGCCTTGGGCATCCCCAAGCTTGAGCTTTTGTGTCTCCCTAATTCCTTTATATCTCGGTTTCCTAAATCTCGAAAGCTTCATCCACACCAAAGTCAACAAGAACTCGTGAGATAAGTTAGTATAAACCAATGCAAAAACCTTATCATTTTCTACTGTACCAAAACACAAAAATTATTATTCAACATTGCATACTAAATGTCTCTGCATATTTAATACTCCTATCCTCAAATATAATCATTAAACAAGCAAACATATGCAAACAATGCAAACATAACAGCAATCTGCCAAAACAGTACAGTCTGTAAAGAATGGAAGATTCATCATACTTCCCTAACTCCAAAAATTATCAGAAAAATACTACACTGTAGAAAATTTATCAGAACTTATTTTCCAAAAAGGTTCAACAATTTATCACATTCTTACTTTTCTAGGGAATTTTTGTAACATCGACAAACTTTCTGTTTTCAAACAACAACAAGTATACTTGCAAAATAAGCATGGCAAAGGCTATCATTGCCACTTTTATTGAAATAAAAGATGAAAAACATTTTTCTAAATAACATCAAGCAAACCTAACAAAATAAATTGACGCTCCAAGAAAAACATATATCATGTGGTGAATAAAAATATAGCTCCAAGTAAAGTTACCGATGAACGAAGACGAAAGAGGGGATGCCATCCGGGGCATCCCCAAGGTTAGGCTCTTGGTTGTCTTTGAATATTACCTTGGGGTGCCTTGGCCATCCCCAAGCTTAGGATCTTGCCACTCCTTATTCCTAGTCCATCGAATCTTTACCCAAAACTTGAAAACTTCACAACACAAAACTTAACAGAAAACTCGTAAGCTTCCTTAGTATAAGAAAATAAATCACCCCTTTTGGTACTGTTGTGAATTCATTCTAAATTCATATTGGTTTAATATCTACCATATTCCATCTTCTCTATGGTTCTTACCCTCCGATACTACTCATAGATTCATCAAAATAAGCAAACAACACATAGAAAATAGAATCTGTCAAAAACAGAACAGTCTGTAGTAATATGTAACTCTCTAATACTTCTGTAACTCCAACAATTCTACCCAAGTAGGAAAACCTGAGATATTTGTGTAACAATCCATAGCAAAAAGAATCAGATCAAAATCACGTTTATGTGAATTATCAATACTAATTTACTGGGCGCAAAAGTTTCTGATTTTCAGCAGGGTCAACACAACTATCACCGTAAGCTATCCTAAAGTTCTTACTTGGCACTTTATTGAAACAAAAGCTATAAAACATGATTACTACAGTAGCATAATCATGTGAACACACAAAAACAGTAGGGGTAAATATTGGGTTGTCTCCCAACAAGCGCTTTTCTTAAATGCCTCTCTAGCTAGGCATGATGATGACAATGATGCTCGCATAAAAGAAAAGAATTGAAACATAACGGGAGCATCATGAAGAATATGACTAGCACATTTAAGTCTAACCCACTTCCTATGCATAGGGATTTTGTGAGCAAACAACTTATGTGAACAATAATCAAGTAGCATAGGAAGGCAAAACAAGCATAACTTCAAGATTTTCAACACATAGAGAGGAAACTTGATATTATTGCAATATGTAAGAGCACATGTTCCTCTCTCATAATAATTTTCAGTAGCATCATGAATGAATTCAACAATATAACTATCACATAAATTATTCTTTTCATTATGCACAAGTATAAAAATTTTATTACTCTCCATATAAGCAATTTTCTTCTCATGAATAGTACTGTGAGCAAACTCGACAAAATAACTATCATGTGAGGCATAATCCAATTGAAAATTAAAATCATGATGATAAGTTTCATGGTTATCATTAATCTTTATAGCATATGTGTCATCACAATAATCATCATAAATAGGAGGCATGCTCTCATCATAATAAATTTGCTCAACAAAACTTGGGGGACTAAACATATCATCTTCATCAAACATAGCATCCCCAAGCTTGTGTCTTTTCATATCATTAGCATCATGGGTATTCAAAGAATTCATACTAATAACAGGGCAATCATGCTCATCATTCAAATATTTAGTGCCAAACATTTTAATGCATTCTTCCTCTAGCAATTGAGCACAATTATCAGAATCCTTATTTTCACGGAAGACATTAAAAAGATGAAGCATATGAGGCACCCTCAATTCCATTTTTTAGTTTTCTTTTATAGACTAAACTAGTGATAAAACAAGAAACTAAAAGATTTGATTGCAATATCTAAAGATATACCTTCAACACTACAAAAAAAGACACATCCGTGACATTTTGGGCCGAACGAAATTTTTTCTGTCATACTTATGACACTTCTATGACGATAATTGTGACAAAACCCGGTATCATCATAGATGTGGTGGGCTCCTACTTCTATGACAAAAAATCATGACAGAAAATGGGCTTTTCGTCCTGGGCGGGCCGGAGACGCAGCTTGATACGTCTCCAATGTATCTATAATTTTTGATTGTTTCATGCTATTATATTACCCCTTTTGGATGTTTATGGGCTTTATTTTACACATTTATATCATTTTTGGGACTAACCTACTAACCAGAGGCCTATCCCGTATTGCTGTTTTTTTGCCTATTTCAGTATTTCGAAGAAAAGGAATATCAAACAGAGTCCAAGCAGAATGAAACCTTCGGGAGCGTGATTTTTGGAATGAACATGATCCAGAGGACTTGGAGTGCAAGTCAAGAAGCAGCCGAGGCGTCCATGAGAGGGTAGGGCGCGCCCCCCCTATAGGGCGCGCCCCCCCTATAGGGTGCGTCCCCTGTCTCGTGGGCCCCTCGGGCGGCCACCGACGTACTTCTTACTCCTATATAAGCCTACGTACCCCGAAAACATCCAAGGAGCCAACGAAACACAATTTCCACCACCGTAATCTTCTGTATCCGCGAGATCCCATCTTGGAGCCTTCGCCGGCGCTCCGCCGGAGGGGGAATCGACCATGGAGGGCTTCTACATCAACACCATAGCCCCTTCGATGAGTTGTGAGTAGTTTACCACAGACCTTTGGGTCCATAATTATTAGCTAGATGGCTTCTTCTCTCTTTTTGGATCTCAATACAATGTTCTCCCCCTCTCTTCTGGAGATCTATTCGATGTAAACTCTTTTTGCGGCGTGTTTGTCGAGATTCGATGAATTGTGGATTTATGATCAAGTTTATCTATGAGAAATATTTGAATCCCCTCTGAATTATTTTATGTATGATTGAGTTATCTTTGCAAGTCTCTTCGAATTATCAGTTTGGTTTGGCTTACTAGATTGATCTTTCTTGCCATGGGAGAAGTGCTTGGCTTTGGGTCCAATCTTGCGGTGTCCTTACCCAGTGACAGAAAGGGTTGCGAGGCACGTATTGTATTGTTGCCATCGAAGATAAAAAGATGGGGTTTATATCAAATTGCATGAGTTTATCCCTCTACATCATGTCATCTTGCTTAAGGCGTTACTCTGTTCTTATGAACTTAATACTCTAGATGCAGGCAGGAGTCGGTCGATGTGTGGAGTAATAGAAGTAGATGCAGGCAGGAGTCGGTATACTTGTCACGGACGTGATGCCTATATACATGATCATGCCTAGATAATCTCATAATTATTCGCTTTTCTATCAATTGCTCGACAGTAATTTGTTCACCCACGGTAATACTTATGCCATCTTGAGAGAAGCCTCTAGTGAAACCTATGGCCCCCGGGTCTATCTCTTATCATATTTGCTTCCAATCTACTTTTATTTGCATCTTTACTTTTTGCATCTATCTTATAAAATACCAAAAATATATTTATCTTATCATACTATCTCTATCAGATCTCACTTTCGCAAGTGGCCGTGAAGGGATTGACAACCCCTTTATTGCGTTGGTTGCGAGTTCTTTGTTTGTTTGTGTAGGTGCGTGGGACTTTTGAGGCGCCCCCTACTGGATTGATACCTTGGTTCTCAAAAACTGAGGGAAATACTTACGCTACTATTGCTGCATCACCCTGTCCTCTTCAAGGAAAACCAACGCAAGCTCAAGATGTAGCAAGAAGGATTTCTGGCGCCGTTGCCGGGGAGGTCTTCGCTCAAGTCAAGACATACCAAGTACCCATCACAAACTCATCTCCCTTGCATTTACATTATTTGCCATTTGCCTCTCGTTTTCCTCTCCCCCACTTCACCCTTGCCGTTTTATTCGCCCTCTCTTTCCCAATCTCCTCCTCTCTTTTCGCTTGCCTTTTTCTATTTGCTTGTGTGTTGGATTACTTGTTGCCATGTCGCAAGATAATACCAAATTGTGTGATTTCTCCAATACCAATAATAATGATTTCCTTAGTACTCCGATTGCTCCTCTTAATGATGTTGAGTCTTGTGAAATCAATACTGCTTTGCTGAATCTTGTTATGAAAGATCAATTCGCCGGCCTTCCTAGTGAAGATGCCGCTACTCATCTAAACAACTTTGTTGATTTGTGTGATATGCAACAGAAGAAAGATACGGATAACAATATTGTTAAATTGAAGTTATTTTCGTTTTCACTTAGAGATCGTGCTAAAGTTTGGTTTTCGCCTTTGCCTAAAAACAATATTGATTCTTGGAACAAGTGCAAAGATGCTTTTATCTCTAAGTATTTTCCTCCCGCTAAGATTATCACTCTTAGGAACAATATTATGAATTTTAAACAACTTGATCATGAGGATGTTGCCCAATCTTGGGAAAGAATGAAATTAAGGATTCGCAATTGCCCTACTCATGGTTTGAATTTACGGATGATCATACAAAATTTTTATGCCGGTTTGAACTTTACCTCTAGAAATCTCTTAAATTCGGCCGCGGGAGGCACGTTTATGGAAATCACGTTAGGAGATGCTACAAAACATCTTGATAATATTATGGCTAATTATTCTCAATGGCACACCGAAAGATCTTCTAGTAAAAAAGTGCATGCTATAGAAGAAATCAATGTTTTGAGTGGAAAGATGGATGAACTTATGAAATTGTTTGCTACTAAAAATACTCCTCTTGATCCCAATTATATGCCTTTGTCTACTTTGATTGAGAATAATAATGAATCTTTGGATGTGAATTTTGTTGGTAGGAATAGTTTTGGAAACAATGCTTATAGAGGAAACTTTAATGCTAGACCGTTCCCTAGTAATTCCTCTAATAATTATGGAAATTCCTACAATAATTCTTATGGTAATTTTAATAAAATTCCCTCTGATTTTTAGAATAGTGTGAAAGAATTTATGATTTCTCAAAAGAATTTTAATGCTTTGCTTGAAGAAAAATTGCTCAAAGTTGATGATTTGGCTAGGAACGTTGATAGACTTTCGCTTGATGTTGATTCTCTTAAACTTAGATCTTCTTCCCCTAAGCTTGATATCAATGAGTCTCTCAAAGGAATGAGAATTTCCATTGATGAGTGCAAGGAAAGAACCGCTAGATTGCGTGCTAAGAAAGATAGCTTTGTAAAGGCGTGTTCTTCTAGTTTCCATGAAAATAATGATGAGGATCTTAAAGTTATTGATGCGTATCCTATTAGATCTTTGTTTTGCAATATGAATCTTTATAATTATGGGACTGAAGATGAGTCAACTTTACCTAGAAGGCGTCCCAAAAATTCAGAGTTTTTAGATCTTGATGCTAAATTTGGTAAAAGTGGGATTGGAGAGGTCATGACTTTAAATAGTATTGAACCCACTATCTCGGATTTCAAGGAATTTGATTATGATAATTATTCTTTAGAAAGTTGTATTTCCTTGTTGCAATCCGTTGTTAATTCTCCTCATGCTTATAGTCAAAATAAAGCTTTTACCAAACATATCGTTGATGCCTTGATGCAACCTTATGATGAAAAACTTAATTTGGAAGTTTCTATACCTAGAAAACTTAATGATGAGTGGGAACCTACTATAAAGATTAGAATTAAAGATCATGAGTGTTTTGCTTTGTGTGATTTGGGTGCTAGTGTTTCCACAATTCCGAAAACTTTATGTGATATTCTAGGTTTCCATGATCTTGATGATTGCTCTTTAAATTTGCACCTTGTCCACCATTAAAAAAGCCAATGGGAAGGATCAGTGATGTTCTCATTGTTGCAAATAGAAATTTGGTGCCCGTAGATTTTATCGTTCTTGATATAGATTGCAATCTTTCTTGCCCTATTATTCTTGGTAGACCTTTCCTTAGAACGATTGGCGCAATTATTGATATGAAGGAAAGGAATATTAGACTCCAATTTCCATTAAAGAAAGGCATTGAGCACTTTCCAAGAAGGAAAGTAAAATTACCTTATGAATATATCATGCGAGCTACTTATGGATTTAGTGCCAAAGATGGCACTACTTAGATCTATCTTCGCTTTTATGCCTAGCTAGGGGCGTTAAACGATAGCGCTAGTTGGGAGGCAACCCAATTTTCTTTGTGTTTTTGTTTTTGTTCCTGTTTAGTAATAAATCTTGCATCTACCTCCTGTTTAGATGTGTTTTTATCTTTTAATTAGTGTTTGTTCCAAGTAGAACCTATAGGATAACCTATGATGTTAGTTAATATGATTCTGCTGAAAAACAGAAACTTTGTGTGCATGAATTTAGTTTTGTTAAATCACAGAAACGTGCTTTTGCGTTCATTCTTTTTAATTATGATCAATAGACAAATTGTCCAGGACTTCCTATTTTGGTAGGATTTTTAGAGTTCCAGAAGTTTGCGTTAGTTATAGATTGCTACAGACTGTTCTGTTTTTGACAGATTCGGTTTTTCGTGTGTTGTTTGCTTATTTTGATGCATCTATGGTTAGTAAAATAGTTTATAAACCATAGAGAAGTTGGAATACAGTAGGTTTAACACCAAAATAAATAAATAATGAGTTCATTACAGTACCTTATGTGGTGGTTTTGTTTTCTTTCACTAACGGAGCTTATAAGATTTCCTGTTGAGTTTTGTGTTGTGAAGTTTTCAAGTTTTGGGTAAAGCTTTTATGGACTATGGAATAAGGAGTGGCAAGAGCCTAAGCTTGGGGATGCCCATGGAACCCCAAGATATTCAAGGATAGCCAAAAGCCTAACCTTGGGGATGCCCCAGGAAGGCATCCCCTCTTTCGTCTTCGTTCATTGGTAACTTTACTTGGAGCTATATTTTTATTCGCCACATGATATGTGTTTTGCTTGGAGCGTTGTGTATTATATTAGTCTTTGCTTTTTAGTTTTCCACAATCATCCTTTCTGTACACACCTTTTGGGAGAATACCACTTGATTAGAATTTGCTAGAATACTCTATGTGCTTCACTTATATCTTTTGAGGTTGATAGTTTTTGCTCTAGTGCTTCACTTATATCTTTTAGAGAATGGCGGTGGATTAATTTTGAAGAAATTGCTAGTATCTCATGCTTCACTTATATTATTTTCAGATTCTTTTAGAACAGCATGGTATTTTCTATGGTTACAAATTTGGTCCTAGAATGATGAGCATCCAAGTTGGGTATAATAAAAACTATCATAGAAAGTGAATTGGATGCTATGATCAATTTGATGTTTGATAATTGTTTTGAGATATGGAGGTAGTGATTTTAAAGTCATGCTAGTTGAGGTGATTATGAAAAATACTTGTGTTGAGGTTTGTGATTCCCATAGCATGCATGTATGGTGAACCGCTTTGTGGTGAAGTTGGAGCACAATTTTATTTATTGATTGTCTTCCTTATGAGTGGCGGTCGGGGACGAGCGATGGCCTTTTCCTACCAATCTACCCCCCTAGGAGCATGCGTGTAGTACTTTGTTTTTGATGACTTCTAGATTTTTGCAATAAGTATATGAGTTCTTTTGACTAATGTTGAGTCCATGGATTATACGCACCCTCACCCTTCCACCATTGCTAGCCTCTCTTGTGCCGCTCAACTTTCGCCGGTACCATACACCTTCCTCAAAACAGCCACCATACCTACCTATTATGGCAATTCCATAGCCATTCCGAGATATATTGCCATGCAACTTTCCACCGTTCCGTTCATATGACACGCATTGCTTTTGTCATATTGCTTTTTGCATGGTCATGTAGTGGACATTGTATTTGTGGCAAGGCCAACTTCATAATTTTCATACATGTCGCTGTTGATTCATTGCATATCCCGGTACACCACCGGAGGCATTCATATAGAGTCATATCTTGTTCTAGCTTTGAGTTGTAATTCTTGAGTTGTAAATCCATAAAAGTGTGATGTTCTTCATTATTAGAGCATTGTCCTACTGAGGAAAGGATGATGAACACTATGATTCCCCCACAAGTCGGGATGAGACTTCGGACTTTACAAAAAAAGAGAAAAAGAAGAAAAAGGACAAAAAAAAGAAAGGCCAAAGAAAAAAAAGAGAAAAGAAAAAAAAGAAAAATAAAATGAGAGAAAAAGAGAGAAGGGACAATGCTACTATCTCTTTTTCCACAATTGTGCTTCAAAGTAGCACCATGATCTTCATGATAGAGAGTCTCATATGTTGTCAGTTTCATATACTAGTGGGAATTTTTCATTATAGAACTTGGCTTGTATATTCCAATGATGGGCTTCCTCAAAATGCCCTAGGTCTTCGTGAGCAAGCAAGTTGGATGCACACCCACTTAGTTTCTTTTGTTTAGCTTTCATATATTTATAGCTCTAGTGCATCCGTTGAATGGCAATCCCTACTCACTCACATTGATATCTATTAATGGGCATCTCCACAGCCCGTTGATACGCCTAGTTGATGTGAGACTATCTTCTCTTTTTTGTCTTCTCCACAACCACCATTCTATTCCACATATAGTGCTATGTCCATGGCTCACGCTCATGTATTGTGTGAAAGTTGAAAAAGTTTGAGATTATTAAGTATGAAACAATTTCTTGGCTTCTCATTGGGGTTGTGCATGATTAAACACTTTGTGTGATGAAGATAGAGCAACAACCAGACTATATGATTTTGTAGGGATAACTTTCTTTGGCCATGTTATTTTGAGAAGACATGATTACTTTGATTAGTATGCTTGAAGTATCACTATTTCTTATGTCAATATGAACTTTTATTTTGAATCATTTGGATCTGAACATTCATGCCCCAATAAAGAAAATTACATTGATAATTATGCTAGGTAGCATTCCACATCAAAAATTCTGTTTTTATCATTTACCTACTCGAGGACGAGCAGGAATTAAGCTTGGGGATGCTTGATACGTCTCCAACGTATCTATAATTTTTGATTGTTTCATGCTATTATATTACCCCTTTTGGATGTTTATGGGATTTATTTTACACATTTATATCATTTTTGGGACTAACCTACTAACTGGAGGCCCAGCCCGTATAGCTGTTTTTTGCCTATTTCAGTATTTCGAAGAAAAGGAATATCAAATGGAGTCCAAATGGAATGAAACCTTCGGGAGCGTGATTTTTGGATCGAACGTGATCCAGAGGACTTGGAGTGCAAGTCAAGAAGCAGCCGAGGCGACCAAGAGAGGGTTGGGCGCGCCCCCCTGTCTCGTGGGCCCCTCGGGCGGCCATTGACGTACTTTTTCCTCCTATATAAGCCTACGTACCCCGAAAACATCCAGGGAGCCAAAAAAACACAATTTCCACCACCGTAACCTTCTGTATCCGCGAGATCCCATCTTGGAGCCTTCGCCGGTGCTCCGCTGGAGGGGGAATCGACCATGGAGGGCTTCTACATCAACACCATAGCCACTCCGATGAGTTGTGAGTAGTTTACCACAGACCTTCGGGTCCATAGTTATTAGCTAGATGGCTTCTTCTCTCTTTTTGGATCTCAATACAAAAGTCTCCCCCTCTCTTGTGGAGATCTATTCGATGTAAACTCTTTTTGCGGTGTGTTTGTCGAGATCCGATGAATTGTGGGTTTATGATCAAGTTTATCTATGAGAAATATTTGAATCTCCTCTGAATTCTTTTATGTATGATTAAGTTATCTTTGCAAGTCTCTTGGATTTATCAGTTTGGTTTGGCCTACTAGATTGATATTTCTTGCCATGGGAGAAGTGCTTAGCTTTGGGTTCAATCTTGCGGTGTCCTTACCCAGTGGCAGAAAGGGTTGCAAGGCACGTATTGTATTGTTGCCATCGAGGATAAAAAGGTGGGGTTTATATCATATTGCATGAGTTTATCCCTCTACATCATGTCATCTTGCTTAAGGCGTTACTCTGTTCTTATGAACTTAATACTCTAGATGCAGGCAGGAGTCGGTCGATGTGTGGAGTAATAGTAGTAGATGCAGGTAGGAGTCGGTCTACTTGTCACAGACATGATGCCTATATACATGATCATGCCTAGATAATCTCATAATTATTCACTTTTCTATCAATTACTCGACAGTAACTTGTTCACCCACGGTAATACTTATGCTATCTTGAGAGAAGCCTCTAGTGAAACCTATGGCCCCCGGGTCTATCTCTTATCATATTTGCTTCCAATCTACTTTTATCTGCATCTTCACTTTTTGTATCTATCTTACAAGATACCAAAAATATATTTATCTTATCATACTATCTCTATCAGATCTCACTTTCGCAAGTGGCCGTGAAGGGATTCACAACCCCTTTATTGCGTTGGTTGCGAGTTCTTTGTTTGTTTGTGTAGGTGTGTGGGACTTTTGAGGAGCCTCCTACTGGATTGATACCTTGGTTCTCAAAAACTGAGGGAAATACTTACTCTACTATTGCTGCATCACCCTTTCCTCTTCAAGGAAAACCAACGCAAGCTCAAGACGTAGCAAAGCTGCATGACATTCTTTGGGCCGTCCATGACGGAAAAAATCGTGGTAGAAGCGAGGGCGAGGAAAATTTCGGGGAGTTCCCGGTTACGATGGGTGGTCGGAGGCAGAGCGATGCGCGTTTCTCTCGTACATGTACGCGCGTGTGTGCAAGGCGTTGGCTCTAACTGAACCCGAGCGAGGCGTTGGGCTCTAACTGAACCCGAGCGATTGCACTGCAGGCTACGCGTTACTGAACCCGAGCGATCGATCGATGGCTATTAACTGAACCCGATCGAGCGATTCCTTCGCTACTGCTGCTAACTGAAGCCGATCGGTGCTGCCTCTTGATGAACAGTTAGTGTTGCCGGGGGGGAGGGGGGTTGGATGCACAGTGAGCGGTTGGGGTGGATGAACAGGACCCCGTGGCGTTGCCTCTGGATGAACAGGACAACCCTGTGGAGTGCTGGATGAACAGTAGACGGTGGAGGGGTGCCCGTGGAGGGGTGGTTGAACAGTAGCCGGTGGAGTAGCGCGCGGTGGAGGCTAGAGGAGGTCGATGGTGGAGATGATCAGTATCCCGTGGAGTCCCATTTTGCAGTAAGCCACACCCCTCCTGACGAACAGGACCCCCGTTTTGACCGTAGCGCTCCAACACAAGTCCATTTCATCCGTATTGCAGTACGCCACACCCCTCCCGATCAACAGGACCCCCGTTTCGACCGTAGGAGGTCCGTTTCCTTCATTTTGCGGTACGCCAGACCCCTCCCAATGAACAGGATCCCGTTTCGAACGTGGCCGGTCGAACACAAGGCCGTTTCCTCCGTTTTGCGGTTCACCAGGCCTCGTTTCCATCGCCTGTTCCGTCCAAGCCGCTTGGCTCCCACGCGTTTCATTGCCTCCCGATAAACATTACGCATTCCGTTGCCTCCCCATGAACATGACGCATTCCGTTGCCTCCCCATGAACACGACGACAACGCGGTTTCTCCGTTCTGACCCAGCCAGGTACATGAGCCCTGGCCGTACGTATGCGCGAGTAGGCGTTCGAGACCCCGCCCGTATGTACGTGCGTGGCCGTATTTTCTTTCTTGCACCCTGGCCGTTTTACGTACGTGTACATGCTACGTGTGCGCCTCTACTACGACACGTGCGCGTCCCTACATCGACCAGTATGTACGTACACGTTCGCGACCAGAATGACAACGCTATGTACGCTTCGACCAGGTGGGTCCCGACTGTCAGGCACTTCCTTGCGTGCGAAGATGTAGCTGGTGGGTCCCAACAGTCAGGGGGCGAATCATTTTTTCTTGCCCGGACGCACTTCCTTGCGTGCGAAGGTGTAGCTGGTGGGTCCCAGCAGTCAGGGGGGAAACATTTTTTCACGAAATACGGTGGCCCGTCCGGTGGGTCCCTGCTGTCAGGTGGAGGAATAATTATTTTGCGTGTAATAAGGAGGCACTTCCTTGTGGCTGTCGTGGACCCAGCTGTCAGCCTCTCCACGTACAGTACTCTTCCGATGGAAGTCGGTCGTTGACCACATTGACCACACCGCGCCGAGAGCACCACGGCGGTGGACGACGGCAAGGCCTAGGAAGGGGACGACGCGGAGCTGGGGAAGACGCAGTAGTGGATGCCCACGCGAAGAGGAGTACGAGGGTTCACTGGTTCGACTGCAGTGTGAGGCTGCCGTCGCCGGAGAATAACAGGGGGTGTGGGTGAGTAGAGGGATGGCCTGGCCAGCGGTGGGAGTAGTATGGGGCGGTGAGGCCTCCGCAGCATCACAGCCGGCCACGGGAGGCAGGAGCACGCGGCACGACCGGCGCTGGTTTGGACAGCTGGAGCAAGAAGACCAGAGGTTGAAGAAGCACTACGGCCGTTGGATGAACATCGTACAGTAACAGGAGCTAGAATCTTTCATGTTGACTAAGTTGACAAAGCCCTCCGTCCCCGTCAACTTGGTAGGCCCACAAGTCAGCCTCCCACTATGCTGGGTTCCAGCTGGCAGGGGGAGTATTCATTTTTTTGTGCGTAATAAGGAGGCACTTCCTTGCGTGTGAAGATAGCTGGTGGGTCCGACCTGTCAGCAGGGGGCACATTTTTTTGTGAAATACAGAGGCCCTTCCGGTGGGTCCCAGATGTCAGGTGGAGGAATCATTATTTTGCGCGTAATAAGGAGGCATTTCCTTGTGTGCGGCCGTGGACCCAGCTGTCAGCCTCTCCACGCACAGTCTACTTCCGATGGTGTCGTTCGTTGACCACGTTAACCACGCCGCGCCGAGCGCATCCAAGGTGGTGGACGGCGGCGAGGCCTCGGACAGCAACAAGCTGGAGATGGGAAGACACGGGAGTAGAGTCGCAGACGGAGAGGTGTACGAGGGTTAACTGGTTCTAGTGCGGTGTGGTTCGGCAATCGGTGGAGAAGAACAGGAGGTGTGGAGGAGTGGAGGGATGGCCTGGTCAACGGTGGAGTAGCGCTTCATAGCGAAGCGTGCTAAACAGAGCTGCTAGCAGAAGGAGGCGGGAGGTGGTCCCGGCGGCGCTGGAGGAAGAAGACGAGAGATTGAAGATGGATGCCGGTCGTTGGATGTAAATCCAACGGCTAACATGTCGGAATCATTTGTTGACTAAATTGACAACGACTTGCATTGGGTTCGACCTATTGGCCCACATTTCAGCCTCCAAAAATGTGGCACGTATTCAACCCATTTTTTCAGAATTTACAGTCTTCTTTTTGCGCGGTAGAATTTACAGTCAATTTGATCTCTTTTTTTGAATTACAGCCATTAGCTGGGCTGGGTGAACAAATAATGTAGCATCCATGCGGCCCATTTATTTTATTTCCTAAAAAAATACAGGCCATTTGCACTTTCTCGAAATACACGATTTTGCTGGGCTGATTCTAATTATAATGTTGGGTTGGGCCAGCAATGTTATCAAAAAAATAAAAAGTGGCTGAGCATTTTGTTATAAATATATTTAAATAATAAGTGATATTATTACATTCGTCCTTAAATCTTACCAAGCTTTTGTACACAATCACTAGGATTTTCGTGCCAAAACAATCCAGGATTTTATTGTTAAGAAATTATTTTTATAAGTTAATAAGATGTGGGATATTGTTTTCTTACATATGTAAGTATCTGTTAAATATATGATGACAATAAAAATAATATATAATAACCTATAAAATAATTTAAATATAAATAATATAGTTAGAAGGGAAACATAAGTTGGACCTGGCGTTCCTATTCTTATATAGAAAAATAGAACGGACCTCTGCGTTTTCTTTAAAAAAATACATAAATTTGGCTGCCGATATTCAGGAAAAATAAAACCTCGAATGGGAGGTCCATAGGCCGGTTGATACATGACGGCCCTCAAGAAAATACAAACAGGCCTATGGACCTCCCATCCAAGGTCGTGGGCTGCGCATGTTAAAAATGAAAGCCTAGACGGGGCAGCCCAAAACCCAGCTGATACTTGCTGCCCCAGTGATAATAAATGATACCTGCCAGCTCCTCGGCTTCGTTGTGAATTTTGATTGTGCATCATATGAAGATGTGCTATGCATGAATGTTGATCAGCATGATGTTAACTGGCTGGTAGTTCCATTTTCGACCATGAATAAAACTTCCAACATGATGTTAACCCTGTTTGAAAAGGCCGTGTTAATATAAATGCTCTGTCTCTGAAAGTTGCAGTTTCTTATATGAAACTGAACTTGCAGTTTCTTATCTGAAACTGAAACTTGCAGTTTCTTCTCTGAGAATCACACTGTCTGCACTTATATACTCCTATGAAACTATAATTTTTTAAGTGCTAAAAATAGATCTCTAGAATTCATAAAATACTTCATATGCTCAATACTGCAAATCTGAAATTCAAAAGACATTCATATCTGAAAGTACTCTCAAAATACACAACACAAAACACAATTCACAACCTGCAAATACTGACAACCCTAAGCTCCTCCTGACAATTCACAACCTGCCTGACTATTTGGCTGGGGGGGGCAGTCCCCTCCTATTCCTTGGTGGTAGACAGCCGCCCCGTGAGACGATGTGAACGGCGAGGGAGAGGATGGCGGGGAAGCGTCGTCGGGCCAACTGCTTTTCTCCTCTTGCAGTTGGGTTCAGTCGATGAAGACTCCACCGGCTCGCTCTGGCAGGATACCCTCACAAACGGCACCCTGTAGATGCTCGATCCTTAAATCTCTGGTGGATGCTCCATCTAGGATCGATACTCCCACCACCGCTCCCTCACGATTGGATTCGGTGAATCTGTTTGCTCCATGGCCTAGAGGAGCAACTCTATGTACTCCCGCGTGACTCCCTCTGGGAGTATCGCCGCCTTTTCACTCTGTTGCAGATATTTGGCCATGGATGTCGCCGTCGCCACTAGTTGGTCCTTGTTGTCAAACCAAGATTGTATCTCCAACATCCTAGCTAGCTTCACAGGGTCGCCGTCTGCGATCCTCATGTATCGCTTGTACTCCTCCATCAATATACTTCTCCACTACACCTTCACTCGTCGGTGGTGGTTTTGGAATGGAAGAGGAGAGGAGCAGCGCTGGTTTTGGATTAGAACGGGAGAGGAGTGACGCTGGTTTTGGAGTGGAACAGGAGAGGAGGGGCGGTGGTTTTGAAATGGAAGAGGAGAGGAGCGGCGCTGGATTTAGATTGGAACTGGAGAGGAGCCGCGGTGGTTTAAGAGGAGAAGAGCGGAAGAGCGGCGCTGGTCTTGGAAGTATTTTTTTTTGTTGTTTTGCGTATTTTGAGTCAAAGTTTGACCATGTACTGTATCTGACAAGCAAAATGTGAATGCATGTCACCAAAAATTGTATCGCTTGGTTCCTATCTGAATATACTTTCAAATTATATTATTTTTGCAATGTATAACATATATTTTATGTGCGAAAATCATGGCCAATGATGACCCAGAATAAAAGGGAGACTAGTTAATGTGGGGTCGCTTTCTTAATTGAAGGGTAAATTGATTTTGGTTTTGATCCAGTCACAGCGCGCCGGCCCTCTCGTCCAATCCTAAATCGCTACCGCACGCTCCTCTCCCTCTTCTCCATTGCAAAACCACCTCCTCTCCTCTCCATCATCTCCATTCCAAAACCACCGTCTCGCCTCTCCCTCTTCTGATCTTCTCCATTGGAAAACCACCTCCTCTCCTCTCCATCATCTCCATTCCAAAACCACCGTCTCGCCTCTCCCTCTTCTCTATTGCAAGACCATCATCTCTCATCCCATCTTCCAAAGCTAGCACCGGACCACTCAGAAGGACATCTATGGAGAGGATGCAGCAGCGAATCAGGCAGATCACCGGCGGCGACCAGGCAAAGTTAGCCAGGTTGAACGAGATCCTTACTTGGTTTGACAATGAGTGGGAGATTTCAAGGACGGTGTGGGCCATGTGGCAATGTATGCGAAAGAGCAAGACGGCGATGATGAGGGCGGCGATGTACATGTACTCCTCGGCGGCAGTCACGCCGCAGTCCTCCGAGTTCATCGAGTATCTCCTCTGGGCGATGGAGCAGACAGATTTTCTCGAGGCGACAGTCAGGCGGAGGTGGTGGGCGTATAGGTCAGAGGTCAAGCACCCAGAGGATAACGAATCAGTCGAGTATGGTGTGCCATTTGTGAGGGTGCAGAGCCAGCTGGAGCCACAAGAGTATTCATTCTCGCACCGCAAGAGGAGGCCGGATGGCGCGACATCGCTTCCCCGCCGTTCTCCACGGTTCCCTCGACACTCGCCTCGTTTCAACGGCAGTGGTAGGGTTTAAGTTAAGCTTCACACTAACCTAATCTTCCACCTGCTCATGCTTACAATCAGTGTGACAGCTAATGATAATCATGCTTACAATCAGTCTCCGAGTACTACACCAATCACCCTAAAATAGCTCTGGACCTTTGGGTCAAAGTTGTGACACAGTGTACAAATAAAGAAAAATAGATTGGTGCTTCTTTCAGAAAAGAGTACTCCCTAGAAAACTGCCAATATAAGCTACTAGTATTTGGTTAGAGGATTTGCTGCCGAGAAAGATCCGTCCACAGAGAGCGCCACACATCCCACTAGTGGCGGTGGATGCCAATGCGTGCATGCAACATGGTTGGTGTCGGTTATTTTTACTTGGCACACCTCGCACTATGCATATATGCCGGTTCCATACGTACATTTGTGCAGTTCCACCAAAATGCAGCTGAATAACCCTGTTTGTACAGATAATGAAAAAACGTGATTACGTTATTGTGGCACTAGTTGATGAAACACACAAAATAAATAGAAGAAAATATTGCGATAGTATCATAGTATGCCATGCTGCGAGGGCGAGATGGGCCCTGCGACGCCTCATATGGTATGCCTCATACTGGACATCGTCCCAAGTCTCCCAGATACACCTTCTGCCAGTGATGAACATCAGTGTACAACGGTAGTACAAGGAGGCGCCTTGAGACATTCAACTCTCTATTTTTGTACAGATCAACTAAAATTAAGCACCCCAGTTTGTAGAAATGCTTAAACATTAACAATGGGACTAGTTGATGAAACATACATTAACAAAGAGAAGCACTTTCTTTATCTACATTTGAAATAAAATGATAGAGAGGACACTCGCTCTATTTTAACTGTATTATTACTTCATTTTATCAGTGTCACTAGGGTCGAGCAGGTGGCAAACAAGGTGTACCGTGCGTCGCAAGGATGGAGGCCGGGGGTGCTTAGACTGGGATGCTAAAGCTGGCTCTTTCAGTCACCAACATGGATGATTCAATTCATGGGACCTTTTGGTGTAGTTCACCTAAAATGAAGCAATGTCCCGTGAGCTAGCAGCTTCTTCAATTTTTTTTAAGAAAAGGGCTCCAGCCCCGGTTCCATTTCCATCAGAAAACGTAACCCACAGAGCTTCTTCTTCATTAGTTGCAATAAAATTGAGAAACATCAAGGTTGGTTGTGAAGCTCCTGGAATGCTCAACTATAATTTGGATATTATTTGTGCAGTTCAACTAAGATCGAGCGTGAAATGTATATCTCTGTTTGCACAAAAAAGGTGGAAAGGAGGGTGACTAACAAGTGATGAAACATGCATCAAATGAAAAGAAGCATGTTCCTTATCTGAATGTCAATCCTACAAGGACAGTAGCAATTTCTAAAGCAGTGGCATTGCTAGATATTAGTGTGGGCATTAGGATTAACTATGATAACCGTTAAATACGACATTACTTTGGGCACGAGAGAGTAGGCGGACCAGGACAGTTGCATTTCTAACAAAAAGAACCAACTTATCTTAATGGGAAATTTAGCAGGACAAGTAAAAAAATGCCATTGATTCATATTACTGGAGGCATTACATTGAAAACAACATTGGTTTAACGCGTCCTTACTTTTAACAGTGCGTCTGCTACATTTTACCAGTGGCATTACATAAGAGTGGCTCGGGGCAACAAGCATCAGAACAGGAAATCTGGGTTGGTCCCATTCTTGTTCGGTGTAGCCACCTTATACTGTGTGAGGCTAGCAAATCTAGTGCTGGACTTACTCTGTTGACTTGTCCCCCAGTCCCCACTTTCTTTCCTTTTTCAACCAATAGTTCGGGTTTATATTGAGTTTGTACTGCGCTTCCCTTTATTTCCCTATTAGACCTAGAGACCAGTTGGAAAGCCAGTCTCTGCTACTTTTCGCCCCCATTATTTCCTCTTTCGACCAAGTCCTAGATTCAGGTAACAAATCCTCCCCCACCCCACCCCCTTTCTTCCTTGTTTGAACCAAGTAGTACTAGATTCGAGTGCATGAACTAGTTTTACCTCTTAAACGTAAAAAAATTAGGTGGTTTTCAAACAGCCGATCGATCCTATCTATGAGGGGGCCTGAGAAATAGTAAAAGATACAAATGCAGCGATGTCAGGAGCTCGGGAAGTAGAGCAAGGCCGGTTTCGAAGGAAGTTATACTTGATGGTCGTCGAGATGTCGCTCGGTTGGCGGCGGGAGGCCGGATCTGTCCACACTACGGCAGCGAGGAAGAAGGGGTCGGAGGCTCTCCCTCGCCAGTGGTTCTTGGGAGAGAACGACAAGGCAGGCTGATCGGGACGCGCCAGCAGTGGGTAAGAGCCGTCGCTGAGGACGACCGCGTGAATGTTGCTCCTTCTCACCTTCCCGGTGGAGAGGATCCGGCTGGATCTGTGACCAGCGGTGAGCAGAGAGAGAGAGAGAGAGAGAGAGAGAGAGAGAGAGAGAGAGTGGCCACCGTTGTCGTGTTTAGATCTGGAGAGGCCGAGACAGTGTGAAGAGAGCAACACTAGCAAGCAAGCGTGGAGGCTCCTGGCTATATAGTGGAGTAGTACTAGTTTTCTTTTGTCTACCGGAGCCGGCTTGACCTCGTCAATGACTGTCGAGAAGTCTTCATGCACGTGGCCTGGAGGCACAGTTGTCGTCATTTTGATCTGAAGCACCGGATTATAACATATAACACGAAAAAGTGCCACATGACAAGAAATCATAACCTCACTGCCCAAAGGAGACAACATGAATCCCGACGGACAAACTAGACGAGGAACAAAGCTCAAATTAAAGATAAACTCATAGAAAAGGGGTCCGTCGATAGATGTCCTAATTAACATAGCCGGCTTGACCTAGATGGCAGCCGAGTAGTCTTCGTGAATGTGCCCCCAATGACTAGCCTAACTCAGTTGTCGCTGTTTAACCCTCGCAGTGATCCGAAGCACATGACACCTAATTTTGCGAGATGACAAGAAACCTTTTTTTAGATTTCTCACCACAACTACAGCCATGTACAACACAGCCTGCACGATATGTAGAAGATAGCCAATCCAGGCGTGTCTGCTGGAGTCTGGTCACATGCATGGACGAACTGATCTTTCATGTCTTGCAGGGATCGTCCAGGCACCAACATAGTACAACACTTCTCTAGTACTATCGCTCGTCTCCCTCTTCTATTAAGTCACCCGACTTGCGGGGCCGAGGAGTGTGCCTATGGTCGGTTCTCTATTGCGGTCCCACATGTGTGTGCAAACGCAATATGACGTGCGTTCCATTCGGAAAGCAGCGTGCTAGACCAACCGACCGTCTGGGGTGCAACGCGAATGCGACGGGCGTGTTGTATACTCCGTACATGTGTACCGCCATTTTCTAGAAGCTTTGCTCCATGGCTCAATCCATGGATACAAAATTAGTATATTGTACTATTTAAAAGTCGAGGGCGGGGCTTTTCCCGCGCGGTAGGTGGGGCAGTTCCGCCTAGTCGGTTCGACAGAGACGCGAGAAGACGAGGGAGTAGGCTGCTGCAAACATAGGGCTGTGTGATTTGACAGCGAGTTACTGCTGGACAGGTGGGGCCCCATGATTTGACTTGCCATTATCATTTTAACTACGGCGCTACGACCGGCGTGAGTCTCCCGATTCCTGACCACCTCCATATAGGTGGCTCTCCCAATGCTCCACCATGTAGTAGAGGCTGGCTCTTGCATGAGAGCCCACTTCTCCACTTTTTCCTTGCCTCTCTTTCCTCCACTTATGTAAAAATGCCATGTAAAGCGCACTATTGTACTTAGGTTGGTCGTAATGGAGAGTATCATATACTAGTATCATGCATATGATACTTTTGTATGATACTACATCCGTAATGCATACTATCATGTGTTGGTATCATAGGATAGTTTATTTATTGTCATGCATGACACATAGTAGCACATCGTTTAATATGATACAATATCATATTATGATACTCAACTCTCTCTTTCCTTCATTTAATTCAACGTCACCTCATCAAGATTGCATAGTTTGCATGCGTGATACTACCTATGATACTCCCATTACAAGCAGCCTTACTTGCTCCTACAGGTGCTAAGCTTGCCACATAGGCATAAAGTCTGATGTGGCAAGTTAATCAAGAAGTGAGAGACTAGTTTGGTGACCTAAGAAAGAAACGGTGCTAAGCGCATGTGCCTAGGTGAAAAGACAATTTTGAGTCTATAGCTAATTAAATGAAGCAAACTTAGCAACAAAAAACTAATAAGCACACCATTTCATTGGAAGAGGTCACTCCTTGGCAAATGCAATAAATACTAGTACTCCCTGTGTCCCATAATATAAGTACGTTTTTGGCACTACACTGGTGTCAAAAACGTTCTTATATTATGGGACGGAGGGAGTACGAAGAAAGAGATAGAGAGAAGTAAAAAACAAATACACTTATAGCCAACCTTATAGCTAACCTTGTTGTAGTATGAGTGACTAAGTGATGACTATGTATGACATGCCAACATCATATAGCCTAAAGCACCGTGTTAAATCTCCAAGGGCGCGACCGCATGAGCGACGCGACGGTCGTGGTAGGCGCGACCATGATACGGGCTACTAGCAGCCCTTGGATCTGAGATCAAACGGTCGCATGCTAAGTTGCTGAAAATTTGTAGAATAACCCTCCATGATAGGATATTCACCCATAGGTCTAGAATCACGCCATGCAACCGTTCAATCTCAGATCCAAGGGCTCTCGGAAGCCCGTATCATGGGAGAATGGAAAGCCACTACCCTGCCGTTCGCACGCTGGCAGTTCGCTCCTACTCGTCCCCGCACGTCCTTTAATACTATGGCGGTTCACTCGTAGTCGTCCCGTCCTTTCACATTACGGCAGTTCCACTAATCCTAACCCTTCTTCCAAATCCATGGCGTCCCAAATCTCCATGATCGGCGATGAGTACAAGGTTAGAACCATCACCGGCGATGAGTTCGACGTCATCTACACCCGTTCTTCCGTGACAGTGAAAGGTTGCCTTTCTTGCTTCAGACGCATGTTCAAAAACTCAGATGATGAGTGGGTCGCTGCGCTAGATGTTGAGTACACCACAGTCCTGGGACGAGAGAAGGATCTAAAGGATGAAGAGAGGAAGAAGCCCGCCGTGATCCAGGTTTGCGTGCATGACTTATGCTTGGTCTACCACATATGCCATGCCGACATTGAATGCCTGGATTTTAAGGACTTCCTCGAGAGCAACCTAGTCAAATTCGTTACTGTAGACTTTAGGAACGACAAAGAAGTCCTGGGTCGGATAGGCCTCGTTGTAGGCAACCCCTTCGACCTCCAGAAGAATCGGTTGCTATCCTCTTGTCAGCCTTCAATGGTGACCCTGGCAGGAGCCATGGTTCATCCTTCGCATGGTAAACTGGAGAAACCTCCATACACGTTTCATTGTTATGCATGGCAGCGGAATGTACTACATATAGACCACATCCACTACGCTGCAATGGATGGCTACCTTTGTTTCAATATCTACAAGGGTGGGATGAAGAGGAAGAGCCAAGTGTGCGGTTCAAGCAAAGAAGTATCGGCCAAGAGGAAGAGGGACAAGGACGAAGTCGAGGACGTGGACGAGGACTCTGAGTAAGGTGGCAGTGTCATTGCTCATGGTGGTTCTAATGCAGTTCTACCGGAATAGTTGCAAAGTTTAATTTCAGGTGTGCTTAATTTAATTTGAGGGGTGTGTTGTGCTGAGCCCCCAGCAGAACTATGTTATGTTTCTTCTCGTTACTTTAACTCTTCAGTATGTACATACTAGTATTTCTTACATTTCATCTTTTAGTTGGTATAGTACTACCACTCGTTTCTTCACATTATATATGTACACTATATATGGCCAACATCATATAGCCAGCAGTTTAGTTGTCAAAGAATTTCAGGGTGCTTAATTTTGTCAAAGAATTCCAGGATGCTTAGTTTTATTTGAGGGGTGGGTTGTGCTGGACACCATTATTGTGACTAGCCTTTTAAATAGTACCATATGCATAATTTGGCGATGAGCGCTCTCTATATGTAGCACCTTTTTTTTAATTTCAAGTTTTGCTCCATGGCGCAATCCATCGATAATACTACTATACAAAAGTATAAATTTTTTAAAAGGGTAGAGGGCGGGGCAGTCTAGCTTGGTTGGTTTCACGAGAGGCGAGGGCCTTTGTGATTTGACGGCTCATTACTGCTGGAAGGCGGGGCCTTGTGATTTGACTGCTCGTATAAATGCGCGGACGACCTAAGCAGGAGCAAAGAACCATGCGGTATACTCAAGTTTTCCACTGGAGTAGTACTACGACGGAGGAGCATGAAACACAGCAGCCCAGTGCCATATGGCGATAAAAAATGATCTAATTTGCTAGTCATCTCATTGTTAGCATTGTTCTATTCATTCCCTCAAAAAAAAGCATTGCTCTATTCATGCCTTGCAGAGAACATGACACGTGCGGTGAAACACCCGAAGAAAAAGATGAAACACTAGAGAAAAAGAAGAAGGAAGATTATCACCCCAAATGATCTAATTCGCCACGGAGTTGTAACTGCTTCTTCATCGCCTCTACGACCTCCATCTCCTTGCGCGTCTCCTCCGCCATCTTCTTCATTCTGTCCATGAAGCGGGATTTCTCGACGCGAGCCTTCATCATCTGTTCCACGGCCGCATTACGTACCTTGACAGGAGTCGGGTGCTCGATGCGGAGCTTCGCTAACTCCTCCTCCTGTTCCATGACGAGGGCCTGCAACATCTTCATCGAGGAACTACTATTCTCATGCAGCTTCTTCCAGCCGACGTTCTTCTCCTTCAACAGGTCGATCTCGTGGCAGAGCTTCGCCTTGTCCTCCTGAAGTCACAGGATATCGCCGGTCGCATTCTTCTCTGAGGCAATGCTCTTCTTCAGCAGCATCACCAAGCCGGCGGTCAACCCCCCCTGCTTACTGAGCTCAGCGGGCATGTCATCGAGGCTCTCCTTTAGCATCTCCACCAAGCCTTGGATGAACTCCTTCTACTTATTGAGGTGCTTATTGAGCTGATCGGGCATGCCGTCGAGGTATAATGACTCTAGCGCTGCCGGCTCGGCATGTTCGCCTCCACGGCTAGGCGCTCCTGGGAGCCATCGCCTGCCCGTGAGAGATCTTTCGAGGTCTCTGCGTGGCGGCTTTCCCTCTCTTTTTTTTCCGCAGCCTTGGTTACCGCTCCCTTGTTATGAGTAGTTCTCGACCTAGAGCTCTGCTCACCGGCCATGGCAAGGACAGAAGAAGAAGAAGCACTTATGAGGAGGAAAGGTAGAGTAATTTTCGGTTAGGTAGTTCCCCTTTTTATAACCTAAGTACCAGCACTAGTACTAATACCTGCATAGTGGGAACATGTTCATGTTTGGTACGTACTAGTAGGTGTGAGCAGGCTGTTGAATGTGATGGGAACAAGGTAAAGATTAATTGAAGGTTTTGGTTTCGAGGCCCGAAACGGCTCCTGATGAGTTTAGCGGAACATAAATTTCAAGTAGACTACACTGCTCAAATGCGTAAATAATATGTTACTATCAAAAATTGGCACAAAATACGAAGGATACCAATGGAAGTACTACTAGCAACCCATGATTTAACAACTCACATGCGCGCAATGGAGTAATAATGTCTTTCTTCCGCCCTCACGTCCACTCAATTTGCATGCGCTGTATTAATTGACCATCAATGAAGTGAATGACTTTACACGCATCAAATAATCGCATGGGGTGGATCTTGGTACAGAATTGCGTCCGCCCATGTACCCGCGTGTGCGTGCGAGGGAATGAGTGCGTGCATGGCATGCATGCACATCTTCGCTTCGTGCATGTACCGCCAGTATGGCTCAGGGAGGACGAGTACATTCTTCTGGAACCAGCAGCAGTACATTCTTCTGGACGAGTACAATCCTACGAATCAAACAACCAAGATAGGAAAAATTCCTAATGATTAGAATCCTCCAAAATTCCTTTGAGAATCCTTTGAATCAAAGAAGCCCTTAATCTATTTTATGATTTATGGAATTGTGCGTTGTAAAGCATAAAGTAAAAACAAATAATGGCAATTCAACTAGAAAAAAAGTTTGGGCAGTTATGATACGGAAGATTCTAGAACAAAAGAGAACCACTGTTGTTTTGAGGTTTATGCATTATGCTTAAGTTCAACCATGGAGTCTGCTAGATTGTACATGTGGCAAAATCCGGTGGGGGGCTAGAAGATGGTGCAAGGGGCCAAGTGGAGGGAGACTATGAAGGAATGCACAAGTGCGAGATCGATATTTAGAGAGAGGGGGCGAGAACGTGCGCTGTCGCGTGCAGTGGCGGAGCCATGAAAAATAAATGAGCTAGGGGGCGAAGCATTGCTAATACTTTACGAGGAGGGTCAATTCATGAACTTAAACCAGTTTTAGCAGCAATTGTCTAATGATCACATTCATATTATCCTCGATATATAGTGATGTTAGGGGGGGCAGGGCCCTTACTGCCCCCTTTCTTCGCCACTATGCGCGCGTCTGAGAGATTAAGCGGATGGCATGGATGATGAGAGGGTGACGTTGGATATATAATTAATGTGGGTGTATTAGCTATATATGTTAATCCTATATACAGAGGTATAGATTGATCGATGTGGACGTCGGAAAGAGGGTGAGACCTCACTGGATATATTGATTGATCGGTTTGTGTGGAAAACTATGAAAGACCTAGCTATATACACACATACATAGAAGAACATCGATCGTTGCGCATGCACGCATGAGAGATAAAGAATGCCCGATATGATGGAGAGGGGGATGTGTGTGTGGGTGTGTGCCTTCATGGGAGACCCACCTGAAGAAAAAGATTGCATGTGTGCGATGGATAATGCCGACTGGTAGTGTGTGTGCATGCATGCACGAGAGAAAGTTAGTGGTACAAATATAAAGAGAAGACGACTGTGTGGGTGTAAAAGACTAGGTGAGGTCATAATCAATGTAAAGTTGAATTCAAATATTTGAATAAGAGATCCTGATGTTTGAAACCCATGCATGCATGAATATAACGGAGATCTGCGCGGTGTGGTTTGGAAACGAGCATGTTGTAATGTATACACATTGAACAAGGTCAGACTAATTTGAATTTGAGATACCGATGCCAGACATCATTTGGCCACGTCACATCCGTGCATGGACACACTATTCTAATTGGAGATGATGGGTGGCTTTCGCATCACATATCTATATCTATACCCCTATATATATATATATATATATATATATATATATATATATATTATATTTTACATTTTTTTATATTGTGTGCGGGTAACTTTAACTTTGAAAGATGGTCGTTGGATGAGGCGAATCCGATGGTCCAAAGATAGCAAATTTGAGCACTACTGGCCGTTGGATATCATCTTTCCACCAGATTTTGCCACATGTATAATCTAGAAGACTCCATGGTTGAACTTAAGCATAATGCACAAACATCAAAACACAAGCACTTCTTATTTGTTCTAGAATCTTCCGTATCAGAATTGCCCAAATGTTTTTCTACATGATTTGCCATTTTTTTTTACTTTATGTCTTACAACGCTCAATTCCATGAATCTTAAAATAGATTAGCTTTCTTATAAAACTAGATGATTTTGAATGAAGTGAACTATAAGAATTAAACGAACATCTACATCATGCATATATGACTCAAAGCTTACATGCTATAATGTGGTATTTATTCATAATTTGGTTGCCAAATCTAATGCGTGCAATGCACGTGTACCTTACTCTAGTCTAAATGGTGTTTGTGTGTGTTGTGCGTGTTGAGGTGCAAATTGTCTTTTTTGGGTACACGTTAAGCTTGTTCTCCCGAAATTTCAAGCCGCGCCTTGTTATGCCGAAAATTCAAGCTAGCGTCTCTATCTATCGTGCTGCGAAACTCCCGCCTCTTCAACCCGCGCCTTGTTAGCCCGAAATATTTAAGATATATCTTTGTCTCGCTATGCTCCGGCAACTCCCTCCATCTCAACCCGCGCCTTGCTATTCCGAAATTACAACATGCACGAAAACTCCCACCTCCTGTGAAATCCCGACACACGAAATGCCCGTGGTACCCCTGAACAGAAAGAACCACCTCAAATCGGTGGGGGTACTTTCGTAACGTACCCCACATTTCGGACAAGCGCATCCCTAAGCCATGGTTCCCCACTGCCATCACATCCGCCCACCCATTCATACACCGAGGCTGCGAAAACCCGCGACGAAGCCCCACACCCTACTCCGTCCGTCACCCAACCGGAGCCTCTTCCCCGACGACGTCGTCCATAGCAACACCTCGACGTCCCTCATCCACCGTACCGGATGAGGATCCGTCATCGATCTCGTCGTTCCGTCGGTTTAGCCACCCCGTCCTCCGCCTCCAAGGAGCTGCCCCGATGTTCCCCTCGTCTTCCACGCCACCTCCATTCCCACACTGCCGTCTTCACCTACACCACCGGAAGAGCATCATCATCACCGTTTCCTCGGATGAAGCTGGCGGCCTAATCGGTGCCACCAAAGAGGTTGTACACTAATCGCCACATTTTCTTCTTGGTTCGATCTCACGGTGCTGCCGGTGCTCGGTCCCGAGCCGACACGGCGTGGCTCCATCCACGGCGGCGTCGCCGGCCACTTCCTCCACGGCGTCGCTCCCTCGGCGGCGACGTCCACATCAGTAAGAGCTGCTGTTGCTTTAGCTCTTGCTCGCGCTGCTCCTCTGCTCTTGCTCTCGGTCCCCTGCCTGGTCTGCTCTTGCTCGCGCTGCTGCTCTCACTCTTGCTCTTGCTTGCGATGCTGCTCCAGTTTAGCTACACTACAGTCGACTGAATCGACTTTTGGGTCAGTCGATTTTCAGGGGGTGGGGGGGCTCGCCGGGATGAAGGAAGAACCAGCCGCATCGGGGAGGGGGGCTCGCCGGAGAGGTACCCCACTATGTATCTTAGGGTTCAGGGTGGGGGCGGTGGTCGCCGGCGGTGGTGTGGGGATCGCCGGAGAAAAAGCTTGGCATGGGGGGGCCTAGAGGGGTGGCCGGGGCGGTGGCGGACCAGCGGTGGGGAGTGTTTTCAAGGCGGGCGGGGAGGCGCACCGCCGGCCGCGGGCGGCAGGGGGCTGCTGTTTGGCCGGTGGTGGCTGGCGGCTCAGGGGGTGGAGGTTGAAGAGGAACCGCAGGCCCTTGATTTCGTATCCAACGGCTGCAAAATCGACTGACAAGAGATGAAAAAGCTAGTCAACCGACGTGTAGCCTCACCTTGCTTGTGCGTTCAGTTCCGACAGCAAAATTCAGTTTCGATAGCAAAATTCAGTTTCGACAGTTAACTTCAGTTCCGACAGTTAAGTTCAGTTTTGATAGTTAAATTCAGCTTCGACAGTTAAGTTCAAAGATGAGTCGCTGATGTATTTTACATCTAGCACTTTGTGGTTATGTATTTTACATCATGTATTGGAGATGCGATTAGAATTCCACTCAGGTTAACGTTGTCTCTCTTGTCCTGCTTCAGCCTCGGCGTCGTACAACTCACCGGAGCTGCTCCAACAACGAAACCCTCCATCACAGCGGAGCAGTACCTCGGGCTCCATCTCCAGATGCCTAAGATCTTCTTCCCCTCCTCCGAGAGCCAAGTCAGCCGGAGCATCCTCACTGGCCAACCCAATCACACTGAGATCGATATGGCTTCGCCAAAGAGGTTGTGCACTTGTTGCATCTCTTTTTTACTCTACATGTTATATATATTATCCACTGAGCACTCGTATTAACGGGAAATACGATTATTTTATCCTACTATATGACAAGCAGTGAGGTACCAGGCAACTTAGCTATCCGTGATGGACTCTCTTGAACGCCATCATTATTTATCTCTGCGCATTTGAGCTGTGCATTTGTCGATGGGCCTGGGAGTTGAGCTAGTATGGCAGTGGCCTGGGTCCAAAGTAATAGAAGTAGCACAAAAACATTTTTTTAGTGTTGGATTTTCCTTGCTCAAGCCTGCCTACTAGAATCGCCAGTGCTTGAAAGGAAAAGTGAATGAAAAACATAGGAATTGGAAAGTTTCCTATGGTACTACATTTCATGAATTTGGTGCAAAGGAATGGAGCAAAGGAAAACTGTAGGATTTGTTCCTTTAGTGTCACCTTGAAAGAAAAACCGTAGGAATTCTAATTTCCACTTGTCCTCCATTTCATATTCCTATTCATCAAGCACAAGACTAAGAGATAGTAGCATAATGGCATTATAACCGTACATTTTCTTGTGGTTTGACTTAATCTCACCATGCTTTTTTGCATCCTGTGATCTTCCAATTGTTGTGAATCAAACACCCAGATTGGCAGAAATCCTGTGTTTCTAAATTATCTGTTTTGCACGTGCATTCCTATCCTATTCCTGTCTATTTCCTATCCCTGCATTGTTAGAATCCTCAAATTCAAACAAGCCCTTACTCAATTACTTATGTTACAGATATGTGTCAAAGAAAACCTTGTGTGGTTTGTCCTGCTCCTACGGCGCTGTGTTCCACCCCAGCTCAGCTGCTCCAACAACGGAAGGGTTCACCACAGCAGGGATCCGCTCTCCAGACTGTCTTTCGCCGCCTCAAATCTTCTTCCCTGCCACTGGCAGCCACGACAACTGCATTACCATCATCAACTGAGCAGATGACCTTGAGGACTACAGGGGTCCGCAAGAGAGGTCGCACTCTTTCGTGTCTACTTACATTATGCATCGCTTAATATGATGACATGCTACATTATCGTCGTGTTCACCTATTAGATTTCGAGTCAGGTCCAAACTAATGCTGCAACTTGAGTTTTTAAATGGTTGTGGGGTACATATTGGGGCAACAATCAGTACTATCTGTCTACTATCTGGTTAATCTCCGGTGTCTACTATGAGTTTCATGTTGGGTGCAAACAAACATTAAAGGAGCCATTATCTGTATTTTTAAACTAAAGCTATTATCTGCCTGCTATCATTGGTTCTGGGTCTATCCACAGTTTGCTACCATCACTCTAGATTTGTGCATGCACTCCTTACATAATCTCACTATGTTTTATTCCTATGCATGCCAGTTATTGTACACAATGGAACTGATCATGTAGAGCAAAAGAGACGAGCCTTGCGAGACAATTTCATGCAGACATCGTTCCATGGTGGGCGCAAAGGCAGCCCCCCTCAACCCATTTTGGATCGTAATCAAGAGGAAGATAACTATTCTAAGGGGTATTCAGAAGGAGAAGACCACTCCTATTTACCCCATGAGGTCTTCGCTCTAACTTGGCATGCTGATGTTGGTAATATCATGCATATGGTGCCTTGCATTGCTTACTGTATACATTAAAGATGTCATCTGCTTAGTTTAGACATGCTTTGTGTCAATGCCATTTGTTTAGTTTCTTTATCGTATATGTGAATCATGCAATGCCATCTTGTTTAGCCAGGCATCATATATGTGAATTTTGCAATGCCACCCTGGTTAGCCAGTCATCTTATATGTGAATTATATCATGCCATCATTTTTTATTACGTGTTAAATTTGTCAACAATTTTAGTACATTCAATTACTCTTCCTGTGCATGAGCCATTCGACACGATGATGGAAAAATCTGGAGTGGAAACAAGGTCTTCAGAGAAGACAATGCTATCTGACGAAGCGCATGTCTTACTGGTTACCGATAGCTCCTCGGAGGAGGATTCAGAGAAAGATAACCAGTCATATTCCCCCCCCCCC
>NC_041383.1:231656641-231674775 GCF_002162155.2 Triticum dicoccoides
CCCCCCCGAGGTGCATGCTCTAACTTGGTAGGGTTATGTTGCTCATATCGTGCGTATGGTATCTTGCATTGCTATGTCATTTGCTTAGCTTAGACATGCTTTGTGTGAATGCCACCTGTTTAGTGTCTAATTACCATATATGTGAATTATGCAATGCCATCTTGTTTCAAGACATTATATATGTGAATTATGCAATGTTATCTTGTTGCAAGGCATTATGTATGTGAATTATGCAATGCCATGCCATTTAGGCAAGCGTCATATATGTGAATTATATCATGCCATCCTTTTTTTGTATTTATCATTGCTTTTGTCGACAATGTTTGTATATTCAAATGCTCTTCCTGTGCATCAGCCATTTGAAATGGTGATGGAGAAATCTGGAGTGAAAACAAGGTCTTCAGAGAAAATGCTACCTGCTGAAGCAGATATCTTGCTGGTTACAGATAGCTCTTCAGAGGAGGATTCAGAGGCAGATGACCAGTCCTATTATCCCTCTGAGGTGTATGCTCAAACTTGGCAGGGTTATATTACTCATATCATGCATATGTTGTATTACAATGCTTAGTTTTTACATCATATACACAATATTGAATGCCATCTCCTTAGTTGACACATCATATATGCGATTGCCCTCTGCTCACTTCCATAGTATATAAATCATATATTTGAATTATGGCATGCCATGATGTTTACATAGACAGCATGTATCTGAATTATGGCATGCCAACCCATTTTCTAAAGACATAATATAGTTATATCATCTCATCCTGTTTACATAGTCATCATATTTTAAATTATGTCATTCTATCTGTGAATTATATCATGCCATCATGTTTCCATCGACGACATGTTTGTGATTTATGGCATGCCAACCACTTTAATAGACACATCGTATAGTTATATCATGTCATCCTGTTTACATAGTCATCATATTTTGAAGTATGTCATTCTATCCTATTTAGTTAGCCATCATACATGTGAAATTGTGTCATGCTATCCTGTTTAATTAGCAATCATATATGTGAAATTATGTCCTGCTATTCTGTTTGGTTAGACAACATAAATGTGAATTATTTCATGCCCTGTTTTCTTCCCTACTATCCATTGCACTTGTCTATCTTACAATGTCTGTACATTCAATTACTTTTCTTGTTTGTCAGCCATTTCAATTGGAGGGAGTGATGGCAGTATCTGTGGGAGTAAAAACACGGTCTTCAGAAAAGATCGTGCTACCTGTCGATGCTGATAGAACCACAGTTGTACTTGCCCAAGAACCAGCCCCACCACACATAACCCACACTCATGCAGATTGTACCCCTACCCAGTTGGACAGAGAACCAGCTACACCCCTTCTAACCCCAACCCCAGCAGATAGACACCCAGTTCCCGTTGACACAGCACCATCTCCACCACAGAGCACCCAAACACGAGCAGTTAGTAAGGCAACTGTAGTGCCCAAAGCACGAGGAACACCACTCCGAACCCCAAGTCAATGCTTAAAGCAGAAGAAGAATTGTTCTCAGGTCATGTTCCGTAGCTATGGTTCATACTACTTTGCTCTTGCATCACTGTATTTACTCATACCAACTAATTTCAAATTTGAAGGATGCAATTGAAACCCCAATGGCGCAACAGGTATGTTTTAAACCTGTTTCTTCAACGTGTTTGCCTGTTTGCTGTTGTAACTTGCTCTATGTCGATTTCAGTTTCAATTGAATAAACAATTATGTTCTCATGCCATGCACATTACAAGTGTTGTTATTGCTGTGTAGTTTCCCACACTTATATTCTGTCTATGCTGCTTTGTCTTAAATAGATATGATTCGAACTGTATCTATCTTGATTTGGCAATGATATAGACCATACTACATAGATATATGTTTGTTTCATGCTGTTATCCTGTCCACCTTACTACTGAACTGGTTTACCAAAATGAGTTCAATATACTACATTGTAAACCTGTGATGTCTTTGTTTGTTTCTCTTTTAGAACGCGGATAAAATATTGGGGAAGAGTACGCCGTTATGCAATGGTAAAGGAAGTAATGCAGATAAGGTTAAAGATAGTGAGACATCCCTATTGGTCTCCAAGAAAGCTGATAAAAACTATATTGAAGACACTGAGACAACCCCAAAGTCCTGTCTTGATGTAGTGTTCGAGTTACTGGCTACTACAGCTGGCACCAGCTCTTCGAACTCGTTGCCTGAATCAGTTCGGCTTCTTGAGTCTCAACTTAAAGTTGAAAGACATCGATAAGATGTTATGCGACAGGAAGCCGAAGGACTGAGGAAGTCCCTGCAGAATTCAGATGCATACTGTCTGGTGCAACAGCAAGTGCTGGAGGACTTAAGCGCCAAACAAGAGAAAGTTAATAAGCTTGCTAAGCATCTTGCCAACATTATGGGTACCCAGGATATTGTTTCTTGAGCTCTTCTGAAGTGGTTTCAGTTTTGGCACTAGTGCAGAACCGGCCTTTAGTGCCGGTTTGTAACGGCCTTTAGTGCCGGTTTGCCAACCGGCACTAAAGAGTGGGGACTAAAGTCCCCCCCTTTAGTACCGGTTCGTCACGAACCGGCGCTAAAGTGCCACCACGTGGCACGAGCCAGGCCCGGGTGCGCGTAGGGCATTAGTACCGGTTGGTAACACCAACCGGTACTAAATATTTGGGGGGGGGGGGTTGATTTATTTTCCATTCAAATTTTTTTGTTTGCTGGTATTTCATGATACTATAAATTGTACACGTTATGCATATATATAAATAGATTTTCTCGTACGTAGAACCGCATATATATATATATATCATTGAATGTCTCACAAACCAACACCATTAATTATTCACACATACACATGTATATACATATACAATTTCTCCTACATATGTTGCCTTTGGTGCCTCCGGAGCATGATGACAAGTGGTTCATGGGGGCGGTAGCGGGTAATAGTATTCTCCTTTGGGATCTATGACCCGGCCGAGCAAAAATCCGGCTATTTCCTCTTGAAGTGCTAGTATGCGGTCCGTTGGTAGGAGCTTATCCCGCACCGATCTGAACTATGTGACTAGATATTGATAATGGTGTGAATAGTGTTCTGACAAACGTACCCAGTCCTATCTATCAGATCTGCTCCTTTCGCGCGTCATCATGCAAATGTTCTTGCAAACGTAGAATGCACACAGATTATTCCCCTGCGCGTGCTTCAGGGCCTTTACGAGAATGTAATTGAATCAGATAATGATTAATCAAGCATGATAATTAATTAATGATATTGAAATAAGAATTAAAGAGATGGTAGCTAGCTAGTACTACTTAATTACTTACCTTGGGTCGATGCCAAAACAACTTTTTTGCCCACTTGCCTGGAGTCACCTTGATGAACTTTGCCCATGCCCTGCCCGCCGGCAAAGAAAATTAATAAAGGGGTTATTAAATAGTTCATATCAGGAAATGACGAACTAATAATTAATAGGCCGAGAAATAGTTAATAATGATTGAAATTACCTGTTGACTATCCCCTTCACGATGGTGTAGTCTTTATCTTCTTTAGTTAGTGAGTCTAGTAATTCAGCTTTTCCTTCCTCAAGTTTAATGTCTAACAAGACCCAGTGCCAACTGCATACGCACACGTTTGCATGTCTTAATTAAGCGGGCATGTGCATAAAATTAATCAACTACCGTAAACCGTATACACTTAATTATTAACTTCTAGCTAGCTAGTAAGCAAAAACAGAATTTGTAGTACAGGACAGTGTGACTCACGGGAAGTTGTAAGGAAGTAGTACATCTTCATTGCTATTGAGGCGCTTCAAGAACTCTAGCATGCTTTCCTCTACAGCAACTTGACAACATTCAATCTGCCATATGTCCTCATTAATGGTATTTGGGTCAATGAACCCAACGCCATAGCGTCTAGCTTTTTTCATTTCATACATCTTCATCCTGCATATAATACCACAGAAAAAGAATATAGTGAGGATAATTACATGTAATGATTGATCAAAATTATCACTACATAACTAGCTTGAGACTTAAATTACAGAAATAAATCTCTTACAGACAATAGCAACTGAAGATAGACTTGTCGAGTGCGTCTTGATTGTATAACTGAAATAGTTCTGGATACTCAATGGCCAGAGCTTTCTCATGGTAATAATGCTCATGCTTGACATTCACCATGAGGGACTCTCGATTGGAAATCTTGGTAATGTTCATGTAACATTGATGCAATTGATACATTCTCGTTGGGAGGTCCTTGACCTTGTCTGGATGGACCAAAGGTTGGCCCCGGACATATTTCCATGCTATTTCCGATTCTTTAAGCGTAGGCATGGGCTCAATTTCGAGGAGTTGTCCAACAAAAATATTGAGCATTTCAGCCTGCATTATATGACCCTCCGTTATTACCACATCGCCATGCCGGGGAACGCTAACGGTTTGCCCACAATAATATTTGGCGCGCGTACTACTCCTCTCATGTGTTGTTGGCACAACAAGCGGGGGATCGCTTGCGCCGCCTGTTCTCCCAACTGGGGAACGGTTTTCCCGCATTTTTTGCCAGTTGCTTGTTGGCTCGAGCTCGAGCTCGCTTCCTTCTTTAGCCGTTCTCGATGTAGTTTCCGAATTTGGCGCTCATAGTCCGAGTCAACAGGCTTGGGAGCTGGTTCTCTAGCCATACGAATGAAGTGGTCAATTAATTTCTCAAGCACTTTCTCCTTTGGTGGCGGTGCCGGTTTCGGTCCAAAATGGGTGTCCACTTGGGCTTGCACTATGGCTGCGTTTTGCTCCTTAGTCATGTCGTAAGGCCTCTGAGGAAGAGGAGCGAGGCTTGGACCATATTTATATCGCTTGTCTCCGCTTGTACTTCCTGAACTACCTCGACTCGTACCGCTATGCACCAAAGCTGCGGCATGTCTCTTCTGCGATTGCTGAGACGGCGGAGACGGCTGACGTGGAGTTGGACCAGGAGAAGTGGCCTGACGGTGTGCCGGACTTGAAGCAGGAGGTGTGGCCTGGCACGGTGCCGGACTTGAAACCGGAGTAGTGGCTTGACGCTTTGCCGGACTTGAAACTGGAGGAGTCAGCTCATGCGTTCGGGGACTTGGAGGAGGTGGCGGACTTCAAGGAGGAGTCGTCTGACGCGTTCGTGGACTTGGAGGAGCGGGAGTCTGCTGACTCGGTGGCGGACTTCGAGGAGGTGTCGGCAGACGACACGGTGTCGGTGGACTTCGAAAGATGATGCAATCCTTTCTCCATAGGATGATACGATGTATGGCCTCTCCCAGTGTGCGCTCGTCTTCACCTCCAGGAATGTCAAGCGTTAGCCCCGAATACGGGTCCACCACTTCATCAACCATGACACAAGCGTAGCCCTCTGGAATCGGGATGCAATGGTAGGTTGCTTCGGGGGTAACTGGAAAAGCAATGCCGTCCGCCACCTTCATGGATATGTTCTTCATTTTGGAGTGTAGCTCACAGTTAGTGTTCTCTATGATGTCATCCACAGGGTATGTATCCAACAGTGTGTCGCCCGAGGCAGAACCAACGCTGCTTCTCGACATGGATGGGATGGTGCTATCCAATGATGGACGATCATCCGCTTGCTGCTGCCACTGCTGAGACCCCCTTTCCTGGCTAAGTGAGTCGATCTACTGCTGCTGCTGCTGGAATTTGAGTGCCAGGTCCGCGTGCCTTGCTTCTAGGCCTTGAAGGCGTTCTGCGTCCTGCTTCCTCTGCTCCTCCTCCAACTTCCTTTTCTTCTCCTCCTCCATCTTCCTTCTTGCACGGGTCCTGTAGTCCTCTTTCCATTCTGAAAAGCCCTCATACCAGGGAATAATGGCCTTGCCTCGTGTTCTTCCAGGGTGTTCAGGATTTCCCAGGGCACGTGTAAGCTCGTCGTTCTCTCTGTTGGGCGTGAACACCCCCCTTCGAGCTTCTTCTATTGCGTCAATTATCTTTTGTTCGGCTCCTTTTAGATTTGCCTTCCACGAAACTTCGCCTGTCTTCGGGTCCAACGCCCCCCATGCGCATAGAACCAAGTTCTGCACCTGGGGGGCCAGTTCCTAGTAACCGAAGTGACCCCTGCATCCGCCATCTCTCGCTCATACTTATCCCACTTAGGCAATCCCACCGCGTAGCCACCTGGACCCAGCGTATGGAACTGCGTCTTTCTTGCGGCATTTGCCTTGTTTTTCATCGACCATTCCTTAGATAATTCTGAATCCTTGAAGGTCACGAAATCGTCCCAGTGTTCTCTTTGCTTCTCCAGTGTTCCCTTGAAATCTGGAGTCTTCCTTTCATAAGCGAGGTAGTTGGCCCATATAGTTTTCTTGTGGGTGTTGAATGCAATTGCCATCTTCTTAAGAGCTGCAGCCTTGACTTTCTCCACATCTGCTTCAGTGAAATGATCTGGTAGGGTGAAATGTTATTCAGAGATTTCAAAAGGTCTTTTTTGGCTCTGTCATCGACGCAAGTAACACCTGGACGTTTAGTCTTTGGCTCTTTCCATTCTTGAATGGAGATCGGGAGTTTGTCCTTCACAAGAACTCCGCACTAACGAGTCCACTTGTCCGCAACATTCTTAGGCGTGAGGGGTTCGCCACTAAGTTTGGTGGATTCGATGTGGTACTTTACACCATCCTTCAACAATCTGCCCGGGCCTCGCTTTGTCTTGCTGTCTGTAGAAGCAGATTTGCTCGATCCGGAGGGGTGAAAGAAGAAAGATCGATTCGTTAATATATCTTCAATAAAAAAACATGTGATGATCACCATGATGCATGCTTATATAAATATACCTCGCCGGTAGTCTTTGTTATTTGAAGATCAACATTGTCTGTGTCATCACAAACATTGTCTGTGTCATCATAATCATAGTTCATGACTTCATCAGCTCGGTCATCGAGATCGAATATCTTTTCATCACCCTCTCCGGTATTGTTCAGATATTGGGAGCCGTCATCTGCTTCATTCAGATCATCTAGCCTGTGAGGGCTGCGTATGATGTCGAACAATTCCTCTTCTCTCTCTCTGCCGGTATTGTCCGCCATAGCTTTTACTTTACTAATACAGAAGAAATATAAAACAATTTAGTATTCAAATTACAATGCATGGATGCAATTAATCAATAAGGAAAAACTGAATCTCGAATACATCGTCTCGAATATATAATCTCGAATACATCATCGTCTTAATATATATAATCTCGAATACATTATCTCGAATATTATATATCGAATACATCATTGGCTAGGTACCTGAGGGAGTCCTGGACTAGGGGGTGTCCGGACAGCCGGACTATCATCGTCAGCCGGACTCCAAGACTATGAAGACACAAGATTGAAGATTTCGTCCCGTGTCCGGATGGGACTTTCCTTGGCGTGGAAGGCAAGCTTGGCGATACGGATATGTAGATCTCCTACCATTGTAACCGACTCTGTGTAACCCTAGCCCTCTCCGGTGTCTATATAAACCAGAGGGTTTTAGTCTGTAGGACGAACAACCATTACAACAATCATACCATAGGCTAGCTTCTAGGGTTTAGCCTCTTTGATCTCGTGGTAGATCCACTCTTGTACTACCCATATCGTCAATATCAATCAAGCAGGAGTAGGGTTTTACCTCCATCGAGAGGGCCCGAACCTGGGTAAAAACATCGTGTCCCTTGTCTCCTGTTACCATCCGCCTAGACGCACAGTTCGGGACCCCCTACCCGAGATCCGCTGGTTTTGACACCGACATTGGTGCTTTCATTGAGAGTTCCTCTGTGCCGTCACCGATAGGAAGGATGCCTCTTCCCGTCTTCAAGGACGGTATCTTCGCCAAAGGAGCCTTGGTCGCTGGCCAAACTATCCGGCTAGGTGGTTTTCTCATGACCGCCTGTCCGGCCACCGCTTCGACGATGACCTCTCGGGTCATCAATAGCAATCTTCACGTCAACTCGGAATTCGCCGAGCAGCTGGATCCAATAGAGCTCTCGTCGGTAAATGAACTCTTGGATCACATCGCCGCCCTGGGAGTCGCTACACACTACAATCAGATTGGGCTTAAAACCGATCTGAGAGAGATTAACTCTCGCCAGGTTACCCACCACGTCTTGGTGGTAGAGGAACATCACGGCGACTCTTCTCCTATATTGAAAACTAGTCATGTCCGGGCTTCCGAACCCTCCATGCCGGATTCCCGCGGAGGGACGGACTTCGATCAAGCGCTGAACCTAAAGTGAGGCATCGGACCGGACTCATTGGACAACGTTCCACTCTTCAAGCTTCCAAATTCGGAAGCTTCTCGGCCCTTGAGCCTTGAGATGGGTAGGGTTCCGGACTCAATTCCACCCACCCGCCCAGACATATGCGACCTATCTCTAATCCGGCAAGAGCCTGCTGAAACAGTACATCATTACTAGGCCAGATTCCTCCTGGTTATGGACAGGATAAAGGACCGCCGAGAGGAAAACGCAATCTCAATTTTTTGCAATAATTGCACGGACGAGGGAATCTTGAACGCCATCAGCCATCATGAAGTTACACGCTTCGCCGACTTGGCGTCCATAGTACGAAAGTACTGTGCGATGGAGAGTTTCCGGAAAACCGAAAATAAGTTTTGGGACAATCCGGCCCCGAATACAACCCCAGTCCGCAACAAAAGGGTGCATTACACTCAGGCACCAGGTACAAAAACCAAAAAGCAAAAACCCCATAAAGGGCACGGAACCGTACTGGAGGGGTGGCTTAGTGGACCCTGTAAAATTCATAGTACAGAGGGCGCCACCCCAACACATAGCCTTCGAGCATGTTGGATATTACGGCAGGTGGCCAAAAGTGGCGAGGAGCTTCTAGCACCGGGAAACCACTCCAACAATACCGGTACGGTATCAACAGTCTTCGAGACTTTCGCATCAAATAACATGCGGAAACGAACAATTCGCAGCCTCGCCGAAGTCTACCAAGTAGCAACAACAAATCCATGGAGCGACGCAGCCATCACCTTCAACGCCAGCGACGAACCTAAATTCCGAACAGCCAGATCACCAGCCGCACTGGTACTCAGTCCAATAGTGGACAGCTTTCGACTCACCAAGGTACTCATGGATGGCGGCAGCGGATTAAATCTCACCTACGAGGAAACTCTTCAAAAAATGGAAATAGACTGGAGCCGCATTGAGCGAAGCAGCACAACCTTCAGAGGAATAATCCCTAGCCGGGAAGCGCGCTGCACCGGAAAAATCACACTTGATGTGGTGTTCGGCTCACCGGACAATTACAGGTCCGAAGAAGTCACGTTCCAAGTGGCCCCGTTCAGCAGCGGATATCACGCTATATTAGGACGAGAGGCATTCACAATTTTTCAAGCCGTACCCCATTACGGGTACATGAAGCTCAAAATGCCTGGGCCCGGCGGAATAATCACTATCGCCAGTGATCCGGACATAGCACTCCGCGCCAAAAACAAGACAGCCGCATTAGCCTGGAGGCACTATCTGAAGCCCTAGCGGCAGAAGAACTCACCGCGCTGTGCTCTACGGTGAATAGAGACGATGTGATAGTCGACAAGAGATCCAAGTCCACCTCCTTTAAACTAGCGGACGAAATAGTAAAATTCTAGGTCCATCCAACGGACCTGACAAAGACGGCCTCCATCGGGGCACAGTTGAACCCTGATGTAGACGCCGCACTGCGAGAATTCCTTCAGGAAAATTGGGACATTTTCGCCTGGCACCCTTTAGATATGCCAGGAATCCCACGCAGATTGGCAGAGCATAGCCTAAATACCCTAAAAGGGTTCAAGCCAGTCAAACAGGCTCTGCGACGATTTTCCGAACCCAAAATACAGACAATGGGAGAAGAACTAGCCAAACTATTGGAAGCCGGATTCATCAGAGACATCAAACATCCGGATTGGCTAGCAAACCTGGTAATGATACCAAAGAAGGACAAATCCTGGCGCCTATGTGTCGATTTTAAAGACCTCAACAAGGCCTGCCCAAAGGATCCCTTCCCCCTCCCTCGCATCGACCAAATAATCGATGCTACCGCAGGGCATGGTTCATTGTGCTTCCTGGACGCATACTCCGGCTACCATCAAATCAAGATGGCGGAAGTGGACCAAGCCGCAACGACATTTGTTACTCCATATGGACCATTCTGCTTCAACACGATGCCCTTCGGACTTAAAAACACTGGCGCAACATATCAGCGCATGATTCAGACATGTCTGGCTACCCAGATCGGCAAAACAGTAGAGGCATATGTAGACGACGTAGTCGTCAGAACCAAACACGTCGAAACCCTAGTAGACGATTTGAGGCTCACATTCGAAAACCTCCGAGCATATGACATCAAGCTGAATCCGGAAAAATGCGTTTTTGGTGTACCAGCCAGAAAGCTCCTGGGCTTCATTGTATCCGGTAGAGGAATTGAAGCAAACCCAGCCAAGATCCGAGCTCTGTCATAGCTAGATATTCCAAAGGACCTCAAACAAATACAAAAATTGACTGGATGCGTGGCGTCTCTAAGCCGCTTTATCTCCCGTTTGGGAGAAAAGGCATTTCCCCTCTATCGCCTCCTCAGACGCACCGAACACTTCGAGTGGACGGATGCCGCCACCGCCGGACTCGAAGAAATAAAAGCCATATTGGCAACAAATCCGGTCCTGGCTGCGCCTAACCTGGGTGAACCAATGCTGTTATACATCGCGGCAACACATCAAGTTGTAAGCGTGGTACTCGTCGTAGAACGAGAGACAGAAGGACATAAATTCCCTCTTCAAAAACCAGTGTACTACGTATCCACCATGTTAACTCCCTGCAAGTCCCGTTACCTGCACTATCAAAAGATAGCATATGCGGTGTTTATGGCATCCCGGAAGCTCCGACACTACTTTCAGAGTGTTCGATAACAGTAGCCTCCGAAGTACCCCTAAATGACATTATAAACAACCACGACGCGACGGGCAGGATTGCAAAATGGGCCATTGAGCTCTTACCATTCAACATAACTTACAAACCTCGGCGAGCTATAAAGTCGCAAGTTTTGGCTGACTTTGTCGCTGAGTGGACTGAAGCCGAACTCCCTAAAGAGTACGGCACATACTCCAACTGGATTATGCACTTCGACGGCTCCAAAATGTTGGCCGGATTGGGGGATGGCGTCGTATTGACGTCCCCAACCGGGGACACAGTCCAATACGTACTTCAGATAATGTACACGGACTCCAACAACGTAGCCAAGTACGAGGCCCTCTTACATGGCCTCCGGATGGCAATCTCCATGGGCATTCAACGCCTAGAGGTGCGCGGGGACTCAAACCTTGCAATATCCCAAGTAAATGGAGACTTGGACGCCAAGGATCCAAAAATGGCAGCCTATCGTAACGATGTCCTTAAAATGTCAGCTCGGTTCGAAGGACTTGAATTCCACCACGTAGCCAGGGACAATAACCAAGCGGCCGACGTATTGGCACACATCGGCGCAAAATGTGACGCTGTCCCTCCAAACATCTTCCTGGAACGGCTGTTTAAGCCATCCGTACTATGGGAAGAGGAGTCCGGAAACAACAAACCGGAAGCAGCCACACCAACTGACACAGAGCAATCTAACACAATCGGCGATTCAGCCGATGACATAACACCTTCAGCCCACGATATAATGGCAGTAATCGCCCCATGGACAGAGCCATTCCTAGCCTACTTGCTTAGGCAGGAACTTCCCGAAGACCAAAATGAGGCCCGCTGCATAGTTCGGCGATCCAAAGCCTACAAGGTCCATGAGGGAGAACTCTATAAGAAAAGCACAACCGGAGTCTTTCAAAGGTGTATCTCCGAAGAGGAAGGGCGAAACCTTCTGGCTGACATTCATGCCGGACTAGGCGGACACCACGCCGCAGCTCGGGCCCTTGTAGGAAAGGCATTCCATACAGGATTTTATTGGCCGACGGCCCGGGCAGATGCTCAGGACTTAGTCCAAAGATGTGTCGGTTGTAAGCTCTTTGCTAATCAGAGCCATATGCCACCCACCGCCCTCAAAACTATACCCATTACCTGGCAATTCGCGGTCTGGGGGCTTGACATGGTTGGACCCCTTAAAGGGGGAACCCACAAGCAAAGGTACCTATTGGTCATGGTGGACAAATTCACCAAATGGATAGAGGCCAAGCCAGTTAAAACGGCAGAGTCTGGACCAGTGATAGACTTCATATCCGGGGTAGTACACCGTTATGGTGTCCCCCACAGCATCATCACCGATAACGGCACGAACTTCACGGCCGACGAGGTTAAATCATGGTGCAAAAATATGGGCATTAAGCTCGATTACGCTTCAGTCTATCATCCTCAAACCAACGGTCAAGTGGAACGAGCAAATGGTCTAATAATGAGCGGCATCAAACCCAGACTAGTGCGGTCACTTACGAAATCTGACACGCACTGGGTAGAGGAGCTCGACTCCGTACTCTGGGGGCTGCGGACAACGCTCAACCGTACTACCGGATTCACACCATTTTTTATGGTATACGGCGCAGAAGCAGTTCTGCCCTGCGACATCATTCATGACTCACCTTGAGTGTGCATGTATGAAGAAAGACAGGCCGATCTGGATCGGCAGGACAGCTTGGACACATTGGAGGAAGAACGCGACGTCGCCAAGGCTCGTTCTGCATTCTATCAGCAGCAGGCTCGAAGATATCAAAGCAGAGAAGTACGGGCCAAGACTTACAACGTTGGCGAACTAGTTCTACGCCTGCCGGACAAGAAAAAGGACAAGCTCAAGCCCAAATGGGAAGGCCCCTTCATTATCGATCAAGTCTTGGCCGGTGGAGCGTACTGTCTACAAAATGTGTCGGACAACCGACTCGAGCCGAACCGATGGATCGCAGCCCGCCTCCGAAGATTCTATGCCTAGCGCCGGACTAAGAGTTCGTCCCCCTCCCCCGTCCAAATTTTTACACTTCAGCTGTCTTTTGTTTCTCTTTCTTCTCTCACCCCTTTTCCTAAAAAGCCCTTAAAGGCCTACTTGCGCATTGTTCACACACACTTGACGTGCCATCCGCACTCATTATACCTGGGGGCTTCTTTACCAGAAGCTTAATTATAAGGGCTTCATGCCCAACACATGTGTCAAACTTCCACATGTACCTTTTATTCACCATTATATGCATCGATATGACTTAAGTTTTGGCCAAGCTGGGTTGCCTAGCTCCTGTGCTTACCCCTACATTCCCGATTGTTCGGCTAGGAGGTAAAGGGAGCACCTCTGCGATTGTTACTGCCGGGTCAGCCGGATGTGTACCTCAGACTGGGTGAAGCCGAAACCTAGCGTTCTTAAGGGAATATTCGGTCGGTGACTTGAAAGATGATTTTTTACCTACTTATTTATCTGCCCCCAGATGTTTTTCTGCTCTTTTCGCAGTCCGGACATGTACTTTAGGGCATGCCTCCCAGGGAAAGGAACCCTTAATGGAACTATTCTCCCTGGAAGATGTTTCTTACTAACCATGTAATATAACATAACTAGTCTGGCACTTGTCTGATAAAGCACTAATGACCCCTACGCCTGGTCTCCATGCATGCCCCGGTTGTTTCTTAACCTAGAAGGTATTCGGACACACTCTGGACTCTACGGTCCCGAGGTTCAAGCAAAAGGTCGGCAAAGACAAACGATCTACAATCCGGCTAGAAGGCATTTTACATGTCATTTTAAAATACATTGTCGAATCGACTGACTGTATTCCTCCTCAATCCCGTCTAACAGGCTGTCTAATTTACAGTCCCGTTGGGAAAATTTAGCGGCCAACTCTACTTGGCCGTATACTAAACTCACAGGGATCTCCTTCCCATCGGGCCCCACAGGTCCGACCTCGACCATGTGGTTGGGATCCGCCATCTTGTACCGCGTCTTCACCATGGCCCAGGCCTCCCTGGCACCTTGGCGGCAGGCCGAAATCTTCCATAAACGGAAGTGCTGCCGCACTCCCTGAAGCTTCTCTGCAAGCTCCCCAAGGCCCTCGGGTAGGGAGAGGGCTGGCCATAAAGCCTGGACGACGCCACTCATTGCCTGCCGAACTCGTTCGAGCAGCTGCAACAGCTCGGGAAGTTGATCACCCGTTGATATGGGCATCTCCTCGCAGGGCGACCTATGAGTATACCTACAGACATATTTTGTCAATGGACTTCCTCGCCGAACTCTTCTTTTCAAAGGAGTTCGCTCAAGCACTTACTATAGATGTCGCGACGAAGCCGCTGATTCTCCTTAACGGAGCCAGACAGCTCGGCCCGAACACCTTTCAGCTCTTCTCCGAGCTGGGCGTGGGCATCCTGGAGCTTGTTCCGCTCCTGCTGCACTTTATTCAGCACCCTCTCGCCGGCCTTCAGCTGGCGCAGTAGTTCTTGCCTGTCCGCATCTTGTCCGGCAGCACCTGCAATGTCATTATTAGACTTGCGCGCACGCCGCACACCACTTATCTTTTTAAAATAATGTGTTACCAGGAGGGGCCTCTGTGTTTCCTCCTGCGGCAGCAAATGCGGCCTCGAGTTGGGCCTTGCACTCTTGCAGCTCCTGAGACAGTTGGGTATTCTTCTCTGTAAGATCCTGCGTTTCAAATGATCCTTAAATTAGTTAATATAACTACTTTAAGTCTCGGGGGCTACTGGCATATACAACTATTAAATTCTTTTACCCGTATGTCTTTTACATACTTTTCCGTGGCTCTGGTCAAACCATCTTGAGGAGAACGGAGGTGCGCGTCCCCCGCGTTAAAGGCATTCAACGCCTCAGGGGAGAAGCACGCATCACGAAAAACTGTCCGGCGGCGCCTGTGGTTCATGGCGCTCTCCACCTCAGACTTGGTGGCGGACAGTTTGTTGGCATCCTCCGTTGGAGGAGTATCCGGCTCGCGCCTTGCGCTCGCCTCCCCCTCCAGACCAGGTGCTGGAGCCTGGCTGGTAGAGGTTGGATTGGCAACCTCAACGCCCGCAGTCCGGCGGGCACTTTTTCTCCTAAAAAAGTCATGAGCATTCAAACGCTTCCTAGGAACGTTGCTCTAAATAATGAACCATGAGCTATACCTTTGCGACGACGTTTCAATCCGCACCGCGCTCCTCTTCCGCCTACTGGGCCGGACTGACCCTTGTTGGTCAGCCGCCGCAGGCTCGGCTTCCTGCCTTAAAGGCGCTTCCTACAAATCACCATCGTATACGGTGGTCAGAAATGAGCAAGGAAGAAATAATGGTGTCAGGACTTCGGTCACAATCACCTGGGAAGCCGGATATAGTCCGGGGTAGTCAGGCGTAATGGCGACTAAAGCGTTATCCATCCTGAGCTGGTGGAACACCCCGTCGATTAGCTCCACCTTTATGTCCGGGTCCTCTTCAGAGGCCGGATCCTGGGATCTCTCTGGATCCTCGGGTTGCGGAGCTGGACTAAGCATGCCCTCCACAACCCGACGCAGCTCCTGCGTCGAAAGCATAATATAAGAAACTTAAACTTTGAAAGCATGGGTCGAGCACACGACGTGTTCGCTTACCCAACGCCGAGGGTTATTCATGGAGAACCCATTCAACTGGCTCGTCTGGAGGAAATCCTCCTTCTCCCCCTTGTACAGACCGGACAGGATCTTCGCCAGGTCTTCGGCCGATCCCGGCCCTTTGCGGCCATGACGGGTGGCATCGTCCTCCCCGTTGAAATCCCACATAGGGTGACCCCTATACTGCAGCAGCTGCACCCCCCGCATAATGCACGTTGCCATGACTCCAATCATGGTCAACCCGGAATGGGCCAGTAACCTTATCCGGCCCATCAAATAATGGACGCTCTTGTCTTCCTCCAGCTGGGGGCTCCGCGGGCGCCAGCTGAGGCGTCTCTTCAAAGGAGCATTACTGAACTCCGGGAGGCCGATCCGAACAGGGTCCGGCAGCGGAGCGTCTTCTATGTAAAACCATTCTGAAGGCCAGTCTTCGGACGGCTTCTTAGGGGTTCTGGATGGATATCCGGTCCCGGCGATGCGCCATATTTCGGCACCGCCCACTTGATATATGGACCCCTCGTGAGAGCGGGGCACAAGGCAGAACAACCTCTTCCACAGCGCAAAATGGGGCTCGACGCCCAGGAATAGCTCGCAAAGAGCTACATAACCCGCAATATGCTGGATAGAGGCGGGCGTGAGGTGATGGAGCTGGAGTCTGTAGAACTCCAGGAGCCCGCGGAGGAATGGATGTATAGGAAATCCGAGCCCTCTTATCAGATATTGGACGAAGCATACCCGCTCCCCTTTGTTGGGACTTGGGGTAGCCTCCGCTTGCTTCCCGCCTTTGTAGGTGGCCAACCCGGCTCGAACCGGAACCATGAAGGCTGGAGGGAGATATCCCTCCGCTTGGAGCATCACCAGCTCGTTGTGCGGGACAGAACATCTCCTCCAATATCCTGGCAGAGGGCTGGGAGCGCGAGAAGGGAGCCGCGTCGACGGTCCATGATGGAATGGATTCTTGGTCAGAAGCGCTCCGATGAGTACTCGCGGAAGGAAGATGGTGTGATTTGGATCTGGATTCTTGCCTCTCTTATAGCCAGATTATTTGCACAGTTAGGGGCTAAAACATAAAAGATACCCTGGCTTTTCGCATTCGTGCGATGTGTGGAAGAAGGCCATTATTGGGCGTGGAAGCCAAGAAGCGCGACATTGATAAGGAAGCCGGACACTGTTCGGCAGGTACGTGGAACTTAAAGGAGAACCCGCCTTGCAACACCGAAGACTACATACGCACTGGACTTATTGTCATTGAAGCCTGGTTCGGGGGCTACTGAGGGAGTCCTGGACTAGGGGGTGTCCGGACAGCCGGACTATCATCGTCAGCCGGACTCCAAGACTATGAAGACACAAGATTGAAGACTTCGTCCCGTGTCCGGATGGGACTTTCCTTGGCGTGGAAGGCAAGCTTGGCGATACAGATATGTAGATCTCCTACCATTTGTAACCGACTCTATGTAACCCTAGCCCTCTCCGGTGTCTATATAAACCGGAGGGTTTTAGTCTGTAGGATGAACAACCATTACAACAATCATACCATAGGCTAGCTTCTAGGGTTTAGCCTCCTTGATCTCGTGGTAGATCCACTCTTGTACTACCCATATCGTCAATATCAATCAAGCAGGAGTAGGGTTTTACCTCCATTGAGAGGGCCCGAACCTGGGTAAAAACATCATGTCCCTTGTCTCCTTTTACCATCCGCCTAGACGCACAGTTCGGGACCCCTACCCGAGATCCGCCGGTTTTGACACCGACAGTACCTAATAAAGATCGAGTACTACAGAAGAATCTAGGGCGCCACTCGTGGTTCCTGGGGCGCGGGCGGTGCACACCCAAAGAGAAGGAACCATCACAGGATCATATCTCCGGTCATCTGCCCAAAGAACCCGCCAAGTACTGGAGAACCTGACGTCATCCATAGCAGCCATGTAGCGATGGGCGTGCTCATCTTCCTCCCTGACATGGCGACGCACCACCTCCGGCGGGGCCGGCTGCCTCTGCACCAAATGTGGCCCACGCGAACGGCACCAAAGAAGATCAGGGTCGACGATGGGACCCGAGGTCGGGTTCCTCACCAAGCGGCGTGCCCCTCCAGGTAGCACCTCCCAGTGCTAGCCCGGCGGAGCCCAGTCCCGGAAGCAGGACGTCGTCGCGAACGGGTCGACAGCGAGGATGCGGGCCGGGCATATCATCGAGAACAAATACTATATGCCCGCAAAAAGTAACATTTTTTAAATGATTGGGTTGTGATAACTAACATTCTATATATATGCAAATTCTAACAATTTGACATTAATCTAATTCATCTAACTAAAACTAATTCTAAAATTTCCTGATTATATAACTAACATTTCTATAACAATTCTAATATTTATATAACTAAAAAACAGAAAAATTGCTAATATTTCTATAACTCAAAAACAGAAAACATTTATAACATTTCTATATAACTAACATTTCTAATATTTAGATAACTAAAAAACAGAATAATTTCTAACATTTCAATAACTAAAAAACAGAAAAATTTATAACAAACAAACTAATGTGTGTGTGTGTAGTGTGTGTGTGTGTAGTGTGTGTGTGTGTGTGTGTGTGTGTAGTGTGTGTGTGTGTGTGTGTGGAGATGGC
>NC_041383.1:231675305-231732652 GCF_002162155.2 Triticum dicoccoides
ACGACGGGGACGGGGATGGCCGGGGCGGCGACGTCGACGGGGGCGGCGACGAGGGGCGGGGACAGCCGGGGTCGGCAACGAGGGGCGGTGGCGGCAACGTCGACGGGGATGGTGTCGATCGGGGCAGGGCGGCGCGACGGAGGGAGGAAATAGAGGGAAACTGAATTTTTTTCAAGTGTTGTATATATAGGATGGACCTTTAGTACCGGTTGGAGCCACCAACCGGTACAAAAGGTCTGTTTTGGCCAGGCCAAGCGGCGGGAAGCGCACCCCCTTTAGTACCGGGTGGTGGCTCCAACCGGTACTAAAGGGGGGGGGGTCTTTAGTACCGGTTGGAGCCACGACCCGATACTAAAGGGGGTGCGTTGGCTCCAGGAGGTGCGCAAGTTTAGTCCCACCTCGCTAGCTGAGGGGCTACCGTACTGGTTTATAAGCGCCAGTGCGGTAGCTCTCTCGAGCTCCTCTCCTAAGTAGGCCTACTGGGCCTACCTGTCCTCTTCTACCCAGTGGGCCTACTGGGCCTTTGCGGGCCTGCATCCTGGCCCAACAAAAGGTTGTGTTCCTAGTCATATGCATGCCGCTTTGGCCCAGTAGGCGGGCTTTTTTATTTTCTTAATTTTTTTCGCTTTATTTATTTTTGTTTTATTTATTTTTGAGTTGTTTTTTTTGCTGTATTTAGAGTTTCTTTGTGAATATTTTTGCTTTAGGTACAAAAAATTACAAACTTTCTGTTAGTGCCGGTAGTTTTCAAATTTGAATAGTTTAAATTTTGAATTATTTGAAATTTGTGTGAATCACTAGTTTGTGAATAACTTAACTTTGAAAAAAGTTTTTTCAGTGATTCTTTTTTCTTATGTTTAATATTAGTGTGTTTTGTCATTATATTCAATTTGGTAATGCTTAGGTTATTTAAAAAATGAAATGCCTTTGTAATAGTTCAGTTTTCGTCGAAAACCCTGATACTTCGAAAGTGATTGTCCATTTTGTACACGAAGTGCATCTAGTTTTTGCCGTAACCCTCTCTACTTTTTTGCACATGCTATTTGTATGAAATTATGATACCATGCCAACTTTCAACCTTTTCTGAGTTCATTTGAAATGCTTTTCAATTTCAGGGTCATTTAGCTGGAAAAATCAGTAAATGCATGAAAAGAATTTGTTTGCACATAAAATTTCTTCGCATTTCAAATGCCAAAACACATAACTACCCTAACTATTACAGACATTCCCTCCTGGGTGTGAAACACAGAAGAAAGTGATGATAGTGAAGCCGATCACATCCCAGATCTTTGGGTGTGAAACTTTTTCTTCGCGTGTGTCCCTTTGCGCCGTAGCCATGGAAAATCTTCATCATTTAACTGGATGCTCAGGTCAATATTCAATGTGAATGGAGCAATTTCATCAAACTTTTCATAATCTTCTGACATGTTTGTCTTGTCATCCACTCCCATGATGTTTCTTTTTCCTGAAAGAACTATGTGGTGCTTTGGCTCGTCGTATGATCCATTCGCTTCCTTATCTTTTCTTTTTCTCGGCCTGGTAGACATGTCTTTCACATAAAAAACCTGCGCCACATCATTGGCTAGGACGAATGGTTCGTCTGCATATGCAAGATTGTTGAGATCCACTGTTGTCATTCCATATTGCGGGTCTTCTGTTACCCCGCCTCGTGTCATATTGACCCATTTGCACCAAAACAAAGGGACCTTCAAATCACCTAATCCATAGTTAAGTTCCCATATGTCCTCTATGTAACCATAATATGTTTCCTTTCCCGTGTTGGTTGTTGCATCAAAGCGGACACCACTGTTTTGGTTGGTTCTCTTCTTATCTTGGGCGATCGTGTAAAATGTATTCCCATTTATCTGGTACCCTTTGAAAGTCATTATATTCGAAGATGGTAACTGGGACAGCGAGTACAGGTCATTTTGAATATCGCCATCATTCAGGGCACGTTTCTGCAACCAACCGGCAAAAGTCCTCGTTTGTTCGCGTGTAATCCAGTCGTCAGACTTCTCCGGGTGTTTGGACTGTAGAAAATTCTTGTGTTCCTCCATATACGGAGCCACCAAGGCAGAATTCTGTAGAACTATGTAGTGTGCTTCGGTGAGAGAATGCCCATCCATACATATTATTTGATGCCCTCCTAGCGTGCCTTTTCCTTCCAGTCTACCCTTATGCCGCGATTCAGGAACACCAATCAGCTTAAGGTCAGGAATAAAGTCAATACAAAACTCAATGACCTCCTCATTTTCATGGACCTTCGAGATGCTTCCTTCTGGACTAGCATGGTTATGAACATATTTCTTCAAGACTCCCATGAACCTTTCAAAGGGGAACATATTGTGTAGAAATACAGGACCCAAAACGTTAATCTCTTCGCAAAGGTGAACTAGGACGTGCGTCATGATGTTGAAGAAGGATGGTGGGAACACCAACTCGAAACTGACAAGACATTGCACCAAATCATTCTGTAACCTTGGTATGATTTCTGGATCGATTACCTTCTGAGAGATTGCATTGAGGAATGCACATAGCTTCACAATGGCTAATCGAACATTTTCCGGTAGAAGCCCCCTCAATGCAACCGGAAGGAGTTGCATCATAATCATGTGGCAGTCATGAGACTTTAGGTTCTGGAACTTTTTCTCTGCCATATTTTTTATTCCCTTTATATTCGACGAGAAGCCAGACAGTACCTTCATGCTAAGCAGGCATTCGAAGAAGATTTCCTTCTCTTCTTTGGTAAGAGCGTAGCTGGCCTAACCCTGATGTATGCCGTCTTTTCCGTGCATACGTTGCTGGTCCTCCCGTGCCTCTGGTGTATATTTTTTCTTCCCATACACGCCCAAAAAGCCAAGCAGGGTCACGCAAAGATTCTTCATCATGTGCACCACGTTGATTGCGGAGCGGACCTCTAGGTCTTTCCAATATGGCAGGTCCCAAAATATAGATTTCTTCTTCCACATGGGTGCGCGTCCGTCAGCGTCCTTCGGAACAGGTTGTCCGCCAGGACCCTTTCCAAAGGTTACCTTCAAATCCTTGACCATATCATGTACATCAGCACCAGTATGGTGGCGAGGCTTCGTCCGGTGATCCGCCTCACCTTTGAAATGCTTGCCTTTCTTTCTTACGGGATGCCTTGTCGGAAGAAATCGACGATGTCCCAGGTACACATTCTTCCTACAACTATCCAAATATATACTGTCGGTATCATCCAAACAGTGCGTGAATCCACGGTATCCCTTGTTTGTCTGTCCTGAAAGGTTACTGAGAGCAGGCCAATGAGTGGATGACATCTGTCCGTGCTCATCCCACGCACGGACAGCAACACCTTTAGGTCAAATTCTTCCTGTCCGTGCTCATCCCACGCACGTACACCTGTTCCATTCCACAGCTGTAATAGTTCTTGAACTAATGGCCTTAGGTACACATCAATGTCATTGCCGGGTTGCTTAGGGCCTTGGATGAGCACTGTCATCATAATGAACTTCCGCTTCATGCACAACCAAGGAGGAAGGTTATACAAACATAGAGTCACAGGCCACGTGCTATGGTTGCTGCTCTGCTCCCCAAAAGGATTAATGCCATCTGCGCTTAGACCAAACCATACGTTCCTTGGGTCACCTGCAAACTCCTCCCAGTACTTTCTCTCGATTTTTCTCCACTGCGAACCGTCAGCGGGTACTCTCAACTTTTCGTCTTTCTTACGGTCTTCTGCGTGCCGCCGCATCGTCTTCGCATGCTCTTTGTTCTGGAACAAATGTTTCAACCGTGGTATTATAGGAGCATACCACATCACCTTGGCAGGAATATTCTTCCTGGGGCGCTCGCCCTCGACATCACCAGGGTCATCACGACTGATCTTATAACGCAATGCACCACATACCGGGCAAGCGTTCAAATCCTCGTACTCACCGCGGTAGAGGATGCAGTCATTAGGGCATGCATGATCTTTTGCACCTCTAACCCTAGAGGGTAGACAGCCTTATTTGCTTCATACGTACTCTCGGGCAATTCGTTGTCCTTTGGAAGAATATTCTTTATCATTATAAGCAACTTTCGAAATCCCTTGTCAGATACACCATTCTCTGCCTTCCATTGCAGCAATTCAAGTGTGGTGCCCAACTTTTTTTTGTCAGCTTCGCAATTCGGGTACAACAATTTCTTGTGATCCTCTAACATGCGCTGCAACTTCGTCCTCTCCAGATCACTTGCGCAGTTTCTCTTTGCATCGGCAATGGCCCGACCTAGATCATCAGCGGGCTCATGTGATGCCTCTTCTTCAGCTTCTTCCCGCATTGCCGGCTCAGCTTCTTCCCCCATTGTTGTATCATCGTATTCAGGGAACCCATGGCCAGGATAGCCGTCGTCGTCCTCTTCTTCTTCATTGTCTTCCATCATAACCCCTATTTCTCTGTGCTTGGTCCAAACATTATAGTGGGGCATGAAACCGGACTTAAATAGGTGGACGTGAATGGTTTTTGACGTAGAGTAACTGTGACCATTCTTACAGCCAGCACATGGACAAGGCATAAAACCATCCGCCCGCTTGTTTGCCTCAGCGGCCCACAGAAAAGTATGCACACCATTAATGAACTTGGGAGAGCATCGATCATCATACATCCATTGTCGGCTCCTCTTCATTACACAACACAAAATAGACCAAATTAATACAAGTTCATACATAAAGTTCATACATAAAGTTCATATACAACACTTAATTAAATGCAACATACAAATAACTCTCTAGCTAAAGAATTTAAATGCAACAACAAATGCGATGAAGATCGCAACTAAGGTAACAATTGATCCAACAGCATAATGATACCAAGCCACACTATCAATGGCATATTTTCTAATCTTTCTAATCTTCAACCTAATTTTCTCCATCTTGATCTTGTGATCATCAACGACATCGGCAACATGCAACTCCAATTCCATCTTCTCCCCCTCAATTCTTTTCAATTTTTCTTTCAAATACTCGTTTTCTCTTTCAACTAAATTTAACCTCTCAACAATAGGGTCGGTTGGAATTTCCGGTTCACATACCTCCAGGATAAAAATATCTATGTCAACTTGATGGGCATAATTTTTCATAAACACGAAATGCAACAACTAGTTTTAAAAGAGAATATACCACATCCGAATCATAACAAGGACGAGGGCCGACGAGGACGGATATCAAAACCATGGCACTATGTATAACAAACAACGTACGGGTAAGATAATTATACGAGTAACTATATCCAAATCACACAAACATCAATTTGGTAATGTAAAACATTTATGAACAAGAGCCTCACCACAAGGTGGTGCCGGCGACGGGACGGTGCGGGCGATCGATGGTGGTTACGACGGAGATTTAGAAGGCACTAAGTAAACCACACGTACATATGCAAACTAAGTGTTATTTTTGACCTCAAATTGCATATAAATCAAATACTAGCAAATATAATTCCTCCCAAATTAATCACTATACAAAGCATTGCAAGAGCTAATCTAGCAATGAGAGTTGAAAGGACAAAGTTGCTAACCTTTGTGATCATTTGAATGGATGGGGGCCTTCAAATCTTGACAAATTTTGGGCAAAATTTGTGAGGAGCTCGAGGAAGAGAGGGGAAGAACAGAGGGAGTGAGGGGAAAGGGGAAGAACCGGTACTAAAGGTGCTGGAGGGGCCCCAGACTGACAACGCCCTGCCACCACGCTCTTTAGTATCGGTTCTTGCCACGAACTGGTACTAAAGGTTCGCCACGAACCGGTACTAATGAGAATGGCCGGCTAGCTGTTGGAACCGGCACTAATGGACACATTAGTGCTGGCTCAAAATCAAACCGACACTAATGTGTCTCATATTAGGTCCTTTTTCTACTAGTGTGGACTTGTTTTGCTGCGGCGTTTATATGCTACTGTGTTCCCTATATTTGCACTGGTCGCGAACTTTGATGCCCAGTGGATGTAATATGTGTAATAGCCGTGATAGCCTAGCGTAAGTTGCTTGCTTATTTATTTCCTTATTGTCTTGTTTATTTCTTTTCTTGTAGTCAGTGCAGTTCTTTCTCCACGGTTTGCTAGTGGCCGCAATAACCTATTTTTTAAAACTAGGCCACAATAACCATGGGCTAATATTTACTATAGTTACCATTTCCCTCCTATGGGCCATAGAAACAATGGGCCTTCTACGTGTCGTAGATACAATGGGCCTTCTACGGGCCGTATCATCAATGGGCCTTGTAAGGGTCGTATGATCGGTTGGCCAAACATGGGCCAATAGCAGACCGCATTATGGTCGTAAATGGGCTAGAGTTGGAATCGTCTGTTCATGGGCCGACCATAACGGGCCGTCATTAATTGGCCGTATTTGATGACGCTATGAAAACGGCCCAACGTATTAACGGGCCTCAAAACGGGCCGACTGTAACCTCGGGCTGACTTTAGCCCACAAGCAGAAAATGATAGTAACGGGCCATAAGTAAACGAATGCCGGAAATGAGCCCAAGAGTAAATGGGCTCTGAGAAGGCCGAAAGATAACATGGGCTGGAAACGACCCAACGGAATAACGGGCCGTTAATGGGTATAGAGTGATACACTGTTCATTATGGGCCAGATTCACCACGGGCTGTTAATGGGTGTAAAGTGATACACTGTTCACTGTAGGCCACTTTCACCACGGGCCATTAATGGGCCAAGAGTTACAAAGGGCCTCATATGGGCCGAAAGACGTCATGGGCCATACATGGGCCAGAAGTGAAAACGGGCTAAAATCATATTGGATGGCCCAGATGACTCTATGGGCCTAATTCGGATAGGGCTTAACGGGCTTGGGTTTGCGGGCTGTAAATGGGCTATATGCGAATAGGCCGTTAACAGGCTTTCCATGGGCCAGCCCGCCACCTTTTGACCAAGTCAAACGAGCCGGCATTTTCACAAGAATGGGCCTCTATTGGGACATGCGACATGTCGACGTATCATAGGCGCCTTCTGTCCAATGAGTGGATGACATCTGTCCCAACGATGAGTCGACACGTGTTTCTTCCAGCCAATGATGATTTTACACGTGGAAAATCCCCATTGGTCGGGGCTGTTAACGGGTTATCGGATCCAAAACCCGACCCGATAGCTTAATGGCATTCCCTTACGGTGGATGCCACGTGTCGGTCACCCTTGACGAAAGCACTTCTGTGACGGGCAATTCATCATGGAAGTGGACACTTTCGTGATGATAATTTTGGTAATGTCATGGAACACTTCTACGACAACACTGGTATGACTATATTGATTCTGTCATAAAATCGTCATGGATGTACATTCATGACAAAAAACGCAACCTACTATGACAAACACATATCATCACGGAAGTGTATTTTTTTTGTAGTGCAAGCACTCACCTCCCCGGCAACGGTGCCAGAAAAGAGCTTGATGTCTACTACGCAACCTTCTCCTTGTAGACGTTGTTGGGCCTCCAAGTGCAGAGGTTTGTAGGACAGTAGCAAATTTCCCTCAATTTGATGACCTAAGGTTTATCAATCCGCGGGAGGTGTAGGTTGAAGATGGTCTCTCTCAAACAACCCTGCAAGCAAATAACAAAGAGTCTCTTGTGTCCCCAACACACCCAATACAATGGTAAATTGTATAGGTGCACTAGTTCGGCGAAGAGATGGTGATACAAGTGCAATATGGATGGTGGATATGAGTATTTGTAATATGAAAATATAAAAACAACAAGGTAACAAGTGGTAGAAGTGAGCGTCAACGGTATTGCAATGCTAGGAAACAAGGCCTAAGGTTCATACTTTCAGTAGTGCAAGTTCTCTCAACAATAATAACATAACTGGATCATATAACTATCCCTCAACATGCAACAAAGAGTCACTCCAAAGTCACTAATAGCGGAGAACAAACGAATATATTATTGTAGGGTACGAAACCACCTCAAAGTTATCCTTTTTGATCGATCTATTCAAGAGTCCGTAGTAAAATAGCATGAAGCTATTCTTTTCTATCCTAGAGTTCGTACTAGAATAACACCTTAAGACACAAATCAACCTAAACCCTAATGTCACCTAGATACTCCAATGTCACCTCAAGTATCTGTGGGTATGATTATACGATATGCATCACACAATCTCAGATTCATCTATTCAACCAGCACAAAGAACTTCAAAGAGTGCCCCAAAGTTTCTACCAGAGAGTCAAGATGAAAACGTGTGCCAACCCCTATGCATAAGTTCACAAGGTCACTGAACCCGCAAGTTGATCACCAAAACATACATCAAGTAGATCACGTGAATATCCCATTGTCACCACAGATAACCACATGCAAGACATAAATCAAGTGTTCTCAAATCCTTAAAGACTCAATCCGATAAGATAACTTCAAAGGGAAAACTCAATCCATTATAAGAGAGTAGAGGGGGAGAAACATCATAAGTTCCAACTATAATAGCAAAGCTCGCGATACATCAAGGTCGTGCCAAATCAAGAACACGAAAGAGAGAGATCAAACACATAGCTACTGGTACATACCCTCAGCCCCGAGGGTGAACTACTCCCTCCTCATCATGGCAAGCGTCGATATGATGAAGATGGCCACCGGTGAGGGATCCCCCCTCCGGCAGGGTGCCGGAACAGGGTCCCGATTGGTTTTTGGTGGCTACAGAGGCTTGAGGCGCCGGGACTCCCGATCTAGGTTTCTTTCTGGAGGTTTGGGTATTTATAGGAGGGTTTGGCGTCGAGAACAAGTCAGGAGGACCCACGGGGTGTCCACGAGGCAGGGGGCGCGCCCTCCACCCTTGTGGGCCCCACGAGCCTCCTCTCCGGTAACTCTTCATTCCAGTATTTTTTTATATTTTCTAGAAAAAATCTCCGTTGATTGTTAGCACATTCCGAGAACTTTTATTTCTGCACAAAAACAACACCACGGTAGTTCTGCTAAAAACAGCGTCAGTCCGGGTTAGTTCTAACCAAATCATACCAAAAGCATGTAGAAATATTATAAACATGGCATGAATAGATCAAAAATTATAGATACGTTGGCGACGTATCAAGGGTCCTCGGACGGCTGACTATTAACATGGGCCGGACTATTGGGCTATGAAGATACAAGATAGAAGACTTCTTCCCGTGTCCGGATGGGACACTCCTTGGCGCGGAAGGCAAGCTTAGCGATTCGGATATGTAGATTCCTTTCTTTTTAACCGACCTTGTATAACCCTATCCCCCTCCGATGTCTATATAAACCGTAGGGTTTACTCCGTAGAGGCAATCACAATCATAATCATACAAGCTAGACTTCTAGGGTTTTAGCCATTACGATCTCATGGTGCATCAACTATTGTAATACTCATATTCATCAAGATCAATCAAGCAGGAAGTAGGGTATTACCTCCATAGATAGGGCCCGAACCTCAGTAAACATCGAGTCCCCCGCCTCCTGTTACCATCAGCCTTAGACGCACAGTTCGGGACCCCCTACCCGAGATCCGCCGGTTTTGACACCGACAACAGTTATAACATAGGGTGGCATAGAACTAGCTCTAGTTCATCAATGTAATGTAGGCATGTATTCCGAATATAGTCATACGTGCTTATGGAAAAGAACTTGCATGACATATTTTGTCCTACCCTCCCATGGCAACGGGGTCCTAATGGAAACTAAGGGATATTAAGGCCTCCTTTTAATAGAGTACCGGACCAAAGCATTAGCACTTAGTGAATACACGAACTCCTCAAACCACGGTCATCACTGGAAGTGGTCCCGATTATTGTCACTTCGGGGTTGCCGGATCATAACATATGGTAGGTGAATAGTGACTTGCAAGATAGGATCAAGAACTCACATGTATTCATGAAAACATAATAGGTTCAGATCTGAAATCATGGCACTCGGGCCCTAGTGACAAGCATTAAGCATGGCAAAGTCATAGCAACATCAATCTTAGAACATAATGGATACTAGGGATCAAACCCTAACAAAACTAACTTGATTACATGGTAAATCTCATCCAACCCATCACCATCCAGCAAGCCTACGATGGGATTACTCACGCACGACGGTGAGAATCATGAAATTGGTGATGGAGGATGGTTGATGATGACGATGGCAACAGATTCGCCCCCTGGAGCCCCGAACGGACTCCGGATCAGCCCTCCCGAGGAAGATTTGGGCTTGGTGGCGGCTCCGCATTGTAAAACGCGATGAATCCTTCTCTCTAATTTTTTTCTCCCCAAGAGTGAATATATGGAGTTGGAGTTTAGGTCGGTGGAGTTCTAGGGGCCCACGAGGCAGGGGCGCACCCCAGGGGGCGCCCTTCTCCCTCGTGGACAGGGTGTGGCCCCCCTGAAGTTGATGCTTTCGCCAATATTTTTTATTAATTCCAAAACATGTCTCAGTGGATTTTCAGGTCATTCCGACAACTTTTATTTCTACACAAAAATAACACCATGGCAGTTCTACTGAAAACAGCGTCAGTCCAGGTTAGTTCCGTTCAAATCATGCAAGTTAGAGTCCAAAACAAGGGCAAAAGTGTTTGGAAAAGTAGATACGTTGGAGACGTATCATCAAGTATTCCACGATTCTTAAGAGGATGATCAAGCAAAGCATTAAGCAATTGGAGAAGCCTCCCCCAAGCTTGTGGGAGACTCTCTTCTTCAATTTGCACAAAGTTAAATATTTCCTATGAAGCAGCTTGTTTCTTATGAGCAGGAAAATATTTTTCAAAGAAGTAGTAAATCATATCTTGGGGACTATGCACACAACCAGGAGCAAGAGTATTATCCAAGTTTTAGCATCACCCTTTAATGAGAACAGAAATAACTTGAGAATATAATAATAGTGATTTTTCTCATCATGAGCAAATATGGTGGCTATGTCATTCAACTTAGTAAGATGTGCCACAATAGTTCAGTTTCATAACCATGGAAAGGATCAGATTCAACCAAAGTAATTAACTCTGGGTCAATAGAGAATTAATACTTATCAGCAATAGAGATAGGTGAGGTAGCAATCTTAGGATCACATTTCATTCTAGCATTCAAAGATTTTTCTTTCAGTTTGCATAACAATTTCTTAAGATCATCCCTATCATTGCAAGCAAGAAAGTCTCTGGTTGTCTCCTCATCCATAACATGACCTTTTGGTATCTTAGGCAATTCATATCTAGGAGAACTAGACGTAATAGGCGTTTCAAGATTTTCAGTTTCAAATACTTCATCAGTTTCAATAATTTCATTCTCTTTAGCTCTAGCAGTTTGTTCATCAAGAAATTCACCTAGTGGCACATTATCATCAATCAAGGTACTAGCATCATCATGAGTATCATTCATACCAGAAGTAGCATCATCAATGACATGCGACATATTAGGATTAATAACATGTGGTGGTGTTGCAAGTCTACTCAAAACAGAAGGTGAATCAAGTGCAGAATGTGATGGCTGTTCCTTACCTCCCCTCGTCCTAGAGGGAACGATCTTGGTTTTAGTATCCTTTAGATTATTCATTGTGATAATTTGATAATAATCCCAAGTGAGTCAACAAATATAGCTATGCTCCCTGGCAACGACACCAGAAAAAGGTCTTGATAACCCACAAGTATAGGGGATCGCAACAGTTTTTGAGGGTAGAGTATTCAACCCAAATTTATTGATTGGACACAAGGGGAGCCGAAGAATATTTGTAAGTATTAGCAGATGAGTTTTCAATTCAATCACACCTGGAGATTAATTATCTACATCAAAGTGATCAGTAGCAAAGTAGTATGATAGTTTTGATACTAGCAGCAACAACAATCGTAATAGTAACAGTGATAGCAATGATTTTGTAGCAAGTGTAACAGTAACAACAGCAGTAGTAACTTAGCAAGAACAATATAAGAGAAATTCATAGGCATTAGATCGGTGAATTTGTTGGATGATATTCATCATATAAAAGTCATAACCTAGGGCGATATGGCACTAGTATCAGTTCATAAATATAATGTAGGCATGTATTTCGAAAATAGTCATACGTGCTTATGGAAAGACCTTGCATGGCATATTTTGTCCTACCCTCCCATGGCAGCGGGGTCCTATTGGAAACTAAGGGATATTAAGGCCTCCTTTTAATAGAGAACCGGAACAAAGCATTAACACATAGTGAATACATGAACTCCGCAAACTACGGTCATCACCGAAAAGTATCCCGACTACTGTCACTCCGAGGTTTACGGATCATAACACATAATAGGTGAATATAACTTGCAAGATCGGATCTAGAACATAGATATAATGGTGATAACATAAATGATTCAGATATGAATCATGGCACAAGGGCCCAAAGTGACAAGCATTAAGCATGGCAAAGTCATATCAACATCAATCACAGAACATAGTGGATACTAAGGATCAAGCCCTAACAAAATTAAGTCGATTACATGATGAATCTCATCCAAATCCTCACTGACTAGCAAGCCTATGAAGGAATTACTAACTCCCTGTGAGGAGCATCATGGAATTGGCGATGGAGAAGGGTTGGTGATAACGAAGATCAAAGACCCCCCTCTGCGGAGCCCCAAACACACTCTAGATCTGGCCTCCCGATCAAGAACAAGAGGTGGCGGCGGCTTGATACGTCTCCAACATATCTATAATTTTTATTGTTCCATGCTATTATATTATCATTCTTGGATGTTTTGTAATCATTTTATAGTCATTTTATATCATTTTTTGGTACTAACCTATTGTCATAGTGCCAAGTTCCAGTTGTTGTTTTCTGCATGTTTTTTACATCGCAGGAAATCAATACCAAACATAGTCCAAACGCAGCAAAATTTTTTGTGGATTTTTTTGGACCAGAAGACATCCAGTGTGCTAGAGAAGCACCTGGGGGGGTGCTTTGACGGTAGCACAACCCACCAGGGCACGCCTGGAGGCCCAGGCATGCCCAGGTGGGTTGTGCCCACCTCGGGTGCCCCCTAAACCGCCTCTTTGCTCTATAAATACCCCAATATTCCAGAAACCCTAGGGGAATCAATGAAAATCAATTCCAGTGCCGCAAAGTCCAGAACCACCAGATCCAATCTAGACACCATCACAGAGGGGTTCATCATGCCCATTGGTGCCTCTCCGATGATGCGTGAGTAGTCTTTTGTAGACCTACGGGTCCGTAGTTAGTAGCTAGATGGCTTCCTCTCTCTCTTTTGATTTCAATACAATGGTCTCTTGGAGATCTGTATGACATACTCTTTTTGCAGTGTGTTTGTTCGGATCGGATGAACTTTGAGTTTATGATCAGATCTATCTTTTTTATCCATGAAAGTTATTTGAGTCTTCTTTGATCTCTTATATGCATGATTGCTGATAGCCTCATATTTCTTCTCTGATATTTGGGTTTTGTTTTCCCAACTTGATCTATTTATCTTGCAATGGGAATAGGTGCTTTGTGATGGATTCGATCTTATGGTGCTTGATCCCAGTGACAGAAGGAGAACCGACACGTATGTATCATTGCCATTAAGGATAGCAAGATGGGGTCTATTTCTACATAAATAGATCTTGTCTGCATCATGTCATCCTTCTTATTGCATTACTCCGTTTCTCCATGAACTTAATACACTAGATGCATGCTGGATAGCGGTCGATGTGTGGAGTAATAGTAGTAGATGCAGGTAGGAGTCGGTCTACTAATCTTGGACGTGATGCCTATATAATGATCATTGCCTGGATATCGACATGATTATTTGAAGTTCTATCAATTGCCCAATAGTAATTTGTTTACCCACTATTTGCTATTTTTCTTGAGAGAGGCCACTAGTGAAATCTAGGGCCGTCGGCTCTCTTCTTTAATATATTTGCCGTTGCGATCTATTTTCCTTTGCATTTATTTTCAGATCTATTAAACCAAAAATACAAAAATACCTTGCTGCACTTTATTTTATTTGGTGTTCGATCTATCAACATTTACAACTCTCTCACGTTCGTGTGCCAATTTCTGGTGCTGTTACTCGGAAGGGATTGACAACCCCTTTAACACGTTGGGTTGTGAGTATTTGTTATTTGTGTGCAGGTGCTGTTTGCGTAGTGTTGCTTGGTTCTCCTACTGGTTCGATAACCTTGGTCTCATCACTGAGGGAAATACCTACCGTCGCTGTGCTACATCATCCCTTCCTCTTTGGGCAAATACCGAAGTAGTTCTAGCAGACACCAAAATGAATTTTTGGCACCGTTGCCGGGGAGGATCAAGTCAAGATAGTCTCTCATTAACTAGCCAATTTCCGGCTCTATTGCCAGGGAGACATCATCAACATCTACCAGGCTCCTAATCACAAATCTCATCTTCCCGCAATTATATTATTTGCCATTTGCCTCTCGTTTTCCTCGCCCCCACTTCACAAAGATTTGCCATTTTATTCGCCCTCTTTTTTGTTTGCCGTTTTCTTTCCGGATCTGTTTTTGAGTGCAATCTTGTTGCGTAGTCACAATGACGCAAGAGAACACCAAGTTGTGTGATTTCTCAAATACCAACAACAATGATTTTATCGGTACTCCTATTGCTCCTCCCGCCACTAGTGCAGAATCTTGTGATATTAATACTGATCAATTTTCCGGTACTCCTAATGAGGATGCCGCATCGCATCTTAACACATTCATATAATTATGCGATATGCAAAAAGAAAAAAGATGTGGACAATGATGTTGTGAAGATGAAATTATTTCTGTTTTCTTTGCGTGATTCTGCAAAAAATTGGTTTTCTTCTTTGCCTCACAATAGTATCGATTCTTGGAATAAGTGCAAATATGCTTTTATCACTAAGTATTTTCTACCCGCAAAAATTATTTCCCTTAGAACCCAGATCATGAATTTCAAGAAACTTGAACATGAGCATGTTGCACAATCTTGGGAAAGCATGAAAATGATGCTAAGGAATTACCCAACTCATGGGTTAAATCTTTGGGTGACCATAATTTTTTTTATGCGGGGTTGAATTTTCTTTCTCATAATCTTTTAGATTCCGCCGCGGGTGGTATTTTTATGGAAATTACTTTGGGTGAAGCCACCAAATTGCTTGATAATATCATGGCAAATTATTCACAATGGCATACCGAAAGAGCTCCTCTAGTAAAAAAGTTAATTCGGTTGAAGAAATTTCTTCTTTGAGTGAAAATGTTGATGCTCTTATGAAATCGGTTGCTAGTAAAAAGTGCTCCTATTGATTTATGATATGCCTTTGTCTACTTTGATTGAGCAAAATAGTGATGCCGTAGATGTGAATTTTATCTCGCTACAGACTGTTCTGTTTTTGGTAGGATTTTTAGAGTTCCAGAAGTTTGCGTTAGTTATAGATTGCTACAGACTGTTCTGTTTTTGACAGATTCGGTTTTTCGTGTGTTGTTTGCTTATTTTGTTGCATCTATGGTTAGTAAAATATTTTATAAACCATAGAGAAGTTGGAATACAGTAGGTTTAACACCAAAATAAATAAATAATGAGTTCATTACAATACCTTATGTGGTGGTTTTGTTTTCTTTCACTAACGGAGCTTATAAGATTTCCTGTTGAGTTTTGTGTTGTGAAGTTTTCAAGTTTTGGGTAAAGCTTTTATGGACTATGGAATAAGGAGTGGCAAGAGCCTAAGCTTGGGGATGCCCATGGCACCCCAAGATATTCAAGGATAGCCAAAAGCCTAAGCTTGGGGATTCCCCGGGAAGGCATCCCCTCTTTCGTCTTCGTTCATTGGTAACTTTACTTGGAGCTATATTTTTATTCGCCACATGATATGTGTTTTGCTTGGAGCGTCGTGTATTATATTAGTCTTTGCTTTTTAGTTTTCCACAATCATCCTTTCTGTACACACCTTTTGGGAGAATACTACTTGATTAGAATTTGCTAGAATACTCTATGTGCTTCACTTATATCTTTTGAGGTTGATAGTTTTTGCTCTAGTGCTTCACTTATATCTTTTAGAGAACGGCGGTGGATTAATTTTGAAGAAATTGCTAGTCTCTCATGCTTCACTTATATTATTTTCAGATTCTTTTAGAACAGCATGGTATTTGCTATGGTTACAAATTTGGTCCTAGAATGATGAGCATCCAAGTTGGGTATAATAAAAACTATCATAGAAAGTGAATTGGATGCTATGATCAATTTGATGTTTGATAATTGTTTTGAGATATGGAGGTAGTGATTTTAATGTCATGCTAGTTGAGGTGATTATGAAAAATACTTGTGTTGAGGTTTGTGATTCCCATAGCATGCATGTATGGTGAACCGCTTTGTGGTGAAGTTGGAGCACAATTTTATTTATTGATTGTCTTCCTTATGAGTGGCGGTCGGGGACGAGCGATGGCCTTTTCCTACCAATCTATACCCCTAGGAGCATGCGTGTAGTACTTTGTTTTTGATGACTTCTAGATTTTTGCAATAAGTATATGAGTTCTTTTGACTAATGTTGAGTCCATGGATTATACGCACCCTCACCCTTCCACCATTGCTAGCCTCTCTTGTGCCGCGCAACTTTCGCCGGTACCATACACCTTCCTCAAAACAGCCACCATACCTACCTATTATGGCAATTCCATAGCCATTCCGAGATATATTGCCATGCAACTTTCCACCGTTCCATTCATATGACACGCATTGCTTTTGTCATATTGCTTTTTGCATGGTCATGTAGTGGACATTGTATTTGTGGCAAGGCCAACTTCATAATTTTCATACATGTCGCTCTTGATTCATTGCATATCCCGGTACACCACCGGAGGCATTAATATAGAGTCATATCTTGTTCTAGCTTTGAGTTGTAATTCTTGAGTTGTAAATCCATAAAAGTGTGATGTTCTTCATTATTAGAGCATTGTCCTACTGAGGAAAGGATGATGAACACTATGATTCCCCCACAAGTCGGGATGAGTCTTGGGACTTTACAAAAAAAGAGAAAAAGAAGAAAAAGGACAAAATAAAGAAAGGACAAAGAAAAAAAAGAGAAAAGAAAAAAAAGAAAAAGAAAATGAGAGAAAAAGAGAGGAGGGACAATGCTACTATCTCTTTTTCCACAATTGTGCTTCAAAGTAGCACCATGATCTTCATGATAGAGAGTCTCATATGTTGTCAGTTTCATATACTAGTGGGAATTTTTCATTATAGAACTTGGCTTGTATATTCCAATGATGGGCTTCCTCAAAATGCCCTAGGTCTTCGTGAGCAAGCAAGTTGGATGCACACCCACATAGTTTCTTTTGTTTAGCTTTCACATATTTATAGCTCTAGTGCATCTGTTGAATGGCAATCCCTACTCACTCACATTGATATCTATTAATGGGCATCTCCATAGCCCATTGATACGCCTAGTTGATGTGAGACTATCTTCTCTTTTTTGTCTTCTCCACAACCACCATTCTATTCCACATATAGTGCTATGTCCATGGCTCACGCTCATGTATTGTGTGAAAGTTGAAAAAGTTTGAGATTATTAAGTATGAAACAATTTCTTGGCTTCTCATTGGGGTTGTGCATGATTAAACACTTTGTGTGATGAAGATAGAGCAACAACCAGACTATATGATTTTGTAGGGATAACTTTCTTTGGCCATGTTATTTTGAGAAGACATGATTACTTTGATTAGTATGCTTGAAGTATCACTATTTCTTATGTCAATATGAACTTTTATTTTGAATCATTTGGATCTGAACATTCATGCCCCAATAAAGAAAATTACATTGATAATTATGCTAGGTAGCATTCCACATCAAAAATTCTGTTTTTATCATTTACCTACTCGAGGACGAGCAGGAATTAAGCTTGGGGATGCTTGATACGTCTCCAACGTATCTATAATTTTTGATTGTTTCATGCTATTATATTACCCCTTTTGGATGTTTATGGGATTTATTTTACACATTTATATCATTTTTGGGACTAACCTACTAACTGGAGGCCCAGCCCGTATAGCTGTTTTTTTGCCTATTTCAGTATTTCGAAGAAAAGGAATATCAAACGGAGTCCAAATGGAATGAAACCTTCGGGAGCGTGATTTTTGGATCGAACGTGATCCAGAGGACTTGGAGTGCAAGTCAAGAAGCAGCCGAGGCGACCAAGAGAGGGTTGGGCGCGCCCCCCTGTCTTGTGGGCCCCTCGGGCGGCCATTGACGTACTTTTTCCTCCTATATAAGCCTACGTACCCCGAAAACATCCAGGGAGCCAACAAAACACAATTTCCACCACCGTAACCTTCTGTATCCGCGAGATCCCATCTTGGAGCCTTCGCCGGTGCTCCGCCGGAGGGGGAATCGACCATGGAGGGCTTCTACATCAACACCATAGCCACTCCGATGAGTTGTGAGTAGTTTACCACAGACCTTCGGGTCCATAATTATTAGCTAGATGGCTTCTTCTCTCTTTTTGGATCTCAATACAAAAGTCTCCCCCTCTCTTGTGGAGATCTATTCGATGTAAACTCTTTTTGCGGTGTGTTTGTCGAGATCCGATGAATTGTGGGTTTATGATCAAGTTTATCTATGAGAAATATTTGAATCTCCTCTGAATTATTTTATGTATGATTAAGTTATCTTTGCAAGTCTCTTGGATTTATCAGTTTGGTTTGGCCTACTAGATTGATATTTCTTGCCATGGGAGAAGTGCTTAGCTTTGGGTTCAATCTTGCGGTGTCCTTACCCAGTGGCAGAAAGGGTTGCAAGGCACGTATTGTATTGTTGCCATCGAGGATAAAAAGGTGGGGTTTATATCATATTGCATGAGTTTATCCCTCTACATCATGTCATCTTGCTTAAGGCGTTACTCTGTTCTTATGAACTTAATACTCTAGATGCAGGCAGGAGTCGGTCGATGTGTGGAGTAATAGTAGTAGATGCAGGTAGGAGTCGGTCTACTTGTCACAGACATGATGCCTATATACATGATCATGCCTAGATAATCTCATAATTATTCACTTTTCTATCAATTACTCGACAGTAACTTGTTCACCCACGGTAATACTTATGCTATCTTGAGAGAAGCCTCTAGTGAAACCTATGGCCCCCGGGTCTATCTCTTATCATATTTGCTTCCAATCTACTTTTATCTGCATCTTCACTTTTTGTATCTATCTTATAAGATACCAAAAATATATTTATCTTAACATACTATCTCTATCAGATCTCACTTTCGCAAGTGGCCGTGAAGGGATTCACAACCCCTTTATTGTGTTGGTTGCGAGTTCTTTGTTTGTTTGTGTAGGTGTGTGGGACTTTTGAGGAGCCTCCTACTGGATTGATACCTTGGTTCTCAAAAACTGAGGGAAATACTTACTCTACTATTGCTGCATCACCCTTTCCTCTTCAAGGAAAACCAACGCAAGCTCAAGACGTAGCAAAGCTGCATGACATTCTTTGGGCCGTCCATGACGGAAAAAATCGTGGTAGAAGCGAGGGCGAGGAAAATTTCGGGGAGTTCCCGGTTACGGTGGGTGGTCGGAGGCAGAGCGATGCGCGTTTCTCTCGTACACGTACGCGCGTGTGTGCAAGGCGTTGGCTCTAACTGAACCCGAGCGAGGTGTTGGGCTCTAAATGAACCCAAGCGATTGCACTGCAGGCTACGCGTTACTGAACCCGAGCGATCGATCGATGGCTGTTAACTGAACTCGATCGAGCGATTCCTTCACTACTGCTGCTAACTGAAGCCGATCGGTGCTGCCTCTTGATGAACAGTGAGTGTTGCCGGGGGGGGGGGGTTGGATGCATAGTGAGCGGTTGGGGTGGATGAACAGGACCCCGTGGCGTTGCCTCTGGATGAACAGGACAACCCTGTGGAGTGCTGGATGAACAGTAGACGGTGGAGGGGTGCCCGTGGAGGGGTGGTTGAACAGTAGCCGGTGGAGTAGCGCGCGGTGGAGGCTGGAGGAGGTCGATGGTGGAGATGATCAATATCCCGTGGAGTCCCATTTTGCAGTAAGCCACACCCCTCCTGACGAACAGGACCCCCGTTTCGACTGTAGCGCTCCAACACAAGTCCATTTCATCCGTATTGCAGTACGCCACACCCCTCCCGATCAACAGGACCCCCGTTTCGACCGTAGGAGGTCCGTTTCCTTCATTTTGCGGTACGCCAGACCCCTCCCAATGAACAGGATCCCGTTTCGAACGTGGCCGGTCGAACACAAGGCCGTTTCCTCCGTTTTGCGGTTCACCAGGCCTCGTTTCCATCGCCTGTTCTGTCCAAGCCGCTTGGCTCCCACGCGTTTCGTTGCCTCCCGATAAACATGACGCATTCCGTTGCCTCCCCATGAACATGACGCATTCCGTTGCCTCCCCATGAACACGACGACAACGCGGTTTCTCCGTTCTGACCCAGCCAGGTACATGAGCCCTGGCCATACGTATGCGCGAGTAGGCGTTCGAGACCCCGCCCGTATGTACGTGCGTGGCCGTATTTTCTTTCTTGCACCCTGGCCGTTTTACGTACGTGTACATGCTACGTGTGCGCCTCTACTACGACACGTGCGCGCCCCTACATCGACCAGTATGTATGTACACGTTCGCGACCAGAATGACAACGCTATGTACGCTTCGACCAGGTGGGTCCCGACTGTCAGGCACTTCCTTGCGTGCGAAGATGTAGCTGGTGGGTCCCAACAGTCAGGGGGCGAATCATTTTTTCTTGCCCGGACGCACTTCCTTGCTTGCGAAGGTGTAGCTGGTGGGTCCCAGCAGTCAGGGGGGAAACATTTTTTTCACGAAATACGGTGGCCCGTCCGGTGGGTCCCTGCTGTCAGGTGGAGGAATAATTATTTTGCGTGTAATAAGGAGGCACTTCCTTGTGGCTGTCATGGACCCAGCTGTCAGCCTCTCCACGTACAGTACTCTTCCGATGGAAGTCGGTCGTTGACCACATTGACCACACCGCGCCAAGAGCACCACGGCGGTGGACGACGGCAAGGCCTAGGAAGGGGACGACGCGGAGCTGGGGAAGACGCAGTAGTGGATGCCCACGCGAAGAGGAGTACGAGGGTTCACTGGTTCGACTGCAGTGTGAGGCTGCCGTCGCCGGAGAATAACAGGGGGTGTGGGTGAGTAGAGGGATGGCCTGGCCAGCGGTGGGAGTAGTATGGGGCGGTGAGGCCTCCGCAGCATCACAGCCGGCCACGGGAGGCAGGAGCACGCGGCACAACCGGCGCTGGTTTGGACAGCTGGAGCAAGAAGACCAGAGGTTGAAGAAGCACTACGGCCGTTGGATGAACATCGTACAGTAACAGGAGCTAGAATCTTTCATGTTGACTAAGTTGACAAAGCCCTCCGTCCCCGTCAACTTGGTAGGCCCACAAGTCAGCCTCCCACTATGCTGGGTTCCAGCTGGCAGGGGGAATATTCATTTTTTTGTGCGTAATAAGGAGGCACTTCCTTGCGTGTGAAGATAGCTGGTGGGTCCGACCTGTCAGCAGGGGGCACATTTTTTTGTGAAATACAGAGGCCCTTCCGGTGGGTCCCAGATGTCAGGTGGAGGAATCATTATTTTGCGTGTAATAAGGAGGCATTTCCTTGTGTGCGGCCGTGGACCCAGCTGTCAGCCTCTCCACGCACAGTCTACTTCCGATGGTGTCGTTCGTTGACCACGTTGACCACGCCGCGCCGAGCGCATCCAAGGTGGTGGACGGCGGCGAGGCCTCGGACAGCAACAAGCCGGAGATGGGAAGACACGGGAGTAGAGTCGCAGACGGAGAGGTGTACGAGGGTTAACTGGTTCTAGTGCGGTGTGGTTCGGCAATCAGTGGAGAAGAACAGGAGGTGTGGAGGAGTGGAGGGATGGCCTGGTCAACGGTGGAGTAGCGCTTCATAGCGAAGCGTGCTAAACAGAGCTGCTAGCAGAAGGAGGCGGGAGGTGGTCCCGGCGGCGCTGGAGGAAGAAGACGAGAGATTGAAGATGGATGCCGGTCATTGGATGTAAATCCAACGGCTAACATGTCGGAATCATTTGTTGACTAAATTGACAACGACTTGCATTGGGTTCGACCTATTGGCCCACATTTCAGCCTCCAAAAATGTGGCACGTATTCAACCCATTTTTTCAGAATTTACAGTCTTCTTTTTGCGCGGTAGAATTTACAGTCAATTTGATCTCTTTTTTTGAATTACAGCCATTAGCTGGGTTGGGTGAACAAATAATGTAGCATCCATGCGGCCCATTTATTTTATTTCCTAAAAAAATACAGGCCATTTGCACTTTCTCGAAATACACGATTTTGCTGGGCTGATTCTAATTATAATGTTGGGTTGGGCCAGCAATGTTATCAAAAAAATAAAAAGTGGCTGAGCATTTTGTTATAAATATATTTAAATAATAAGTGATATTATTACATTCGTCCTTAAATCTTACCAAGCTTTTGTACACAATCACTAGGATTTTCGTGCCAAAACAATCCAGGATTTTATTGTTAAGAAATTATTTTTATAAGTTAATAAGATGTGGGATATTGTTTTCTTACATATGTAAGTATCTGTTAAATATATGATGACAATAAAAATAATATATAATAACCTATAAAATAATTTAAATATAAATAATATAGTTAGAAGGGAAACATAAGTTGGACCTGGCGTTCCTATTCTTATATAGAAAAATAGAACGGACCTCTGCGTTTTCTTTAAAAAAATACATAAATTTGGCTGCCGATATTCAGGAAAAATAAAACCTCGAATGGGAGGTCCATAGGCCGGTTGATACATGACGGCCCTCAAGAAAATACAAACAGGCCTATGGACCTCCCATCCAAGGTCGTGGGCTGCGCATGTTAAAAATGAAAGCCTAGACGGGGCAGCCCAAAACCCAGCTGATACTTGCTGCCCCAGTGATAATAAATGATACCTGCCAGCTCCTCGGCTTCGTTGTGAATTTTGATTGTGCATCATATGAAGATGTGCTATGCATGAATGTTGATCAGCATGATGTTAACTGGCTGGTAGTTCCATTTTCGACCATGAATAAAACTTCCAACATGATGTTAACCCTGTTTGAAAAGGCCGTGTTAATATAAATGCTCTGCCTCTGAAAGTTGCAGTTTCTTATATGAAACTGAACTTGCAGTTTCTTATCTGAAACTGAAACTTGCAGTTTCTTCTCTGAGAATCACACTGTCTGCACTTTTATACTCCTATGAAACTATAATTTTTTAAGTGCTAAAAATAGATCTCTAGAATTCATAAAATACTTCATATGCTCAATACTGCAAATCTGAAATTCAAAAGACATTCATATCTGAAAGTACTCTCAAAATACACAACACAAAACACAATTCACAACCTGCAAATACTGACAACCCTAAGCTCCTCCTGACAATTCACAACCTGCCTGACTATTGGGCTGGGGGGGGCAGTCCCCTCCTATTCCTTGGTGGCAGACAGCCGCCCCGTGATACGATGTGAACGGCGAGGGAGAGGATGGCGGGGAAGCGTCGTCGGGCCAACTGCTTTTCTCCTCTTGCAGTTGGGTTCAGTCGATGAAGACTCCACCGGCTCGCTCTGGCAGGATACCCTCACAAACGGCACCCTGTAGATGCTCGATCCTTAAATCTCTGGTGGATGCTCCATCTAGGATCGATACTCCCACCACCGCTCCCTCACGATTGGATTCGGTGAATCTGTTTGCTCCATGGCCTAGAGGAGCAACTCTATGTACTCCCGCGTGACTCCCTCTGGGAGTATCGCCGCCTTTTCGCTCTGTTGCAGATATTTGGCCATGGATGTCGCCGTCGGCACTAGTTGGTCCTTGTTGTCAAACCAAGATTGTATCTCCAACATCCTAGCTAGCTTCACAGGGTCGCCGTCTGCGATCCTCATGTATCGGTTGTACTCCTCCATCAATATACTTCTCCACTACACCTTCACTCGCCGGTGGTGGTTTTGGAATGGAAGAGGAGAGGAGCAGCGCTGGTTTTGGATTAGAACGGGAGAGGAGCGACGCTGGTTTTGGACTGGAACAGGAGAGGAGGGGCGGTGGTTTTGAAATGGAAGAGGAGAGGAGCGGCGCTGGATTTAGATTGGAACTGGAGAGGAGCCGCGGTGGTTTAAGAGGAGAAGAGCGGAAGAGCGGCGCTGGTCTTGGAAGTATTTTTTTTGTTGTTTTGCGTATTTTGAGTCAAAGTTTGACCATGTACTGTATCTGACAAGCAAAATGTGAATGCATGTCACCAAAAATTGTATCGCTTGGTTCGTATCTGAATATACTTTCAAATTATATTATTTTTGCAATGTATAACATATATTTTATGTGCGAAAATCATGGCCAATGATGACCCAGAATAAAAGGGAGACTAGTTAATGTGGGGTCGCTTTCTTAATTGAAGGGTAAATTGATTTTGATTTTGATCCAGTCACAGCGCGCCGGCCCTCTCGTCCAATCCTAAATCGCTACCGCACGCTCCTCTCCCTCTTCTCCATTGCAAAACCACCTCCTCTCCTCTCCATCATCTCCATTCCAAAACCACCGTCTCGCCTCTCCCTCTTCTGATCTTCTCCATTGGAAAACCACCTCCTCTCCTCTCCATCATCTCCATTCCAAAACCACCGTCTCACCTCTCCCTCTTCTCTATTGCAAGACCATCATATCTCATCCCATCTTCCAAAGCTAGCACCGGACCACTCAGAAGGACATCTATGGAGAGGATGCAGCAGCGAATCAGGCAGATCACCGGCGGCGACCAGGCAAAGTTAGCCAGGTTGAACGAGATCCTTACTTGGTTTGACAATGAGTGGGAGATTTCAAGGACGGTGTGGGCCATGTGGCAATGTATGCGAAAGATCAAGACGGCGGTGATGAGGGCGGCGATGTACATGTACTCCTCGGCGGCAGTCACGCCGCAGTCCTCCGAGTTCATCGAGTATCTCCTCTGGGCGATGGAGCAGACAGATTTTCTCGAGGCGACAGTCAGGCGGAGGTGGTGGGCGTATAGGTCAGAGGTCAAGCACCCAGAGGATAACGAATCAATCGAGTATGGTGTGCCATTTGTGAGGGTGCAGAGCCAGCCGGAGCCACAAGAGTATTCATTCTCGCACCGCAAGAGGAGGCCGGATGGCGCGACATCGCTTCCCCGCCGTTCTCCACTGTTCCCTCGACACTCGCCTCGTTTCAATGGCAGTGGTAGGGTTTAAGTTAAGCTTCACACTAACCCAATCTTCCACCTGCTCATGCTTACAATCAGTGTGACAGCTAATGATAATCATGCTTACAATCAGTCTCCGAGTACTACGCCAATCACCCTAAAATAGCTCTGGACCTTTGGGTCAAAGTTGTGACACAGTGTACAAATAAAGAAAAATAGATTGGTGCTTCTTTCAGAAAAGAGTACTCCCTAGAAAACTGCCAATATAAGCTACTAGTATTTGGTTAGAGGATTTGCTGCCGAGAAAGATCCGTCCACAGAGAGCGCCACACATCCCACTAGTGGCGGTGGATGCCAATGCGTGCATGCAGCATGGTTGGTGTCGGTTATTTTTACTTGGCACACCTCGCACTATGCATATATGCCGGTTCCATACGTACATTTGTGCAGTTCCACCAAAATGCAGCTGAATAACCCTGTTTGTACAGATAATGAAAAAACGTGATTACGTTATTGTGGCACTAGTTGATGAAACACACAAAATAAATAGAAGAAAATATTGCGATAGTATCATAGTATGCCATGCTGCGAGGGCGAGATGGGCCCTGCGACGCCTCATATGGTACGCCTCATACTGGACATCGTCCCAAGTCTCCCAGATACACCTTCTGCCAGTGATGAACATCAGTGTACAACGGTAGTACAAGGAGGCGCCTTGAGACATTCAATTCTCTATTTTTGTACAGATCAACTAAAATTAAGCACCCCAGTTTGTAGAAATGCTTAAACATTAACAATGGGACTAGTTGATGAAACATACATTAACAAAGAGAAGCACTTTCTTTATCTACATTTGAAATAAAATGATAGAGAGGACACTCGCTCTATTTTAACTGTATTATTACTTCATTTTATCAGTGTCACTAGGGTCGAGGAGGTGGCAAACAAGGTGTACCGTGCGTCGCAAGGATGGAGGCCGGGGGTGCTTAGACTGGGATGCTAAAGCTGGCTCTTTCAGTCACCAACATGGATGATTCAATTCATGGGACCTTTTGGTGTAGTTCACCTAAAATGAAGCAATGTCCCGTGAGCTAGCAGCTTCTTCAATTTTTTTTAAGAAAAGGGCTCCAGCCCCGGTTCCATTTCCATCAGAAAACGTAACCCACAGAGCTTCTTCTTCATTAGTTGCAATAAAATTGAGAAACATCAAGGTTGGTTGTGAAGCTCCTGGAATGCTCAACTATAATTGGGATATTATTTGTGCAGTTCAACTAAGATCGAGCGTGAAATGTATATCTCTGTTTGCACAAAAAAGGTGGAAAGGAGGGTGACTAACAAGTGATGAAACATGCATCAAATGAAAAGAAGCATGTTCCTTATCTGAATGTCAATCCTACAAGGACAATAGCAATTTCTAAAGCAGTGGCATTGCTAGATATTAGTGTGGGCATTAGGATTAACTATGATAACCGTTAAATACGACATTACTTTGGGCACGAGAGAGTAGGCGGACCAGGACAGTTGCATTTCTAACAAAAAGAACCAACTTATCTTAATGGGAAATTTAGCAGGACAAGTAAAAAAATGCCATTGATTCATATTACTTGAGGCATTACATTGAAAACAACATTGGTTTAACGCGTCCTTACTTTTAACAGTGCGTCTGCTACATTTTACCAGTGGCATTACATAAGAGTGGCTCGGGGCAACAAACATCAGAACAGGAAATCTGGGTTGGTCCCATTCTTGTTCGGTGTAGCCACCTTATACTATGTGAGGCTAGCAAATCTAGTGCTGGACTTACTCTGTTGACTTGTCCCCCAGTCCCCACTTTCTTTCGTTTTTCAACCAATAGATCGGGTTTATATTGAGTTTGTACTGCGCTTCCCTTTATTTCCCTATTAGACCTAGAGACCAGTTGGATAGCCAGTCTCTGCTACTTTTCGCCCCCATTATTTCCTCTTTCGACCAAGTCCTAGATTCAGGTAACAAATCCTCCCCCACCCCACCCCCTTTCTTCCTTGTTTGAACCAAGTAGTACTAGATTCGAGTGCATGAACTAGTCTTACCTCTTAAACGTAAAAAAATTAGGTGGTTTTCAAACAGCCGATCGATCCTATCTATGAGGGGGCCTGAGAAATAGTAAAAGATACAAATGCAGTGATGTCAGGAGCTCGGGAAGTAGAGCAAGGCCGGTTTCGAAGGAAGTTATACTTGATGGTCGTCGGGATGTCGCTCGGTTGGCGGCGGGAGGCCGGATCTGTCCACACTACGGCAGCAAGGAAGAAGGGGTCGGAGGCTCTCCCTCGCCAGTGGTTCTTGGGAGAGAACAACAAGGCAGGCTGATCGGGACGCGCCAGCAGTGGGTAAGAGCCGTCGCTGAGGACGACAGCGTGAATGTTGCTCCTTCTCACCTTCCCGGTGGAGAGGATCCGGCTGGATCTGTGACCAGCGGTGAGCAGAGAGAGAGAGAGAGAGAGAGAGAGTGTGGCCACCGTTGTCGTGTTTAGATCTGGAGAGGCCGAGACAGTGTGAAGAGAGCAACACTAGCAAGCAAGCGTGGAGGCTCCTGGCTATATAGTGGAGTAGTACTAGTTTTCTTTTGTCTACCGGAGCCGGCTTGACCTCGTCAATGACTGTCGAGAAGTCTTCATGCACGTGGCCTGGATGCACAGTTGTCGTCATTTTGATCTGAAGCACCGGATTATAACATATAACACGAAAAAGTGCCACATGACAAGAAATCATAACCTCACTGCCCAAAGGAGACAACATGAATCCCGATGGACAAACTAGACGAGGAACAAAGCTCAAATTAAAGATAAACTCATAGAAAAGGGGTCCGTCGATAGATGTCCTAATTAACATAGCCGGCTTGACCTAGATGGCAGCCGAGTAGTCTTCGTGAATGTGCCCCCAATGACTAGCCTAACTCAGTTGTCGCTGTTTAACCCTCGCAGTGATCCGAAGCACATGACACCTAATTTTGCGAGATGACAAGAAACCTTTTTTTAGATTTCTCACCACAACTACAGCCATGTACAACACAGCCTGCACGATATGTAGACGATAGCCAATCCAGGCGTGTCTGCTGGAGTCTGGTCACATGCATGGACGAACTGATCTTTCATGTCTTGCAGGGATCGTCCAGGCACCAACATAGTACAACACTTCTCTAGTACTATCGCTTGTCTCCCTCTTCTATTAAGTCACCCGACTTGCGGGGCCGAGGAGTGTGCCTATGGTCGGTTCTCTATTGCGGTCCCACATGTGTGTGCAAACGCAATATGACGTGCGTTCCATTCGGAAAGCAGCGTGCCAGACCAACCGACCGTCTGTGGTGCAACGCGAATGCGACGGGCGTGTTGTATACTCTGTACATGTGTACCGCCATTTTCTAGAAGCTTTGCTCCATGGCTCAATCCATGGATACAAAATTAGTATATTGTACTATTTAAAAGTCGAGGGCGGGGCTTTTCCCGCGCGGTAGGTGGGGCAGTTCCGCCTAGTCGGTTCGACAGAGACACGAGAAGACGAGGGAGTAGGCTGCTGCAAACGTAGGGCTGTGTGATTTGACAGCGAGTTACTGCTGGACAGGTGGGGCCCCATGATTTGACTTGCCATTATCATTTTAACTACGGCGCTACGACCGGCGTGAGTCTCCCGATTCCTGACCACCTCCATACAGGTGCCTCTCCCAATGCTCCACCATGTAGTAGAGGCTGGCTCTTGCATGAGAGCCCACTTCTCCACTTTTTCCTTGCCTCTCTTTCCTCCACATATGTAAAAATGCCATGTAAAGCGCACTATTGTACTTAGGTTGGTCGTAATGGAGAGTATCATATACTAGTATCATGCATATGATACTTTTGTATGATACTACATCCGTAATGCATACTATCATGTGTTGGTATCATAGGATAGTTTATTTATTGTCATGCATGACACATAGTAGCACATCGTTTAATATGATACAATATCATATTATGATACTCAACTCTCTCTTTCCTTCATTTAATTCAACGTCACCTCATCAAGATTGCATAGTTTGCATGCGTGATACTACCTATGATACTCCCATTACAAGCAGCCTTACTTGCTCCTATAGGTGCTAAGCTTGCCACATAGGCATAAAGTCTGATGTGGCAAGTTAATCAAGAAGTGAGAGACTAGTTTGGTGACCTAAGAAAGAAACGGTGCTAAGCGCATGTGCCTAGGTGAAAAGACAATTTTGAGTCTATAGCTAATTAAATGAAGCAAACTTAGCAACAAAAAACTAATAAGCACACCATTTCATTGGAAGAGGTCACTCCTTGGCAAATGCAATAAATACTAGTACTCCCTGTGTCCCATAATATAAGTACGTTTTTGGCACTACACTGGTGTCAAAAATGTTCTTATATTATGGGACGGAGGGAGTACGAAGAAAGAGATAGAGAGAAGTAAAAAACAAATACACTTATAGCCAACCTTATAGCTAACCTTGTTGTAGTATGAGTGACTAAGTGATGACTATGTATGACATGCCAACATCATATAGCCTAAAGCACCGTGTTAAATCTCCAAGGGCGCGACCGCGTGAGCGACGCGACGGTCGTGGTAGGCGCGACCATGATACGGGCTACTAGCAGCCCTTGGATCTGAGATCAAACGGTCGCATGCTAAGTTGCTGAAAATTTGTAGAATAACCCTCCAGGATAGGATATTCACCCATAGGTCTAGAATCACGCCATGCAACCGTTCAATCTCAGATCCAAGGGCTCTCGGAAGCCCGTATCATGGGAGAATGGAAAGCCACTACCCTGCCGTTCGCACGCTGGCAGTTCGCTCCTACTCGTCCCCGCACGTCCTTTAATACTATGGCGGTTCACTCGTAGTCGTCCCGTCCTTTCACATTACGGCAGTTCCACTAATCCTAACCCTTCTTCCAAATCCATGGCGTCCCAAATCTCCATGATCGGCGATGAGTACAAGGTTAGAACCATCACCGGCGATGAGTTCGACGTCATCTACACCCGTTCTTCCGTGACAGTGAAAGGTTGCCTTTCTTGCTTCAGACGCATGTTCAAAAACTCAGATGATGAGTGGGTCGCTGCGCTAGATGTTGAGTACACCACAGTCCTGGGACGAGAGAAGGATCTAAAGGATGAAGAGAGGAAGAAGCCCGCCGTGATCCAGGTTTGCGTGCATGACTTATGCTTGGTCTACCACATATGCCATGCCGACGTTGAATGCCTGGATTTTAAGGACTTCCTCGAGAGCAACCTAGTCAAATTCGTTACTGTAGACTTTAGGAACGACAAAGAAGTCCTGGGTTGGATAGGCCTCGTTGTAGGCAACCCCTTCGACCTCCAGAAGAATCGGTTGCTATCCTCTTGTCAGCCTTCAATGGTGACCCTGGCAGGAGCCATGGTTCATCCTTCGCATGGTAAACTGGAGAAACCTCCATACACGTTTCATCGTTATGCATGGCAGCGGAATGTACTACATATAGACCACATCCACTACGCTGCAATGGATGGCTACCTTTGTTTCAATATCTACAAGGGTTGGATGAAGAGGAAGAGCCAAGTGTGCGGTTCAAGCAAAGAAGTATCGGCCAAGAGGACGAGGGACAAGGACGAAGTCGAGGACGTGGACGAGGACTCTGAGTAAGGTGGCAGTGTCATTGCTCATGGTGGTTCTAGTGCAGTTCTACCGGAATAGTTGCAAAGTTTAATTTCAGGTGTGCTTAATTTAATTTGAGGGGTGTGTTGTGCTGAGCCCCCAGCAGAACTATGTTATGTTTCTTCTCGTTACTTTAACTCTTCAGTATGTACATACTAGTATTTCTTACATTTCATCTTTTAGTTGGTATAGTACTACCACTCGTTTCTTCACATTATATATGTACACTATATATGGCCAACATCATATAGCCAGCAGTTTAGTTGTCAAAGAATTTCAGGGTGCTTAGTTTTGTCAAAGAATTCCAGGATGCTTAGTTTTATTTGAGGGGTGGGTTGTGCTGGACACCATTATTGTGACTAGCCTTTTAAATAGTACCATATGCATAATTTGGCGATGAGCGCTCTCTATATGTAGCACCTTTTTTTTAATTTCAAGTTTTGCTCCATGGCGCAATCCATCGATAATACTACTATACAAAAGTATAAATTTTTTAAAAGGGTAGAGGGCGGGGCAGTCTAGCTTGGTCGGTTTCACGAGAGGCGAGGGCCTTTGTGATTTGACGGCTCATTACTGCTGGAAGGCGGGGCCTTGTGATTTGACTGCTCGTATAAATGCGTGGACGACCTAAGCAGGAGCAAAGAACCATGCGGTATACTCAAGTTTTCCACTGGAGTAGTACTACGACGGAGGAGCATGAAACACAGCAGCCCAGTGCCATATGGCGATAAAAATGATCTAATTTGCTAGTCATCTCATTGTTAGCATTGTTCTATTCATTCCCTCAAAAAAAAGCATTGCTCTATTCATGCCTTGCAGAGAACATGACACGTGCGGTGAAACACCCGAAGAAAAAGATGAAACACTGGAGAAAAAGAAGAAGGAATATTATCACCCCAAATGATCTAATTCGCCACGGAGTTGTAACTGCTTCTTCATCGCCTCTACGACCTCCATCTCCTTGCGCGTCTCCTCCGCCATCTTCTTCATTCTGTCCATGAAGCGGGATTTCTCGACGCGAGCCTTCATCATCTGTTCCACGGCCGCATTACGTACCTTGACAGCAGTCGGGTGCTCGATGCGGAGCTTCGCCAACTCCTCCTCCTGTTCCATGACGAGGGCCTGCAACATCTTCATCGAGGAACTACTATTCTCATGCAGCTTCTTCCAGCCGATGTTCTTCTCCTTCAACAGGTCGATCTCGTGGCAGAGCTTCGCCTTGTCCTCCTGAAGTCACAGGATATCGCCGGTCGCATTCTTCTCTGAGGCAATGCTCTTCTTCAGCAGCATCACCAAGCCGGCGGTCAACCCCCCCTGCTTACTGAGCTCAGCGGGCATGTCATCGAGGCTCTCCTTTAGCATCTCCACCAAGCCTTGGATGAACTCCTTCTACTTATTGAGGTGCTTATTGAGCTGATCGGGCATGCCGTCGAGGTATAATGACTCTAGCGCTGCCGGCTCGGCATGTTCGCCTCCACGGCTAGGCGCTCCTGGGAGCCATCGCCTGCCCGTGAGAGATCTTTCGAGGTCTCTGCGTGGCGGCTTTCCCTCTCTTTTTTTTTCGCAGCCTTGGTTGCCGCTCCCTTGTTGTGAGTAGTTCTCAACCTAGAGCTCTGCTCACCGGCCATGGCAAGGACAGAAGAAGAAGAAGCACTTATGAGGAGGAAAGGTAGAGTAATTTTCGGTTAGGTAGTTCCCCTTTTTATAACCTAAGTACCAGCACTAGTACTAATACCTGCATAGTGGGAACATGTTCAGGTTTGGTACGTACTAGTAGGTGTGAGCAGGCTGTTGAATGTGATGGGAACAAGGTAAAGATTAATTGAAGGTTTTGGTTTCGAGGCCCGAAACGGCTCCTGATGAGTTTAGCGGAACATAAATTTCAAGTAGACTACACTGCTCAAATGCGTAAATAATATGTTACTATCAAAAATTGGCACAAAATACGAAGGATACCAATGGAAGTACTACTAGCAACCCATGATTTAACAACTCACATGCGCGCAATGGAGTAATAATGTCTTTCTTCCGCCCTCACGTCCACTCAATTTGCATGCGCTGTATTAATTGACCATCAATGAAGTGAATGACTTTACACGCATCAAATAATCACATGGGGTGGATCTTGGTACAGAATTGCGTCCGCCCGTGTACCCGCGTGTGCGTGCGAGGGAATGAGTGCGTGCATGGCATGCATGCACATCTTCGCTTCGTGCATGTACCGCCAGTATGGCTCAGGGAGGACGAGTACATTCTTCTGGAACCAGCAGCATGTCACTGTGATCAATCCACGCAAGGAGGTCGCGACAATGCCTCCACATGTGCCACGTGGCTTCATGAATTGTAAAATAGACACTGTGTAGTGTGCCATTGGAATTCTAATTTACGTGTTTTGCAGATACTCGAAGTACTAGTAAGTACACGTGCATTGCACGCATCAGATTTTGCAACCAAATTATGAATAATTACCACACTATAGCATGTAAGCTCTGAGTCATATATGCCTGATGTAGACCTTCGTTTAATTCTTATAGTTCATCTCAATCAAAACCAATTAGTTTTTATAAAAAATCTGGGGCCTCTTGGATTCGTAGGATTTCCAAAACGCGGGAATAGGAAAAACATGGGATTATAGTGGAATGTCATCTTGAATCCTACAGGATTGTACGAGTGTTTAATTGCGCATAGAAAAAACACAGAATTCTTTCAAAGAGGTTTGAGTGGATGATGTTTCCTATGAAATCTAGTGCAAATGAATCATATGGAAAAATTCCTATGGTTTACAATCCTACGAATCAAACAACCAAGATAGGAAAAATTCCTAATGATTAGAATCCTCCAAAATTCCTTTGAGAATCCTTTGAATCAAAGAAGCCCTTAATCTATTTTATGATTTATGGAATTGTGCGTTGTAAAGCATAAAGTAAAAACAAATAATGGCAATTCAACTAGAAAAAAAGTTTGGGCAGTTATGATACGGAAGATTCTAGAACAAAAGAGAACCACTGTTGTTTTGAGGTTTGTGCATTATGCTTAAGTTCAACCATGGAGTCTGCTAGATTGTACATGTGGCAAAATCCGGTGGGGGGCTAGAAGATGGTGCGAGGGGCCAAGTGGAGGGAGACTATGAAGGAATGCACAAGTGCGAGATCGATATTTAGAGAGAGGGGGCGAGAACGTGCGCTGTCGCGTGCAGTGGCGGAGCCATGAAAAATAAATGAGCTAGGGGGCGAAGCATTGCTAATCCTTTACAAGGAGGGTCAATTCATGAACTTAAACCAGTTTTAGCAGCAATTGTCTAATGATCACATTCATATTATCCTCGATATATAGTGATGTTAGGGGGGGCAGGGCCCTTACTGCCCCCTTTCTTTGCCACTATGCGCGCGTCTGAGAGATGAAGCGGAAGGCATGGATGATGAGAGGGTGACGTTGGATATATAATTAATGTGGATGTATTAGCTATATATGTTAATCCTATTTACAGAGGTATAGATTGATCGATGTGGACGTCGGAAAGAGGGTGAGACCTCACTGGATATATTGATTGATCGGTTTGTGTGGAAAACTATGAAAGACCTAGCTATATACACACATACATAGAGGAACATCGATCGTTGCGCATGCACGCATGAGAGATAAAGAATGCCCGATATGATGGAGAGGGGGATGTGTGTGTGGGTGTGTGCCTTCATGGGAGACCCACCTGAAGAAAAAGATTGCATGTGTGCGATGGATAATGCCGACTGGTAGTGTGTGTGCATGCATGCACGAGAGAAAGTTAGTGGTACAAACATAAAGAGAAGACGACTGTGTGGGTGTAAAAGACTAGGTGAAGTCATAATCAATGTAAAGTTGAATTCAAATATTTGAATAAGAGATCCTGATGTTTGAAACCCATGCATGCATGAATATAACGGAGATCTGCGCGGTGTGGTTTGGAAACGAGCATGTTGTAATGTATACACATTGAACAAGGTCAGACTAATTTGAATTTGAGATACCGATGGCAGACATCATTTGGCCACGTCACATCCGTGCATGGACACACTATTCTAATTGGAGATGATGGGTGGCTTTCGCATCACATATCTATATCTATACCCCTATATATATATTATATTTTACATTTTTTTATATTGTGTGCGGGTAACTTTAACTTTGAAAGATGGTCGTTGGATGAGGCGAATCCGATGGTCCAAAGATGGCAAATTTGAGCACTACTGGCCGTTCGATATCATCCTTCCACCAGATTTTGCCACATGTATAATCTAGAAGACTCCATGGTTGAACTTAAGCATAATGCACAAACATCAAAACACAAGCACTTCTTATTTGTTCTAGAATCTTCCGTATCAGAATTGCCCAAATGTTTTTCTACATGATTTGCCATTATTTGTTTTTACTTTATGTCTTACAACGCACAATTCCATGAATCTTAAAATAGATTAGCTTTCTTATAAAACTAGATGATTTTGAATGAAATGAACTATAAGAATTAAACGAACATCTACATCATGCATATATGACTCAAAGCTTACATGCTATAATGTGGTATTTATTCATAATTTGGTTGCCAAATCTAATGCGTGCAATGCACGTGTACCTTACTCTAGTCTAAATGGTGTTTGTGTGTGTTGTGCGTGTTGAGGTGCAAATTGTCTTTTTTGGGTACACGTTAAGCTTGTTCTCCCGAAATTTCAAGCCGCGCCTTGTTATGCCGAAAATTCAAGCTAGCGTCTCTGTCTATCGTGCTGCGAAACTCCCGCCTCTTCAACCCGCGCCTTGTTAGCCCGAAATATTTAAGATATATCTTTGTCTCGCTATGCTCCGACAACTCCCTCCATCTCAACCCGCGCCTTGCTATTCCGAAATTACAACGCGCACGAAAACTCCCACCTCCTGTGAAATCCCGACACACGAAATGCCCGTGGTACCCCTGAACCGAAAGAACCACCTCAAATCGGTGGGGGTACTTTCGTAACTTACCCCACATTTCGGACAAGCGCATCCCGAAGCCATGGTTCCCCACTGCCATCACATCCGCCCACCCATTCATACACCGAGGCCGCGAAAACCCGCGACGAAGCCCCACACCCTACTCCGTCCGCCACCCAACCGGAGCCTCTTCCCCGACGACGTCGTCCACAGCAACACCTCGACGTCCCTCATCCACCGTACCGGATGAGGATCCGTCATCAATCTCGTCGTTCCGTCGGTTTAGCCACCCCGTCCTCTGCCTCCAAGGAGCTGCCCCGATGTTCCCCTCGTCTTCCACGCCACCTCCATTCCCACACTGCCGTCTTCACCTACACCACCGGAAGAGCATCATCATCACCGTTTCCTCGGATGAAGCTGCGGCCTAATCGGTGCCACCAAAGAGGTTGTACACTAATCGCCACATTTTCTTCTTGATTCGATCTCACGGTGCTGCCGGTGCTCGGTCCCGAGCCGACATGGCGTGGCTCCATCCACGGCGGCGTTGCCGGCCACTTCCTCCACGGCGTCGCTCCCTCGGCGGCGACGTCCACATCAGTAGGAGTTGCTGTTGCTTTAGCTCTTGCTCGCGCTGCTCCTCTGCTCTTGCTCTCGGTCCCCTGCATGTTCTGCTCTTGCTCGCGCTGCTGCTCTCACTCTTGCTCTTGCTTGCGATGCTGCTCCAGTTTAGCTACACTACAGTCGACTGAATCGACTTTTGGGTCAGTCGATTTTCAGGGGGTGGGCGGGCTCGCCGGGATGAAGGAAGAACCAGCCGCATCGGGGAGGGGGGCTCGCCGGAGAGGTACCCCACTATGTATCTTAGGGTTCAGGGTGGGGGCGGTGGTCGCCGGCGGTGGTGTGGGGATCGCCGGAGAAAAAGCTTGGCATGGGGGGGCCTAGAGGGGTGGCCGGGGCGGTGGCGGACCAGCGGTGGGGAGTGTTTTCAAGGCGGGCGGGGTGGCGCACCGCCGGCCGCAGGCGGCAGGGGGCTGCTGTTTGGCCGGTGGTGGCTGGCGGCTCAGGGGGTGGAGGTTGAAGAGGAACCCGGGCCCTTGATTTCGTATCCAACGGCTGCAAAATCGACTGACAAGAGATGAAAAAGTTAGTCAACCGACGTGTAGCCTCACCTTGCTTGTGCGTTCAGTTCCGACAGCAAAATTCAGTTTCAATAGCAAAATTCAGTTTTGACAGTTAACTTCAGTTCCGACAGTTAAGTTCAGTTTTGATAGTTAAATTCAGCTTCGACAGTTAAGTTCAAAGATGAGTCGCTGATGTATTTTACATCTAGCACTTTGTGGTTATGTATTTTACGTCATGTATTGGAGATGCGATTAGAATTCCACTCAGGTTAACGTTGTCTCTCTTGTCCTGCTTCAGCCTCGGCGTCGTACAACTCACCGGAGCTGCTCCAACAATGAAACCCTCCATCACAGCGGAGCAGTACCTCGGGCTCCATCTCCAGATGCCTAAGATCTTCTTCCCCTCCTTCGAGAGCCAAGTCAGCCGGAGCATCCTCACCGGCCAACCCAATCACACTGAGATCGATATGGCTTCGCCAAAGAGGTTGTGCACTTGTTGCATCTCTTTTTTACTCTACATCTTATACATATTATCCACTGAGCACTCGTAGTAACGGGAAATACGATTATTTTATCCTACTATATGACAAGCAGTGAGGTACCAGGCAACTTAGCTATCCTTGATGGACTCTCTTGAACGCCATCATTATTTATCTCTGCGCATTTGAGCTGTGCATTTGTCGATGGGCCTGGGAGTTGAGCTAGTATGGCAGTGGACTGGGTCCAAAGTAATAGAAGTAGCACAAAAACATTTTTTTAGTGTAGGATTTTCCTTGCTCAAGCCTGCCTACTAGAATCGCCAGTGCTTGAAAGGAAAAGTGAATGAAAAACATAGGAATTGGAAAGTTTCCTATGGTACTACATTTCATGAATTTGGTGCAAAGGAATGGAGCAAAGGAAAACTGTAGGATTTGTTCCTTTAGTGTCTCCTTGAAAGAAAAACCGTAGGAATTCTAATTTCCACTTGTCCTCCATTTCATATTCCTATTCATCAAGCACAAGACTAAGAGATAGTAGCATAATGGCATTATAACCGTACATTTTCTTGTGGTTTGACTTAATCTCACCATGCTTTTTTGCATCCTGTGATCTTCCAATTGTTGTGAATCAAACACCCAGATTGGCAGAAATCCTGTGTTTCTAAATTATCTGTTTTGCACGTGCATTCCTATCCTATTCCTGTCTATTTCCTATCCCTGCATTGTTAGAATCCTCAAATTCAAACAAGCCCTTACTCAATTACTTATGTTACAGATATGTGTCAAAGAAAACCTTGTGTGGTTTGTCCTGCTCCTGCAGCGCTGTGTTCCACCCCAGCTCAGCTGCTCCAACAACGGAAGGGTTCACCACAGCAGGGATCCGCTCTCCAGACTGTCTTTCGCCGCCTCAAATCTTCTTCCCTGCCACTGGCAGCCACGACAACTGCATTACCATCATCAACTGAGCAGATGACCTTGAGGACTACAGGGGTCCGCAAGAGAGGTCGCACTCTTTCGTGTCTACTTACATTATGCATCGCTTAATATGATGACATGCTACATTATCGTCGTGTTCACCTATTAGATTTCGAGTCAGGTCCAAACTAATGCTGCAACTTGAGTTTTTAAATGGTTGTGGGGTACATATTGGGCCAACAATCAGTACTATCTGTCTACTATCTGGTTAATCTCCGGTGTCTACTATGAGTTTCATGTTGGGTGCAAACAAACATTAAAGGAGCCATTATCTGTATTTTTAAACTAAAGCTATTATCTGCCTGCTATCATTGGTTCTGGGTCTATCCACAGTTTGCTACCATCACTCTGGATTTGTGCATGCACTCCTTACATAATCTCACTATGTTTTATTCCTATGCATGCCAGTTATTGTACACAATGGAACTGATCATGTAGAGCAAAAGAGACGAGCCTTGCATGACAATTTCATGCAGACGTCGTTCCATGGTGGGCGCAAAGGCAGCCCCCCTCAACCCATTTTGGATCGTAATCAAGAGGAAGATAACTATTCTAAGGGGGATTCAGAAGGAGAAGACCACTCCTATTTACCCCATGAGGTCTTCGCTCTAACTTGGCATGCTGATGTTGGTAATATCATGCATATGGTGCCTTGCATTGCTTACTGTATACATTAAAGATGTCATCTGCTTAGTTTATACATGCTTTGTGTCAATGCCATTTGTTTAGTTTCTTTATCGTATATGTGAATCATGCAATGCCATCTTGTTTAGCCAGGCATCATATATGTGAATTTTGCAATGCCACCCTGGTTAGCCAGTCATCTTATATGTGAATTATATCATGCCATCATTTTTTTATTACGTGTTAAATTTGTCAACAATTTTAGTACATTCAATTACTCTTCCTGTGCATCAGCCATTCGACACGATGATGGAAAAATCTGGAGTGGAAACAAGGTCTTCAGAGAAGACAATGCTATCTGACGAAGCGCATGTCTTACTGGTTACCGATAGCTCCTCGGAGGAGGATTCAGAGAAAGATAACCAGTCATATTTCCCCCCCGAGGTGCATGCTCTAACTTGGTAGGGTTATGTTGCTCATATCGTGCGTATGGTATCTTGCATTGCTATGTCATTTGCTTAGCTTAGACATGCTTTGTGTGAATGCCACCTGTTTAGTGTCTAATTACCATATATGTGAATTATGCAATGCCATCTTGTTTCAAGACATTATATATGTGAATTATGCAATGTTATCTTGTTGCAAGGCATTATGTATGTGAATTATGCAATGCCATGCCGTTTAGGCAAGCGTCATATATGTGAATTATATCATGCCATCCTTTTTTTGTATTTATCATTGCTTTTGTCGACAATGTTTGTATATTCAAATGCTCTTCCTGTGCATCAGCCATTTGAAATGGTGATGGAGAAATCTGGAGTGAAAACAAGGTCTTCAGAGAAAATGCTACCTGCTGAAGCAGATATCTTGCTGGTTACAGATAGCTCTTCAGAGGAGGATTCAGAGGCAGATGACCAGTCCTATTATCCCTCTGAGGTGTATGCTCAAACTTGGCAGGGTTATATTACTCATATCATGCATATGTTGTATTACAATGCTTAGTTTTTACATCATATACACAATATTGAATGCCATCTCCTTAGTTGACACATCATATATGCGATTGCCCTCTGCTCACTTCCATAGTATATAAATCATATATTTGAATTATGGCATGCCATGATGTTTACATAGACAGCATGTATCTGAATTATGGCATGCCAACCCATTTTCTAAAGACATAATATAGTTATATCATCTCATCCTGTTTACATAGTCATCATATTTTAAATTATGTCATTCTATCTGTGAATTATATCATGCCATCATGTTTCCATCGACGACATGTTTGTGATTTATGGCATGCCAACCACTTTAATAGACACATCGTATAGTTATATCATGTCATCCTGTTTACATAGTCATCATATTTTGAAGTATGTCATTCTATCCTATTTAGTTAGCCATCATACATGTGAAATTGTGTCATGCTATCCTGTTTACTTAGCAATCATATATGTGAAATTATGTCCTGCTATTCTGTTTGGTTAGACAACATAAATGTGAATTATTTCATGCCCTGTTTTCTTCCCTACTATCCATTGCACTTGTCTATCTTACAATGTCTGTACATTCAATTACTTTCTTGTTTGTCAGCCATTTCAATTGGAGGGAGTGATGGCAGTATCTGTGGGAGTAAAAACACGGTCTTCAGAAAAGATCGTGCTACCTGTCGATGCGGATAGAACCACAGTTGTACTTTCCCAAGAACCAGCCCCACCACACATAACCCACACTCATGCAGATTGTACCCCTACCCAGTTGGACAGAGAACCAGCTACACCCCTTCTAACCCCAACCCCAGCAGATAGACACCCAGTTCCCGTTGACACAGCACCATCTCCACCACAGAGCACCCAAACACGAGCAGTTAGTAAGGCAACTGTAGTGCCCAAAGCACGAGGAACACCACTCCGAACCCCAAGTCAATGCTTAAAGCAGAAGAAGAATTGTTCTCGGGTCATGTTCCGTAGCTATGGTTCATACTACTTTGCTCTTGCATCACTGTATTTACTCATACCAACTAATTTCAAATTTGAAGGATGCAATTGAAACCCCAATGGCGCAACAGGTATGTTTTAAACCTGTTTCTTCAACATGTTTGCCTGTTTGCTGTTGTAACTTGCTCTATGTCGATATCAGTTTCAATTGAATAAACAATTATGTTCTCATGCCATGCACATTACAAGTGTTGTTATTGCTGTGTAGTTTCCCACACTTATATTATGTCTATGCTGCTTTGTCTTAAATAGATATGATTCGAACTGCATCTATCTTGATTTGGCAATGATATAGACCATACTACATAGATATATGTTTGTTTCATGCTGTTATCCTGTCCACCTTACTACTGAACTGGTTTACCAAAATGAGTTCAATATACTACATTGTAAACCTGTGATGTCTTTGTTTGTTTCTCTTTTAGAACGCGGATAAAATATTGGGGAAGAGTACCCCGTTATGCAATGGTAAAGGAAGTAATGCAGATAAGGTTAAAGATAGTGAGACATCCCTATTGGTCTCCAAGAAAGCTGATAAAAACTATATTGAAGACACTGAGACAACCCCAAAGTCCTGTCTTGATGTAGTGTTCGAGTTACTGGCTACTACTGCTGGCACCAGCTCTTCGAACTCGTTGCCTGAATCAGTTCGGCTTCTTGAGTCTCAACTTAAAGTTGAAAGACATCGATAAGATGTTATGCGACAGGAAGCCGAAGGACTGAGGAAGTCCCTGCAGAATTCAGATGCATACTGTCTGGTGCAACAGCAAGTGCTGGAGGACTTAAGCGCCAAACAAGAGAAAGTTAATAAGCTTGCTAAGCATCTTGCCAGCATTATGGGTACCCAGGATATTGTTTCTTGAGCTCTTCTGAAGTGGTTTCAGTTTTGGCACTAGTGCAGAACCGGCCTTTAGTGCCGGTTTGTAACGGCCTTTAGTGCCGGTTTGCCAACCTGCACTAAAGAGTGGGGACTAAAGTCCCCCCCTTTAGTACCGGTTCGTCACGAACCGGCGCTAAAGTGACACCACGTGGCACGAGCCAGGCCCGGGTGCGCGTAGGGCATTAGTACCGGTTGGTAACACCAACCGGTACTAAATATTTGGGGGGGGGGGTTGATTTATTTTCCATTCAAATTTTTTTGTTTGCTGGTATTTCACGATACTACAAATTGTACACCTTATGCATATATATAAATAGATTTTCTCGTACGTAGAACCGCATATATATATACATATATATCATTGAATGTCTCACAAACCAACACCATTAATTATTCACACATACACATGTATATACATATACAATTTCTCCTACATATGTTGCCTTTGGTGCCTCCGGAGCATGATGACAAGTGGTTCATGGGGGCGGTAGCGGGTAATAGTATTCTCCTTTGGGATCTATGACCTGGCCGAGCAAAAATCCGGCTATTTCCTCTTGAAGTGCTAGTATGCGGTCCGTTGGTAGGAGCTTATCCCGCACCGATCTGAACTGTGTGACTAGATATCGATAATGGTGTGAATAGTGTTCTGAAAAACGTACCCAGTCCTATCTATCAGATCTGCTCCTTTCGCGCGTCATCATGCAAATGTTCTTGCAAACGTAGAATGCACACAGATTATTCCCCTGCGCGTGCTTCAGGGCCTTTACGAGAATGTAATTGAATCAGTAATGATTAATCAAGCATGATAATTAATTAATGATATTGAAATAAGAATTAAAGAGATGGTAGCTAGCTAGTACTACTTAATTACTTACCTTGGGTCGATGCCAAAACAACTTTTTTGCCCACTTGCCTGGAGTCACCTTGATGAACTTTGCCCATGCCCTGCCCGCCGGCAAAGAAAATTAATAAAGGGGTTATTAAATAGTTCATATCAGGAAATGACGAACTAATAATTAATAGGCCGAGATATAGTTAATAATGATTGAAATTACCTGTTGACTATCCCCTTCACGATGGTGTAGTCTTTATCTTCTTTAGTTAGTGAGTCCAGTAATTCAGCTTTTCCTTCCTCAAGTTTAATGTCTAACAAGACCCAGTGCCAACTGCATACGCACACGTTTGCATGTCTTAATTAAGCGGGCATGTGCATAAAATTAAAAATTAATCAACTACCGTAAACCGTATACACTTAATTATTAACTTCTAGCTAGCTAGTAAGCAAAAACAGAATTTGTAGTACAAGACAGTGTGACTCACGGGAAGTTGTAAGGAAGTAGTACATCTTCATTGCTATTGAGGCGCTTCAAGAACTCTAGCATGCTTTCCTCTACAGGATCTTGACAATATTCAATCTGCCATATGTCCTCATTAATGGTATTTGGGTCAATGAACCCAACGCCATAGCGTCTAGCTTTTTTCATTTCATACATCTTCATCCTGCATATAATACCACAGAAAAAGAATATAGTGAGGATAATTACATGTAATGATTGATCAAAATTATCACTACATAACTAGCTTGAGACTTAAATTACAGAAATAAATCTCTTACAGACAATAGCAACTGACGATAGACTTGTCGAGTGCGTCTTGATTGTATAACTGAAATAGTTCTGGATACTCAATGGCCAGAGCTTTCTCATGGTAATAATGCTCATGCTTGACATTCACCATGAGGGACTCTCGATTGGAAATCTTGGTAATGTTCATGTAACATTGATGCAATTGATACATTCTCGTTGGGAGGTCCTTGACCTTGTCTGGATGGACCAAAGGTTGGCCCCGGACATATTTCCATGCTATTTCCGATTCTTTAAGCGTAGGCATGGGCTCGATTTCGAGGAGTTGTCCAACAAAAATATTGAGCATTTCAGCCTGCATTATATGACCCTCCGTTATTACCACATCGCCATGCCGGGGAACGCTAACGGTTTGCCCACAATAATATTTAGCGCGCGTACTACTCCTCTCATGTGTTGTTGGCACAACAAGCGGGGGATCGCTTGCGCCGCCTGTTCTCCCAACTGGGGAACGGTTTTCCCGCATTTTTTGCCAGTTGCTTGTTGGCTCGAGCTCGAGCTCGCTTCCTTCTTTAGCCGTTCTCGATGTAGTTTCCGAATTTGGCGCTCATAGTCCGAGTCAACAGGCTTGGGAGCTGGTTCTCTAGCCATACGAATGAAGTGGTCAATTAATTTCTCAGGCACTTTCTCCTTTGGTGGCGGTGCCGGTTTCGGTCCAAAATGGGTGTCCACTTGGGCTTGCACTATGGCTGCGTTTTGCTCCTTAGTCATGTCGTAAGGCCTCTGAGGAAGAGGAGCGAGGCTTGGACCATATTTATATCGCTTGTCTCCGCTTGTACTTCCTGAACTACCTCGACTCGTACCGCTATGCACCAAAGCTGCGACATGTCTCTTCTGCGATTGCTGAGACGGCGGAGACGGCTGACGTGGAGTTGGACCAGGAGAAGTGGCCTGACGGTGTGCCGGACTTGAAGCAGGAGGTGTGGCCTGGCACGGTGCCGGACTTGAAACCGGAGTAGTGGCTTGACGCTTTGCCGGACTTGAAACTGGAGGAGTCAGCTCATGCGTTCGGGGACTTGGAGGAGGTGGCGGACTTCAAGGAGGAGTCGTCTGACGCGTTCGTGGACTTGGAGGAGCGGCAGTCTGCTGACTCGGTGGCGGACTTCGAGGAGGTGTCGGCAGACGACACGGTGTCGGTGGACTTCGAAAGATGATGCAATCCTTTCTCCATAGGATGATACGATGTATGGCCTCTCCCAGTGTGCGCTCGTCTTCACCTCCAGGAATGTCAAGCGTTAGCCCCGAATATGGGTCCACCACTTCATCATCCATGACACAAGCGTAGCCCTCTGGAATCGGGATGCAATGGTAGGTTGCTTCGGGGGTAACTGGAAAAGCAATGCCGTCCGCCACCTTCATGGATATGTTCTTCATTTTGGAGTGTAGCTCACAGTTAGTGTTCTCTATGATGTCATCCACAGGGTATGTATCCAACAGTGTGTCGCCCGGGGCAGAACCAACGCTGCTTCTCGGCATGGATGGGACGGTGCTATCCAATGATGGACGATCATCCGCTTGCTGCTGCCGCTGCTGAGACCCCCTTTCCTGGCTAGGTGAGTCGATCTACTGCTGCTGCTGGAATTTGAGTGCCAGGTCCGCGTGCCTTGCCTCTAGGTCTTGAAGGCGTTCTGCGTCCTGCTTCCTCTGCTCCTCCTCCAACTTCCTTTTCTTCTCCTCCTCCATCTTCCTTCTTGCACGGGTCCTGTAGTCCTCGTTCCATTCTGAAAAGCCCTGATACCAGGGAATAACGGCCTTCCCTCGTGTTCTTCCCGGGTGTTCAGGATTTCCCAAGGCACGTGTAAGCTCGTCGTTCTCTCTGTTGGGCGTGAACACCCCCCTTCGAGCTTCTTCTATTGCGTCAATTATCTTTTGTTCGGCTCCTTTTAGATTTGCCTTCCAGGAAACTTCGCCTGTCTTCGGGTCGAACGCCCCCCATGCGCATAGAACCAAGTTCTGCACCTGGGGGGCCAGTTCCTAGTAACCAAAGTGACCCCTGCATCCGCCATCTCTCGCTCATACTTATCCCACTTAGGCAATCCCACCGCGTAGCCACCTGGACCCAGCGTATGGAACTGCGTCTTTCTTGCGGCATTTGCCTTGTTTTTCATCGACCATTCCTTAGATAATTCTGAATCCTTGAAGGTCACGAAATCGTCCCAGTGTTCTCTTTGCTTCTCCAGTGTTCCCTTGAAATCTGGAGTCTTCCTTTCATTAGCGAGGTAGTTGGACCATATAGTTTTCTTGTGGGTGTTGAATGCAATTGCCATCTTCTTAAGAGCAGCAGCCTCGACTTTCTCCACATCTGCTTCAGTGAAATGATCTGGTAGGGTGAAATGTTATTCAGAGATTTCAAAAGGTCTTTTTTGGCTCTGTCATCGATGCAAGTAACACCTGGACGTTTAGTCTTTGGCTCTTTCCATTCTTGAATGGAGATCGGGAGTTTGTCCTTCACAAGAACTCCGCACTAACGAGTCCACTTGTCCGCAACATTCTTAGGCGTGAGGGGTTCGCCACTAAGTTTGGTGGATTCGATGTGGTACTTTACACCATCCTTCAACAATCTGCCCGGGCCTCGCTTTGTCTTGCTGTCTGTAGAAGCAGATTTGCTCGATCCGGAGGGGTGAAAGAAGAAAGATCGATTCGTTAATATATCTTCAATAAAAAAACATGTGATGATCACCATGATGCATGCTTATATAAATATACCTCGCCGGTAGTCTTTGTTATTTGAAGATCAGCATTGTCTGTGTCATCACAAACATTGTCTGTGTCATCATAATCATAGTTCATGACTTCATCAGCTCGGTCGTCGAGATCGAATATCTTTTCATCACCCTCTCCGGTATTGTTCAGATATTGGGAGCCGTCATCTGCTTCATTCAGATCATCTAGCCTGTGAGGGCTGCGTATGATGTCGAACAATTCCTCTTCTCTCTCTCTGCCGGTATTGTCCGCCATAGCTTTTACTTTACTAATACAGAAGAAATATAAAACAATTTAGTATTCAAATTACAATGCATGGATGCAATTAATCAATAAGGAAAAACTGAATCTTGAATACATCATCTCGGATATATAATCTCGAATACATCATCGTCTTAATATATATAATCTCGAATACATTATCTCGAATATTATATATCGAATACATCATTGGCTAGGTACCTGAGGGAGTCCTGGACTAGGGGGTGTCCGGACAGCCGGACTATCTCGTCAGCCGGACTCCAAGACTATGAAGACACAAGATTGAAGATTTCGTCCCGTGTCCGGATGGGACTTTCCTTGGCGTGGAAGGCAAGCTTGGCGATACGGATATGTAGATCTCCTACCGTTGTAACCGACTCTGTGTAACCCTAGCCCTCTCCGGTGTCTATATAAACCAGAGGGTTTTAGTCCGTAGGACGAACAACCATTACAACAATCATACCATAGGCTAGCTTCTAGGGTTTAGCCTCCTTGATCTCGTGGTAGATCCACTCTTGTACTACCCATATCGTCAATATCAATCAAGCAGGAGTAGGGTTTTACCTCCATCGAGAGGGCCCGAACCTGGGTAAACACATCGTGTCCCTTGTCTCCTGTTACCATCCGCCTAGACGCACAGTTCGGGACCCCCTACCCGAGATCCGCTGGTTTTGACACCGACATTGGTGATTTCATTGAGAGTTCCTCTGTGCCGTCACCGATAGGAAGGATGCCTCTTCCCGTCTTCAAGGACGGTATCTTCGCCAAAGGAGCCTTGGCCGCTGGCCAAACTATCCGGCTAGGTGGTTTTCTCATGACCGCCTGTCCGGCCACCGCTTCGACGATGACCTCTCGGGTCATCAATAGCAATCTTCACGTCAACTCGGAATTCGCCGAGCAGCTGGATCCAATAGAGCTCTCGTCCGTAAACGAACTCTTGGATCACATCGCCGCCCTGGGAGTCGCTACACACTACAATCAGATTGGGCTTAAAACCGATCTGAGAGAGATTAACTCTCGCCAGGTTACCCACCACGTCTTGGTGGTAGAGGAACATCACGGCGACTCTTCTCCTATATTGAAAACTAGTCATGTCCGGGCTTCCGAACCCTCCATGCCGGATTCCCGCGGAGGGACGGACTTCGATCAAGCGCTGAACCTAAAGTCAGGCATCGGACCGGACTCGTTGGACAACGTTCCACTCTTCAAGCTTCCAAATTCGGAAGCTTCTCGGCCCTTGAGCCTTGAGATGGGTAGGGTTCCGGACTCAATTCCACCCACCCGCCCAGACATATGCGACCTATCTCTAATCCGGCAAGAGCCTGCTGAAATAGTACATCATTACTGGGCCAGATTCCTCCTGGTTATGGACAGGATAAAGGACCGCCGAGAGGAAAACGCAATCTCAATTTTTTGCAATAATTGCACGGACGAGGGAATCTTGAACGCCATCAGCCGTCGTGAAGTTACACGCTTCGCCGACCTGGCGTCCATAGTACGAAAGTACTGTGCGATGGAGAGTTTCCGGAAAACCGAAAATAAGTTTTGGGACAATCCGGCCCCGAATACAACCCCAGTCCGCAACAAAAGGGTGCATTACACTTAGGCACCAGGTACCAAAACCAAAAAGCAAAAACCCCATAAAGGGCACGAAACCGTACTGGAGGGGTGGCTTAGCGGACCCTGTAAAATTCACAGTACAGAGGGCGCCACCCCAACACATAGCCTTCGAGCATGTTGGATATTACGGCAGGTGGCCAAAAGTGGCGAGGAGCTTCTAGCACCGGAAAACCACTCCAACAATACCGGTACGGTATCAACAGTCTTCGAGACTTTCGCATCAAATAACATGTGGAAACAAACAATCCACAGCCTCGCTGAAGTCTACCAAGTAGCAACAACAAATCCATGGAGCGACGGAGCCATCACCTTCAACGCCAGCGACGAACCTAAATTCCGAACAGCCAGATCACCAGCCGCACTGGTCCTCAGTCCAATAGTGGACGGCTTTCGACTCACCAAGGTACTCATGGATGGCGGCAGCGGATTAAATCTCATCTACGAGGAAACTCTTCAAAAAATGGAAATAGACTGGAGCCGCATTGAGCGAAGCAGCACAACCTTCAGAGGAATAATCCCTAGCCGGGAAGCGCGCTGCACCGGAAAAATCACACTTAATGTGGTGTTCGGCTCGCCGGACAATTACAGGTCCGAAGAAGTCACGTTCCAAGTGGCCCCGTTCAGCAGCGGATATCACGCTATATTAGGACGAGAGGCATTCACAATTTTTCAAGCCGTACCCCATTACGGGTACATGAAGCTCAAAATGCCTAGGCCCGGCGGAATAATCACTCTCGCCAGTGATCCAGACATAGCACTCCGCACCGAAAACAAGACAGCCGCATTAGCCTGGAGGCACTATCTGAAGCCCTAGCGGCAGAAGAACTCACCGCGCTGTGCTCTACGGTGAATAGAGACGATGTGATACTCAACAAGAGATCCAAGTCCACCTCCTTTAAACCAGCGGAGGAAATAGTAAAATTCTAGGTCCATCCAACGGACCTGACAAAGACGGCCTCCATCGGGGCACAGTTGAACCCTGATGTAGATGCCGCACTGCGAGAATTCCTTCGGGAAAATTGGGACATTTTCGCCTGGCACCCTTTAGATATGCCAGGAATCCCACGCAGATTGGCAGAGCATAGCCTAAATACCCTAAAAGGGTTCAAGCCAGTCAAACAGGCTCTGCGACGATTTTCCGAACCCAAAATACAGGCAATGGGAGAAGAACTAGCCAAACTATTGGAAGCCGGATTCATCAGAGACATCAAACATCCGGATTGGCTAGTAAACCTGGTAATGATACCAAATAAGGACAAATCCTGGCGCCTATGTGTCGATTTTAAAGACCTCAACAAGGCCTGCCCAAAGGATCCCTTCCCCCTCCCTCGCATCGACCAAATAATCGATGCTACCGCAGGGCACGGTTCATTGTGCTTCCTGGACGCATACTCCGGCTACCATCAAATCAAGATGGCGGAAGCGGACCAAGCCGCAACGACATTCGTTACTCCATATGGACCATTCTGCTTCAACACGATGCCCTTCGGACTTAAAAACGCTGGCGCAACATATCAGCGCATGATTCAGACATGTCTGGCTACCCAGATCGGCAAAACAATAGAGGCATATGTAGACGATGTAGTCGTCAAAACCAAACACGTCGAAACCCTAGTAGACGATTTGAGGCTCACATTCGAAAACCTCCGAGCATATGACATCAAGCTGAATCCGGAAAAATGCGTTTTTGGTGTACCAGCCAGAAAGCTCCTGGGCTTCATTGTATCCGGTAGAGGAATTGAAGCAAACCCAGCCAAGATCCAAGCTCTGTCACAGCTAGATATTCCAAAGGACCTCAAACAAATACAAAAATTGACTGGATGCGTGGCGTCTCTAAGCCGCTTTATCTCCCATTTGGGAGAAAAGGCATTGCCCCTCTATCGCCTCCTCAGACGCACCGAACACTTCGAGTGGACGGATGCCGCCACCGCCGGACTCAAAGAAATAAAAGCCATATTGGCAACAAATCCGGTCCTGGCTGCGCCTAACCTGGGTGAACCAATGCTGTTATACATCGCGGCAACACATCAAGTTGTAAGCGTGGTACTCGTCGTAGAACGAGAGACAGAAGGACATAAATTCCCTCTTCAAAAACCAGTGTACTACATATCCACCATGTTAACTCCCTGCAAGTCCCGTTACTTGCACTATCAAAAGATGGCATATGCGGTGTTTATGGCATCCCGGAAGCTCCGACACTACTTTCAGAGTGTTCGATAATAGTAGCCTCCGAAGTACCCCTAAATGACATTATAAACAACCACGACGCGACGGGCAGGATTGCAAAATGGGCCATTGAGCTCTTACCATTCGACATAACTTACAAACCTCGGCGAGCTATAAAGTCGCAAGTTTTGGCTGACTTTGTCACTGAGTGGACTGAAGCCGAACTCCCTAAAGAGTACGGCACATACTCCAACTGGATTATGCACTTCGACGGCTCCAAAATGTTGGCCGGATTGGGGGATGGCGTCGTATTGACGTCCCCAACCGGGGACACAGTCCAATACGTACTTCAGATAATGTACACGGACTCCAACAACGTAGCCGAGTACGAGGCCCTCTTACATGGCCTCCGGATGGCAATCTCCATGGGCATTCAATGCCTAGAGGTGCGCGGGGACTCAAACCTCGCAATATCCCAAGTAAATGGAGACTTGGACGCCAAGGATCCGAAAATGGCAGCCTATCGTAACGCTGTCCTTAAAATGTCAGCTCGGTTCGAAGGACTTGAATTCCACCACGTAGCCAGGGACAATAACCAAGCGGCCGACGTATTGGCATGCATCGGCGCAAAATGTGACGTTGTCCCTCCAAACATCTTCCTGGAACGGCTGTTTAAGCCATCCGTACTATGGGAAGAGGAGTCCGGAAACAACAAACCGGAAGCAGCCGCACCAACTGACATAGAGCAATCTAACACAATCGGCGATTCAGCCGATGACATAACACCTTCAGCCCACGACATAATGGCAGTAATCGCCCCATGGACAGAGCCATTCCTAGCCTACTTGCTTAGGCAGGAACTTCCCGAAGACCAAAATGAGGCCCGCTGCATAGTTCGGCGATCCAAAGCCTACAAGGTCCATGAGGGAGAACTCTATAAGAAAAGCACAACCGGAGTCTTTCAAAGGTGTATCTCCGAAGAGGAAGGGCGAAACCTTCTGGCTGACATTCATGCCGGACTAGGCGGACACCACGCCGCAGCTCGGGCCCTTGTAGGAAAGGCATTCCATACAGGATTTTATTGGCTGACGGCCCGGGCAGATGCTCAGGACTTAGTCCAAAGATGCGTCGGTTGTAAGCTCTTTGCTAATCAGAGCCATATGCCACCCACCGCCCTCAAAACTATACCCATTACCTGGCAATTCGCGGTCTGGGGGCTTGACATGGTTGGACCCCTTAAAGGGGGAACCCACAAGCAAAGGTACCTATTGGTCATGGTGGACAAATTCACCAAATGGATAGAGGCCAAGCCAGTTAAAACGGCAGAGTCTGGACCAGTGATAGACTTCATATCCGGGGTAGTACACCGTTATGGTGTCCCCCACAGCATCATCACCGATAACGGCACGAACTTCACGGCCGACGAGGTTAAATCATGGTGCAAAAATATGGGCATTAAGCTCGATTACGCTTCAGTCTATCATCCTCAAACCAACGGTCAAGTGGAACGAGCAAATGGTCTAATAATGAGCGGCATCAAGCCCAGACTAGTGCGATCACTTACGAAATCTGACACGCACTGGGTAGAGGAGCTCGACTCCGTACTCTGGGGGCTGCGGACAACGCCCAACCGTACTACCGGATTCACACCATTTTTTATGGTATACGGCGCAGAAGCAGTTCTGCCCTGCGACATCATTCATGACTCACCTCGAGTGTGCATGTACGAAGAAAGACAGGCCGATCTGGATCGGCAGGACAGCTTGGACGCATTGGAGGAAGAACGCGACGTCGCCAAGGCTCGTTCCGCATTCTATCAGCAGCAGGCTCAAAGATATCAAAGCAGAGAAGTACGGGCCAAGACTTACAACGTTGGCGAACTAGTTCTACGCCTGCCGGACAAGAAAAAGGACAAGCTCAAGCCCAAATGGGAAGGCCCCTTCATTATAGATCAAGTCTTGGCCAGCGGAGCGTACCGTCTACAAAATGTGTCGGACAACCGACTCGAGCCAAACCGATGGATCGCAGCCCGCCTCCGAAGATTCTATGCCTAGCGCCGGACTAAGAGTTCGTCCCCCTCCCCCGTCCAAATTTTTACACTTTAGCTGTCTTTTGTTTCTCTTTCTTCTCTCACCCCTTTTCCTAAAAAGCCCTTAAAGGCCTACTTGCGCATTGTTCACACACACTTGACGTGCCATCCACACTCATTATACCTGGGGGCTTCTTTACCAGAAGCTTAATTATAAGGGCTTCATGCCCAACATATGTGTCAAACTTCCACATGTACCTTTTATTCACCATTATATGCATCGATATGACTTAAGTTTTGGCCAAGCTGGGTTGCCTAGCTCCTGTGCTTACCCCTACGTTCCCGATTGTTCGGCTAGGAGGTAAAGGGAGCACCTCTGCGATTGTTACTGCCGGGTCAGCCGGATGTGTACCTCAGACTGGGTGAAGCCGAAAGCTAGCTTTCTTAAGGGAATATTCGGTCGGTGACTTGAAAGATGATTTTTTACCTACTTATTTATCTGCCCCCAGATGTTTTTCTGCTCTTTTCGCAGTCCGGACATGTACTTTAGGGCATGCCTCCCAGGGAAAGGAACCCTTAATGGAACTATTCTCCCTGGAAGATGTTTCTTACTAACCATGTAATATAACATAACTAGTCCGGCACTTGTCTGATAAAGCACTAATGACCCCTACGCCTGGTCTCCATGCATGCCCCGGTTGTTTCTTAACCTAGAAGGTATTCGGACACACTCTGGACTCTACGGTCCCGAGGTTGAAGCAAAAGGTCGGCAAAGACAAACGATCTACAATCCGGCTAGAAGGCATTTTACATGTCATTTTAAAATACATTGTCAAATCGACTGACTGTATTCCTCCTCAATCCCGTCTAACAGGCTGTCTAATTTACAGTCCCGTTGGGAAAATTTAGCGGCCAACTCTACTTGGCCGTATACTAAACTCACAGGGATCTCCTTCCCATCGGGCCCCACAGGTCCGACCTTCACCATGTGGTTGGGATCCGCCTTCTTGTACCGCGTCTTCACCATGGCCCAGGCCTCCCTGGCACCTTGGCGGCAGGCCGAAATCTTCCATAAACGGAAGTGCTGCCGCACTCCCTGAAGCTTCTCTGCAAGCTCCCCAAGGCCCTCGGGTAGGGAGAGGGCTGGCCATAAAGCTTGGACGACGCCACTCATTGCCTGCCGAACTCGTTCGAGCAGCTGCAACAGCTCGGGAAGTTGATCACTCGTTGATACGGGCATCTCCTCGCAGGGCGACCTATGAGTATACCTACAGACATATTTTGTCAATTGACTTCCTCGCCGAACTCTTCTTTTCAAAGGAGTTCGCTCAAGCACTTACTATAGATGTCGCGACGAAGCCGCTGATTCTCCTTAACGGAGCCAGACAGCTCGGCCCGAACACCTTTCAGCTCTTCTCCGAGCTGGGCGTGGGCATCCTGGAGCTTGTTCCTCTCCTGCTGCACTTTATTCAGCACCCTCTCGCCGGCCTTCAGCTGGCGCAGTAGTTCTTGCCTGTCCGGATCTTGTCCGGCAGCACCTGCAATGTCATTATTAGACTTGCGTGCACGCCGCACACCACTTATCTTTTTAAAATAATGTGTTACCAGGAGGGGCCTCTGTGTTTCCTCCTGCGGCAGCAAATGCGGCCTCGAGTTGGGCCTTGCACTCTTGCAGCTCCTGAGACAGTTGGGTATTCTTCTCTGTAAGATCCTGCGTTTCAAATGATCCTTAAATTAGTTAATATAACTACTTTAAGTCTCGGGGGCTACTGGCATATACAACTATTAAATTCTTTTACCCGTATGTCTTTTACATACTGCTCTGTGGCTCTGGTCAAACCATCTTGAGGAGAACGGAGGTGCGCGTCCCCCGCGTTAAAGGCATTCAACGCCTCAGGGGAGAAGCACGCGTCACGAAAAACTGTCCGGCGGCGCCTGTGGTTCATGGCGCTCTCCACCTCAGACTTGGTGGCGGACAGTCTGTTGGCATCCTCCGTTGGAGGAGTATCCGGCTCGCGCCTTGCGCTCGCCTCCCCCTCCAGACCAGGTGCTGGAGCCTGGCTGGTAGAGGTTGGATTGGCAACCTCAACGCCCGCAGTCCGGCGAGCACTTTTTCTCCTACAAAAGTCATGAGCATTCAAACGCTTCCTAGGAACGTTGCTCTAAATAATGAACCGTGAGCTATACCTTTGCGACGACGTTTCAATCCGCGCCGCGCTCCTCTTCCGCCTATTGGGCCGGACTGACCCTTGTTGGTCAGCCGCCGCAGGCTTGGCTTCCTGCCTTAAAGGCGCTTCCTACAAATCACCATCGTATACGGTGGTCAGAAATGAGCAAGGAAGAAATAATGGTGTCAGGACTTCGGTCACAATCACCTGGGAAGCCGGATATAGTCCGGGGTAGTCAGGCGTAATGGCGACTAAAGTGTTATCCATCCTGAGCTGGTGGAACACCCCGTCGATTAGCTCCACCTTTATGTCCGGGTCCTCTTTAGAGGCCGGATCCTGGGATCTCTCTGGATCCTCGGGTTGCGGAGCTGGACTAAGCATGCCCTCCACAACCCGACGCAGCTCCTGCGTCGAAAGCATAATATAAGAAACTTAAACTTTGAAAGCATGGGTCGGGCACACGACGTGTTCGCTTACCCAACGCCGAGGGTTATTCATGGAGAACCCATTCAACTGGCTCGTCTGGAGGAAATCCTCCTTCTCCCCCTTGTACAGGCCGGACAGGATCTTCGCCAGGTCTTCGGTCGATCCCGGCCCTTTGCGGCCATGACGGGTGGCATCGTCCTCCCCGTTGAAATCCCACATAGGGTGGCCCCTATACTGCAGCGGCTGCACCCCCCGCATAATGCACGTTGCCATGACTCCAATCATGGTCAACCCGGAATGGGCCAGTAACCTTATCCGGCCCATCAAATAATGGACGCTCTTGTCTTCCTCCAGCTGGGGGCTCCGCGGGCGCCAGCTGAGGCGTTTCTTCAAAGGAGCATTACTGAACTCCGGGAGGCCGATCCGAACATGGTCCGGCAGCGGAGCGTCTTCTATGTAAAACCATTCCGAAGGCCAGTCTTCGGACGCCTTCTTAGGGGTTCTGGATGGATATCCGGTCCCGGCGATGCGCCATATTTCGGCACCGCCCACTTGATATATGGACCCCTCGTGAGAGCGGGGCACAAGGCAGAACAACCTCTTCCACAGCGCAAAATGGGGCTCGACGCCCAGGAATAGCTCGCAAAGAGCTACGTAACCCGCAATATGCAGGATAGAGGCGGGCGTGAGGTGATGGAGCTGGAGTCTGTAGAACTCCAGGAGCCCGCGGAGGAACGGATGTATAGGAAATCCGAGCCCTCTTATCAGATATTGAATGAAGCATACCCGCTCCCCTTTGTTGGGACTTGGGGTAGCCTCCGCTTGCTTCCCGCCTTTGTAGGTGGCCAACCCGGCTCGAACCGGAACCATGAAGGCTGGAGGGAGATATCCCTCCGCTTGGAGCGTCACCAGCTCATTGTGCGGGACAGAACATCTCCTCCAATCTCCTGGTAGAGGGCTGGGAGCGCGAGAAGAGGAGCCGCGTCGACGGTCCATGATGGAATGGATTCATGGTCAGAAGCGCTCCGATGAGTACTCGCGGAAGGAAGATGGTGTGATTTGGATCTGGATTCTTGCCTCTCTTATAGGCAGATTATTTGCACAGTTAGGGGCTAAAACATAAAAGATACCCTGGCTTTTCGCATTCGTGCGATGCGTGGAAGAAGGCCATTATTGGGCGTGGAAGCCAAGAAGCGCGACATTGATAAGGAAGCCGGACACTGTTCGGCAGGTATGTGGAACTTAAAGGAGAACCCGCCTTGCAACACCGAAGACTACATACGCGCTGGATCGTCATTGAAGCCTGGTTCGGGGGCTACTGAGGGAGTCTTGGACTAGGGGGTGTCCGGACAGCCGGACTATCATCGTCAGCCGGACTCCAAGACTATGAAGACACAAGATTGAAGACTTCGTCCCGTGTCCGGATGGGACTTTCCTTGGCGTGGAAGGCAAGCTTGGCGATACGGATATGTAGATCTCCTACCATTTGTAACCGACTCTGTGTAACCCTAGCCCTCTCCGGTGTCTATATAAACCGGAGGGTTTTAGTCTGTAGGATGAACAACCATTACAACAATCATACCATAGGCTAGCTTCTAGGGTTTAGCCTCCTTGATCTCGTGGTAGATCCACTCTTGTACTACCCATATCGTCAATATCAATCAAGCAGGAGTAGGGTTTTACCTCCATTGAGAGGGCCCGAACCTGGGTAAAAACATCGTGTCCCTTGTCTCCTGTTACCATCCGCCTAGACGCACAGTTCGGGACCCCTACCCGAGATCCGCCGGTTTTGACACCGACAGTACCTAATAAAGATCGAGTACTACAGAAGAATCTAGGGCGCCACTCGTGGTTCCTGGGGCGCGGGCGGTGCACACCCAAAGAGAAGGAACCATCACAGGATCATATCTCCGGTCATCTGCCCAAAGAACCCGCCAAGTACTGGAGAACCTGACGTCGTCCATAGCAGCCATGTAGCGATGGGCATGCTCATCTTCCTCCCTGACATGGCGACGCACCACCTCCGGCGGGGCCGGCTGCCTCTGCACCAAATGTGGCCCACGCGAACGCCACCAAAGAAGATCAGGGTCGACGATGGGACCCAAGGTCGGGTTCCTCACCAAGCGGCGTGCCCCTCCAGGTAGCACCTCCCAGTGCTAGCCCGGCGGAGCCCAGTCCCGGAAGCAGGACGTCGTCGCGAACGGGTCGACAGCGAGGATGCGGGCCGGGCATATCGTCGAGAACAAATACTATATGCCCGCAAAAAGTAACATTTTTTAAATGATTGGGTTGTGATAACTAACATTCTATATATATGCAAATTCTAACAATTTGACATTAATCTAATTCATCTAACTAAAACTAATTCTAAAATTTCCTAATTATATAACTAACATTTCTATAACAATTCTAATATTTATATAACTAAAAAACAGAAAAAATTGCTAATATTTCTATAACTCAAAACAGAAAACATTTATAACATTTCTATATAACTAACATTTCTAATATTTAGATAACTAAAAAACAGAATAATTTTTAACATTTCAATAACTAAAAAACATAAAAAATTATAACAAA
>NC_041383.1:231733292-231799871 GCF_002162155.2 Triticum dicoccoides
GCGACGAGGGGCGGGGACAGCCGGGGTCGGCAACGAGGGGCGGTGGCGGCAATGTCGACAGGGATGGTGTCGATCAGGGCAGGGCGGCGCGACGGAGGGAGGAAATAGAGGGAAACTGAATTTTTTTCAAGTGTTGTATATATAGGATGGACCTTTAGTACCGGTTGGAGCCACCAACCGGTACTAAAGGCTGTTTTGGCCAGGCCAAGCGGCGGGAAGCGCACCCCCTTTAGTACCGGGTGGTGGCTCCACCCGGTACTAAAGGGGGGGGTCTTTAGTACCGGTTGGAGCCACGACCCGGTACTAAAGGGGGTGCGTTGGCTCCAGGAGGTGCGCAAGTTTAGTCCCACCTCGCTAGCTGAGGGGCTACCGTACTGGTTTATAAGCGCCAGTGCGGTAGCTCTCTCGAGCTCCTCTCCTAAGAAGGCCTACTGGGCCTACCTGTCCTCTTCTACCCAGTGGGCCTACTGGGCCTTTGCGGGCCTGCATCCTGGCCCAACAAAAGGTTGTGTTCCTAGTCATATGCATGCCGCTTTGGCCCAGTAGGCGGGCTTTTTTATTTTCTTAATTTTTTTCGCTTTATTTATTTTTGTTTTATTTATTTTTGAGTTGTTTTTTTGCTGTATTTAGAGTTTCTTTGTGAATATTTTTGCTTTAGGTACAAAAAATTACAAACTTTCTGTTAGTGCCGGTAGTTTTCAAATTTGAATAGTTTAAATTTTGAATTATTTGAAATTTGTGTGAATCACTAGTTTGTGAATAACTTAACTTTGAAAAAAGTTTTTTCAGTGATTCTTTTTTCTTATGTTTAATATTAGTGTGTTTTATCATTATATTCAATTTGGTAATGCTTAGGTTATTTAAAAAATGAAATGCCTTTGTAATAGTTCAGTTTTCGTCGGAAACCCTGATACTTCGAAAGAGATTGTCCATTTTGTACACGACGTGCATCTAGTTTTTGCCGTAACCCTCTCTACTTTTTTGCACATGCTATTTGTATGACATTATGATACCATGCCAACTTTCAACCTTTTCTGAGTTCATTTGAAATGCTTTTCAATTTCAGGGTCATTTAGTTGGAAAAATCAGTAAATGCATGAAAAGAATTTGTTTGCACATAAAATTTCTTCGCATTTCAAATGCCAAAACACATAACTACCCTAACTATTACAGACATTCCCTCCTGGGTGTGAAACACAGAAGAAAGTGATGATAGTGAAGCCGATCACATCCCAGATCTTTGGGTGTGAAACTTTTTCTTCGCGTGTGTCCCTTTGCGCCGTAGCCATGGAAAATCTTCATCATTTAACTGGATGCTCGGGTCAATATTCACTGTGAATGGAGCAATTTCATCAAACTTTTCATAATCTTCTGACATGTTTGTCTTGTCATCCACCCCCATGATGTTTCTTTTTCCTGAAAGAACTATGTGGTGCTTTGGCTCATCGTATGATCCATTCGCTTCCTTATCTTTTCTTTTTCTCGGCCTGGTAGACATGTCTTTCACATAAAAAACCTGCGCCACATCATTGGCTAGGACGAATGGTTCGTCTGCATATGCAAGATTGTTGAGATCCACTGTTGTAATTCCATATTGCGGGTCTTCTGTTACCCCGCCTCGTGTCATATTGACCCATTTGCACCAAAACAAAGGGACCTTCAAATCACCTGATCCATAGTTAAGTTCCCATATGTCCTCTATGTAACCATAATATGTTTCCTTTCCCGTGTTGGTTGTTGCATCAAAGCGGACACCACTGTTTTGGTTGGTTCTCTTCTTATCTTGGGCGATCGTGTAAAATGTATTCCCATTTATCTGGTACCCTTTGAAAGTCATTATATTCGAAGATGGTAACTGGGACAGCGAGTACAGGTCATTTTGAATATCGCCATCATTCAGGGCACGTTTCTGCAACCAACCGGCAAAAGTCCTCGTTTGTTCGCGTGTAATCCAGTCGTCAGACTTCTCCGGGTGTTTGGACTGTAGAAAATTCTTGTGTTCCTCCATATACGGAGCCACCAAGGCAGAATTCTGTAGAACTATGTAGTGTGCTTCGGTGAGAGAATGCCCATCCATACATATTATTTGATGCCCTCCTAGCGTGCCTTTTCCTTCCAGTCTACCCTTATGCCGCGATTCAGGAACACCAATCAGCTTAAGGTCAGGAATAAAGTCAATACAAAGCTCAATGACCTCCTCATTTTCATGGACCTTCGAGATGCTTCCTTCTGGACTAGCATGGTTATGAACATATTTCTTCAAGACTCCCATGAACCTTTCAAAGGGAACATATTGTGTAGAAATACAGGACCCAAAATGTTAATCTCTTCGCAAAGGTGAACTAGGACGTGCGTCATGATGTTGAAGAAGGATGGTGGGAACACCAACTCGAAACTGACAAGACATTGCACCAAATCATTCTGTAACCTTGGTATGATTTCTGGATCGATTACCTTCTGAGAGATTGCATTGAGGAATGCACATAGCTTCACAATGGCTAGTCGAACGTTTTCCGGTAGAAGCCCCCTCAATGCAACCGAAGGAGTTGCATCATAATCATGTGGCAGTCATGAGACTTTAGGTTTTGGAACTTTTTCTCTGCCATATTTTTTATTCCCTTTATATTCGACGAGAAGCCAGATGGTACCTTCATGCTAAGCAGGCATTCGAAGAAGATTTCCTTCTCTTCTTTGGTAAGAGCATAGCTGGCCTAACCCTGATGTATGCCGTCTTTTCCGTGCATACGTTGCTGGTCCTCCCGTGCCTCTGGTGTATATTTTTTCTTCCCATACACGCCCAAAAAGCCAAGCAGGGTCACGCAAAGATTCTTCATCATGTGCACCGCGTTGATTGCGGAGCGGACCTCTAGGTCTTTCCAATATGGCAGGTCCCAAAATATAGATTTCTTCTTCCACATGGGTGCGCGTCCGTCAGCGTCCTTCGGAACAGGTTGTCCGCCAGGACCCTTTCCAAAGGTTACCTTCAAATCCTTGACCATATCATGTACATCAGCACCAGTATGGTGGCGAGGCTTCGTCCAGTGATCCGCCTCACCTTTGAAATGCTTGCCTTTCTTTCTTACGGGATGCCTTGTCGGAAGAAATCGACGATGTCCCAGGTACACATTCTTCCTACAACTATCCAAATATATACTGTCGGTATCATCCAAACAGTGCGTGAATCCACGGTATCCCTTGTTCGTTTGTCCTGAAAGGTTACTGAGAGCAGGCCAATCATTGATGGTCACGAACAGCAACACCTTTAGGTCAAATTCTTCCTGTCCGTGCTCATCCCACGCATGTACACCTGTTCCATTCCACAGCTGTAATAGTTCTTGAACTAATGGCCTTAGGTACACATCAATGTCATTGCCGGGTTGCTTAGGGCCTTGGATGAGCACTGTCATCATAATGAACTTCCGCTTCATGCACAACCAAGGAGGAAGGTTATACAAACATAGAGTCACAGGCCACGTGCTATGGTTGCTGCTCTGCTCCCCAAAAGGATTAATGCCATCTGCGCTTAGACCAAACCATACGTTCCTTGGGTCACCTGCAAACTCCTCCCAGTACTTTCTCTTGATTTTTCTCCACTGCGAACCGTCAGCGGGTACTCTCAACTTTTCGTCTTTCTTACGGTCTTCTGCGTGCCGCCGCATCGCCTTCGCATGCTCTTTGTTCTGGAACAAACGTTTCAACCGTGGTATTATAGGAGCATACCACATCACCTTGGCAGGAATATTCTTCCTGGGGCGCTCGCCCTCGACATCACCAGGGTCATCACGACTGATCTTATAACGCAATGCACCACATACCGGGCAAGCGTTCAAATCCTCGTACTCACCGCGGTAGAGGATGCAGTCATTAGGGCATGCATGTATCTTTTGCACCTCTAACCCTAGAGGGTAGACAGCCTTCTTTGCTTCATACGTACTCTCGGGCAATTCGTTGTCCTTTGGAAGAATATTCTTTATCATTACAAGCAACTTTCGAAATCCCTTGTCAGATACACCATTCTCTGCCTTCCATTGCAGCAATTCAAGTGTGGTGCCCAACTTTTTTTTGTCAGCTTCGCAATTCGGGTACAACAACTTGTGATCCTCTAACATGCGCTGCAACTTCATCCTCTCCAGATCACTTGCGCAGTTTCTCTTTGCATCGGCAATGGCCCGACCTAGATCATCAGCGGGCTCATGTGATACCTCTTCTTCAGCTTCTTCCCGCATTGCCGGCTCAGCTTCTTCCCCCATTGTTGTATCATCGTATTCAGGGAACCCATGGCCAGGATAGCCGTCGTCGTCCTCTTCTTCTTCATTGTCTTCCATCATAACCCCTATTTCTCCGTGCTTGGTCCAAACATTATAGTGGGGCATGAAACCGGACTTAAATAGGTGGATGTGAATGGTTTTTGACGTAGAGTAACTGTGACCATTCTTACAGCCAACACATGGACAAGGCATAAAACCATCCGCCCGCTTGTTTGCCTCAGCGGCCCACAGAAAAGTATGCACACCATTAATGAACTTGGGAGAGCATCGATCATCATACATCCATTGTCGGCTCCTCTTCATTACACAACACAAAATAGACCAAATTAATACAAGTTCATACATAAAGTTCATACATAAAGTTCATATACAGCACTTAATTAAATGCAACATACAAATAACTCTCTAGCTAAAGAATTTAAATGCAACAACAAATGCGATGAAGATCGCAACTAAGGTAACAATTGATCCAACAGCATAATGATACCAAGCCACACTATCAATGGCATATTTTCTAATCTTTCTAATCTTCAACCTAATTTTCTCCATCTTGATCTTGTGATCATCAACGACATCGGCAACATGCAACTCCAATTCCATCTTCTCCCCCTCAATTCTTTTCAATTTTTCTTTCAAATACTCGTTTTCTCTTTCAACTAAATTTAACCTCTCAACAATAGGGTCGGTTGGAATTTCCGGTTCACATACCTCCAAGATAAAAATATCTATGTCAACTTGATGGGCATAATTTTTCATAAACACGAAATGCAACAACTAGTTTTAAAAGAGAATATACCACATCCGAATCATAACAAGGACGAGGGCCGACGAGGACGGATATCAAAACCATGGCACTATGTATAACAAACAACGTACGGGTAAGATAATTATACGAGTAACTATATCCAAATCACACAAACATCAATTTGGTAATGTAAAACATTTATGAACAAGAGCCTCACCACAAGGTGGTGCCGGCGACGGGACGGTGCGGGCGATCGACGGTGGTTACGACGGAGATTTAGAAGGCACTAAGTAAACCACACGTACATATGCAAACTAAGTGTTATTTTTGACCTCAAATTGCATATAAATCAAATACTAGCAAATATAATTCCTCCCAAATTAATCACTATATAAAGCATTGCAAGAGCTAATCTAGCAATGAGAGTTGAAAGGACAAAGTTGCTAACCTTTGTGATCATTTGAATGGATGGGGGCCTTCAAATCTTGACAAATTTTGGGCAAAATTTGTGAGGAGCTCGAGGAAGAGAGGGGAAGAACAGAGGGAGTGAGGGGAAAGGGGAAGAACCGGTACTAAAGGTGCTGGAGGGGCCCCAGACTGACAACGCCCTGCCACCACGCTCTTTATTACCGGTTCTTGCCACGAACTGGTACTAAAGGTTCGCCACGAACCGGTACTAATGAGAATGGCCGGCTAGCTGTTGGAACCGGCACTAATGGACACATTAGTGCTGGCTCAAAATCAAACCGACACTAATGTGTCTCATATTAGGTCCTTTTTCTACTAGTGTGGACTTGTTTTGCTGCGGCGTTTATATGCTGCTGTGTTCCCTATATTTGCACTGGTGGCGAACTTTGATGCCCAGTGGATGTAATATGTGTAATAGCCGTGATAGCCTAGCGTAAGTTGCTTGCTTATTTATTTCCTTATTGTCTTGTTTATTTCTTTTCTTGTAGTCAGTGCAGTTCTTTCTCCACGGTTTGCTAGTGGCCGCAATAACCTATTTTTTAAAACTAGGCCACAATAACCATGGGCTAATATTTACTATAGTTACCATTTCCCTCCTATGGGCCATAGAAACAATGGGCCTTCTACGTGTCGTAGATACAATGGGCCTTCTACGGGCCGTATCATCAATGGGACTTGTAAGGGTTGTATGATCGGTTGGCCAAACATGGGCCAATAGCAGACCGCATTATGGTCGTAAATGGGCTAGAGTTGGAATCGTCTGTTCATGGTCCGACCATAACGGGCCGTCATTAATTGGCCATATTTGATGACGCTATGAAAACGGCCCAACGTATTAACGGGCCTCAAAACGGGCCGACTGTAACCTCGGGCTGACTTTAGCCCACAAGCAGAAAATGATAGTAACGGGCCATAAGTAAACGAATGCCGGAAATGAGCCCAAGAGTAAATGGGCTCTCAGAAGGCCGAAAGATAACATGGGCTGGAAACGACCCAACGGAATAACGGGCCGTTAATGGGTATAGAGTGATACACTGTTCATTACGGGCCAGATTCACCACGGGCTGTTAATGGGTATACAGTGATACACTGTTCACTGCATGCCACTTTCACCACGGGCCATTAATGGGCCAAGAGTTACAAAGGGCCTCATATGGGCCGAAAGACGTCATGGGCCATACATGGGCCAGAAGTGAAAACGGGCTAAAATCATATTGGATGGCCCAGATGACTCTATGGGCCTAATTCGGATAGGGCGTAACGGGCCTTGGGTTCGCGGGCTGTAAATGGGCTATATGCGAATAGGCCGTTAACAGGCTTTCCATGGGCCAGCCCGCCACCTTTTGACCAAGTCAAACGAGCCGGCATTTTCACAAGAATGGGCCTCTATTGGGACATGCGACATGTCGACGTATCATAGGTGCCTTCTGTCCAATGAGTGGATGACATCTGTCCCAACGATGAGTCGACACGTGTTTCTTCCAGCCAATGATGATTTTACACGTGGAAAATCCCCATTGGTCGGGGCTGTTAACGGGTTATCGGATCCAAAACCCGACCCGATAGCTTAACGGCATTCCCTTACGGTGGATGCCACGTGTCGGTCACCCTTGACGAAAGCACTTCTGTGACGGGCAATTCATCATGGAAGTGGACACTTCCGTGATGATAATTTTGGTAATGTCATGGAACACTTCTACGACAACACAGGTATGACTATATTGATTCTGTCATAAAATCGTCATGGATGTACATTCATGACAAAAAACGCAACCTACTATGACAAACACATATCATCACGGAAGTGTATTTTTTTTGTAGTGCAAGCACTCACCTCCCCGGCAACGGCGCCAGAAAAGAGCTTGATGTCTACTACGCAACCTTCTCCTTGTAGACGTTGTTGGGCCTCCAAGTGCAGAGGTTTGTAGGACAGTAGCAAATTTCCCTCAAGTGGATGACCTAAGGTTTATCAATCCGCGGGAGGTGTAGGTTGAAGATGGTCCCTCTCAAACAACCCTGCAAGCAAATAACAAAGAGTCTCTTGTGTCCCCAACACACCCAATACAATGGTAAATTGTATAGGTGCACTAGTTCGGCGAAGAGATGGTGATACAAGTGCAATATGGATGGTGGATATGAGTATTTGTAATATGAAAATATAAAAACAGCAAGGTAAAAAGTGGTAGAAGTGAGCGTAAACGGTATTGCAATGCTAGGAAACAAGGCCTAAGGTTCATACTTTCAGTAGTGCAAGTTCTCTCGACAATAATAACATAACTGGATCATATAACTATCCCTCAACATGCAACAAAGAGTCACTCCAAAGTCACTAATAGCGGAGAACAAACGAATATATTATTGTAGGGTACGAAACCACCTCAAAGTTATCCTTTCTGATCGATCTATTCAAGAGTCCGTAGTAAAATAGCATGAAGCTATTCTTTTCTATCCTAGAGTTCGTACTAGAATAACACCTTAAGACACAAATCAACCTAAACCCTAATGTCACCTAGATACTCCAATGTCACCTCAAGCATATGTGGGTATGATTATACGATATGCATCACACAATCTCAGATTCATCTATTCAACCAGCACAAAGAACTTCAAAGAGTGCCCCAAAGTTTCTACCGGAGAGTCAAGACGAAAACGTGTGCCAACCCCTATGCATAAGTTCACAAGGTCACTGAACCCGCAAGTTGATCACCAAAACATACATCAAGTAGATCACGTGAATATCCCATTGTCACCACAGATAAGCACATGCAAGACATAAATCAAGTGTTCTCAAATCCTTAAAGACTCAATCCGATAAGATAACTTCAAAGGGAAAACTCAATCCATTATAAGAGAGTAGAGGGGGAGAAACATCATAAGTTCCAACTATAATAGCAAAGCTCGCGATACATCAAGGTCGTGCCAAATCAAGAACACGAGAGAGAGAGATCAAACACATAGCTACTGGTACATACCCTCAGCCCCGAGGGTGAACTACTCCCTCCTCATCATGGCAAGCGTCGATATGATGAAGATGGCCACCGGTGAGGGATCCCCCCTCCGGCAGGGTGCCGGAACAGGGTCCCGATTGGTTTTTGGTGGCTACAGAGGCTTGAGGCGCCGGGACTCCCGATCTAGGTTTCTTTCTGGAGGTTTGGGTATTTATAGGAGGGTTTGGCGTCGAGAACAAGTCAGGAGGACCCACGGGGTGTCCACGAGGCAGGGGGCGCGCCCTCCACCCTTGTGGGCCCCACGAGCCTCCTCTCCGGTAACTCTTCATTCCAGTATTTTTTTATATTTTCTAGAAAAAATCTCCGTTGATTGTTAGCGCATTCCGAGAACTTTTATTTCTGCACAAAAACAACACCACGGTAGTTCTGCTGAAAACAGCGTCAGTCCGGGTTAGTTCTAACCAAATCATACCAAAAGCATGTAGAAATATTATAAACATGGCATGAATAGATCAAAAATTATAGATACGTTGGCGACGTATCAAGGGTCCTCGGACGGCTGACTATTAACATGGGCCGGACTGTTGGGCTATGAAGATACAAGATAGAAGACTTCTTCCCGTGTCCGGATGGGACACTCCTTGGCGCGGAAGGCAAGCTTAGCGATTCGGATATGTAGATTCCTTTCTTTTTAACCGACCTTGTATAACCCTATCCCCCTCCGATGTCTATATAAACCGTAGGGTTTACTCTGTAGAGGCAATCACAATCATAATCATACAAGCTAGACTTCTAGGGTTTTAGCCATTACGATCTCATGGTGCATCAACTATTGTAATACTCATATTCATCAAGATCAATCAAGCAGGAAGTAGGGTATTACCTCCATAGATAGGGCCCGAACCTCGGTAAACATCGAGTCCCCCGCCTCCTGTTACCATCAGCCTTAGACGCACAGTTCGGGACCCCCTACCCGAGATCCGCCGGTTTTGACACCGACAACAGTTATAACATAGGGTGACATAAAACTAGCTCTAGTTCATCAATGTAATGTAGGCGTGTATTCCGAATATAGTCATACGTGCTTATGGAAAAGAACTTGCATGACATATTTTGTCCTACCCTCCCATGGCAACGGGGTCCTAATGGAAACTAAGGGATATTAAGGCCTCCTTTTAATAGAGTACCGGACCAAAGCATTAGCACTTAGTGAATACACGAACTCCTCAAACTACGGTCATCACTGGAAGTGGTCCCGATTATTGTCACTTCGGGGTTGCCGGATCATAACATATGGTAGGTGAATATTGACTTGCAAGATAGGATCAAGAACTCACATGTATTCATGAAAACATAATAGGTTCAGATCTCAAATCATGGCACTCGGGCCCTAGTGACAAGCATTAAGCATGGCAAAGTCATAGCAACATCAATCTTAGAACATAATGGATACTAGGGATCAAACCCTAACAAAACTAACTTGATTACATGGTAAATCTCATCCAACCCATCACCATCCAGCAAGCCTACGATGGGATTACTCACGCACGACGGTGAGAATCATGAAATTGGTGATGGAGGATGGTTGATGATGACGATGGCAACGGATTCGCCCCCTGGAGCCCCGAACGGACTCCGGATCAGCCCTCCCGAGGAAGATTTGGGCTTGGTGGCGGCTCCGCATTGTAAAACGCGATGAATCCTTCTCTCTAATTTTTTTCTCCCCAAGAGTGAATATATGGAGTTAGAGTTTAGGTCGGTGGAGTTCTAGGGGCCCACGAGGCAGGGGCGCACCCCAGGGGGCGCCCTTCTCCCTCGTGGACAGGGTGTGGGCCCCCTGAAGTTGATGCTTTCGCCAATATTTTTTATTAATTCCAAAACATGTCTCAGTGGATTTTCAGGTCATTCCGACAACTTTTATTTCTACACAAAAAATAGCGTCAGTCCAGGTTAGTTCCGTTCAAATCATGCAAGTTAGAGTCCAAAACAAGGGCAAAAGTGTTTGGAAAAGTAGATACGTTGGAGACGTATCATCAAGTATTCCACGATTATTAAGAGGATGATCAAGCAAAGCATTAAGCAATTGGAGAAGCCTCCCCCAAGCTTGTGGGAGACTTTCTTCTTCAATTTGCACAAAGTTAAATATTTCCTATGAAGCAGCTTGTTTCTTATGAGCAGGAAAATATTTTTCAAAGAAGTAGTAAATCATATCTTGGGGACTATGCACACAACCAGGAGCAAGAGTATTATCCAAGTTTTAGCATCACCCTTTAATGAGAACAGAAATAACTTGAGAATATAATAATAGTGATTTTTCTCATCATGAGCAAATATGGTGGCTATGTCATTCAACTTAGTAAGATGTGCCACAATAGTTCAGTTTCATAACCATGGAAAGGATCAGATTCAACCAAAGTAATTAACTCTGGGTCAATAGAGAATTAATACTTATCAGCAACAGAGATAGGTGAGGTAGCAATCTTAGGATCACATTTCATTCTAGCATTCAAAGATTTTTCTTTCAGTTTGCATAACAATTTCTTAAGATCATCCCTATCATTGCAAGCAAGAAAGTCTCTGGTTGTCTCCTCATCCATAACATGACCTTTTGGTATCTTAGGCAATTCATATCTAGGAGAACTAGATGTAATAGGTGTTTCAAGATTTTCAGTTTCAAATACTTCATCAGTTTCAATAATTTCATTCTCTTTAGCTCTAGCAGTTTGTTCATCAAGAAATTCACCTAGTGGCACATTATCATCAATCAAGGTACTAGCATCATCATGAGTATCATTCATACCAGAAGTAGCATCATCAATGACATGCGACATATTAGGATTAATAACATGTGGTGGTGTTGCAAGTCTACTCAAAACAGAAGGTGAATCAAGTGCAGAATGTGATGGCTGTTCCTTACCTCCCCTCGTCCTAGAGGGAACGATCTTGGTTTTAGTATCCTTTAGATTCTTCATTGTGATAATTTGATAATAATCCCAAGTGAGTCAACAAATATAGCTATGCTCCCTGGCAACGACACCAGAAAAAGGTCTTGATAACCCATAAGTATAGGGGATCGCAACAGTTTTTGAGGGTAGAGTATTCAACCCAAATTTATTGATTGGACACAAGGGGAGCCGAAGAATATTTGCAAGTATTAGCAGATGAGTTTTCAATTCAATCACACCTGGAGATTAATTATCTACATCAAAGTGATCAGTAGCAAAGTAGTATGATAGTTTTGATACTAGCAGCAACAACAATCGTAATAGTAACAGTGATAGCAATGATTTTGTAGCAAGTGTAACAGTAACAACAGCAGTAGTAACTTAGCAAGAACAATATAAGAGAAATTCATAGGCATTAGATCGGTGAATTTGTTGGATGATATTCATCATATAACAGCCATAACCTAGGGCGATATGGCACTAGTATCAGTTCATAAATATAATGTAGGCATGTATTCCGTAAATAGTCATACGTGCTTATGGAAAGACCTTGCATGGCATATTTTGTCCTACCCTCCCATGGCAGCGGGGTCCTATTGGAAACTAAGGGATATTAAGGCCTCCTTTTAATAGAGAACCGGAACAAAGCATTAACACATAGTGAATACATGAACTCCGCAAACTACGGTCATCACCGAAAAGTATCCCGACTACTGTCACTCCGAGGTTTACGGATCATAACACATAATAGGTGAATATAACTTGCAAGATCAGATCTAGAACATAGATATAATGGTGATAACATAAATGATTAAGATATGAATCATGGCACAAGGGCCCAAAGTGACAAGCATTAAGCATGGCAAAGTCATATCAACATCAATTACAGAACATAGTGGATACTAAGGGTCAAGCCCTAACAAAATTAAGTCGATTACATGATGAATCTCATCCAAATCCTCACCGACCAGCAAGCCTATGAAGGAATTACTAACTCCCTGTGAGGAGCATCATGGAATTGGCGATGGAGAAGGGTTGGTGATAACGAAGATCAAAGACCCCCCTCTGCGGAGCCCCAAACACACTCTAGATCTGGCCTCCCGATCAAGAACAAGAGGTGGCAGCGGCTTGATACGTCTCCAACATATCTATAATTTTTATTGTTCCATGCTGTTATATTATCATTCTTGGATGTTTTGTAATCATTTTATAGTCATTTTATATCATTTTTTGGTACTAACCTATTGTCATAGTGCCAAGTTCCAATTGTTGTTTTCTGCATGTTTTTTACATAGTCCAAACGCAACAAAATTTTTTGTGGATTTTTTTGGACCAGAAGACATCCAGCGTGCTAGAGAAGCACCTGGGGGGTGCTTTGAGGGTATCACAACCCACCAGGGCGCGCCTGGAGGCCCAGGCATGCCCAGGTGGGTTGTGCCCACCTCGGGTGCCCCCTAAACCGCCTCTTTGCTCTATAAATACCCCAATATTCCAGAAACCCTAGGGGAATCGATGAAAATCAATTCCAGTGCCGCAGAGTCCAGAACCACCAGATCCAATCTAGACACCATCACAGAGGGGTGCATCATGCCCATTGGTGCCTCTCCGATGATGCGTGAGTAGTCTTTTGTAGACCTACGGGTCCGTAGTTAGTAGCTAGATGGCTTCCTCTCTCTCTTTTGATTTCAATACAATGGTCTATGGAGATCTGTATGACATACTCTTTTTGCAGTGTGTTTGTTGGGATCGGATGAACTTTGAGTTTATGATCAGATCTATCTTTTTTATCCATGAAAGTTATTTGAGTCTTCTTTGATCTCTTATATGCATGATTGCTGATAGCCTCATATTTCTTCTCTGATATTTGGGTTTTGTTTGCCCAACTTGATCTATTTATCTTGCAATGGGAATAGGTTCTTTGTGATGGGTTCGATCTTATGGTGCTTGATCCCAGTGACAGAAGGAGAACCGACACGTATGTATCATTGCCATTAAGGATAGCAAGATGGGGTCTATTTCTACATAAATAGATCTTGTCTGCATCATGTCATCCTTCTTATTGCATTACTCCGTTTCTCCATGAACTTAATACACTAGATGCATGCTGGATAGCGGTCGATGTGTGGAGTAATAGTAGTAGATGCAGGTAGGAGTCGGTCTACTAATCTTGGACGTGATGCCTATATAATGATCATTGCCTGGATATCGTCATGATTATTTGAAGTTCTATCAATTGCCCAATAGTAATTTGTTTACCCACTGTTTGCTATTTTTCTTGAGAGAGGCCACTAGTGAAATCTAGGGCCGTCGGCTCTCTTCTTTAATATATTTGCCGTTGCGATCTATTTTCCTTTGCATTTATTTTCAGATCTATTAAACCAAAAATACAAAAATACCTTGCTGCACTTTATTTTATTTGGTGTTCGATCTATCAACATTTACAACTCTCTCACGTTCGTGTGCCAATTTCTGGTGCTGTTACTCGGAAGGGATTGACAACCCCTTTAACACGTTGGGTTGTGAGTATTTGTTATTTGTGTGCAGGTGCTGTTTGCGTAGTGTTGCTTGGTTCTCCTACTGGTTTGATAACCTTGGTCTCATCACTGAGGGAAATACCTACCGTCGCTGTGCTGCATCATCCCTTCCTCTTTGGGCAAATACCGAAGTAGTTCTAGCAGACACCAAAAGGAATTTTTGGCACCGTTGCCGGGGAGGATCAAGTCAAGATAGTCTCTCATCAACTAGCCAATTTCCGGCTCTGTTGCCGGGGAGACATCATCAACATCTACCAGGCTCCTAATCACAAATCTCATCTTCCCGCAATTACATTATTTGCCATTTGCCTCTCGTTTTCCTCGCCCCCACTTCACAAAAATTTGCCATTTTATTCGCCCTCTTTTTTGTTCGCCATTTTCTTTCCGGATCTGTTTTTGAGTGCAATCTTGTTGCGTAGTCACAATGACGCAAGAGAACACCAAGTTGTGTGATTTCTCAAATACCAACAACAATGATTTTATCGGTACTCCTATTGCTCCTCCTGCCACTAGTGCGGAATCTTGTGATATTAATACTGATCAATTTTCCGGTACTCCTAATGAGGATGCCGCATCGCATCTTAACACATTCATATAATTATGCGACATGCAAAAGAAAAAAAGATGTGGACAATGATGTTGTGAAGATGAAATTATTTCTGTTTTCTTTGCGTGATTCTGCAAAAAATTGGTTTTCTTCTTTGCCTCACAATAGTATCGATTCTTGGAATAAGTGCAAATATGCTTTTATCACTAAGTATTTTCTACCCGCAAAAATTATTTCCCTTAGAACCCAGATCATGAATTTCAAGAAACTTGAACATGAGCATGTTGCACAATCTTGGGAAAGCATGAAAATGATGCTAAGGAATTACCCAACTCATGGGTTAAATCTTTGGGTGACCATAATTTTTTTTATGCGGGGTTGAATTTTCTTTCTCATAATCTTTTAGATTCCGCCGCGGGTGGTATTTTTATGGAAATTACTTTGGGTGAAGCCACCAAATTGCTTGATAATATCATGGCAAATTATTCACAATGGCATACCGAAAGAGCTCCTCTAGTAAAAAAGTTAATTCGGTTGAAGAAATTTCTTCTTTGAGTGAAAATGTTGATGCTCTTATGAAATCGGTTGCTAGTAAAAAGTGCTCCTATTGATTTATGATATGCCTTTGTCTACTTTGATTGAGCAAAATAGTGATGCCGTAGATGTGAATTTTATCTCGCGAAACAATTTCAATAACAATGCTTATAGAGGTAATTTTAATCCTAGGCCTTTTCCTCGTAATTCTTCTAATAATTATGGTAATTCCTATGGAAATCGTTCTTATAATAATAAGAGGAACACATCTGATCTTGAGAATAATATTAAAGAATTAATCAATACTCACAAGGTTTTCAACACTACAATAGAAGAAAAGTTGAATAAGATTGATGATTTGTCTAGAAGTGTTGATAGAATTTCTCATGATGTAGAAAATCTCAAGATGAAATTTTTTGTTCGTAAGGTGGAGGGATCGATGAAAGCTCTTTATGTTTCTATGGATGAAAGTAATAAAAGAACTGCTATGCTTAGAGCTAGAAGAGAATTTTTAGAAAAAGCGTTTTCTAGCGATTGCTTTCATAAAAGTGATGAAGATCTTAAAGTGATTGGTGTTTCTTCTATTGATTCCTTATTTAGTAAAATTAATATTGATGATAAAGGGACTGGAGAAGGGTCAACTTTAGCTAGAAGGCGTCCTGATAATTTGGAGGGTGAAAATCTCGTTGAGACAGTTGATAAAAGTGGGTTTGAAGAGGTCAAAACTTTAACTAATGATGTGCCCACTCTTTTGGGTTACAAAGACTTTAATTATGATAGTTTATCTTTGATTGATTATATTTCTTTGTTACAATCCATGATAAATTCACCCCATGCTTATGAACAAAATAAAGCTTTTACTAAACATATTGTTGATGCTATGATGAAAGCTTTAGAAGAAAAGTTGGAATTAGAAGTTTCAATTCCTAGAAAAATGCATGATGAGTGGGAAACTACTATCAAAGTCAAGATTAAAAATTATGAGTGTTTTTCTTTATGTGACTTGGGTGCTAGTGTTTCTAAAATTCCAAAATCTCTTTGTGATGTGCTTGGTCTTACCGATATTGAAGAATGTTCTTTAAATTTGCACTTGGCGGATTCTACTACTAAAAAGCCTATGGGAAGAATTAATGATGTTCTTATTCTTGCAAATAGGAATGATGTGCCCACAGATTTTATTGTTCTTGATATTGATTGCAATCCGTCTTGTCCAATTATTCTTGGTAGACCATTTTTACGCACTATTGGTGTCGTGATTGATACGAAAGAAGGCAATATTAAGTTTCAGTTTACACTAAGGAAGGGTATTGAACACTTACCTAGAACAGTAGTTAGGCCACCATATGAATCAATCATGATGGCATCTTATGGATCCAGAAACAAAGGTGACAAAACTTAGATCCTTGCTTTATGCCTAGCTAGGGGCGTAAAATGATAACGCTTGTTGGGAGGCAACCCAATGAATAAAATTTATTTTTTGCCTTTTTCCTTCTGTTCTTAAGTGTTTGCTCAATTATGCTACTGTTATTATTGTGTTTTTTGTGTCTTAATTAGTGTTTTCACCAGGTAAAGCCTTTATGATCTTCTTGGGTGATAGTTGTTTGATCTTGCTGAAAAACAGAAACTTTCACGCTAATGAAAACAATTCTCATTTTTTAACAGAGGCATGATAAAATGCCAATTATTTTTGAAGAAGATTAATATACAAAATACTCAGGCCTTTCTAATTTTTCAGAATTTTTAGAGTTACAGAAGTATTCGAAATATCCAGATTGCTACAGACTGTTCTCTTTTTGACAGATTCTGTTTTCTTTGCGTTGTGTGCTTGTTTTGATGATTATATGGTTTTCTTTGAAGAGTTTTTGCCATAGAAAAGTTGGAATACAGTAGATATAATGCAAGAATAAAATATGAATGGGTTACAATAGTACTTATAGTAGTGATTTGCTTTCTTATACTAACGAATCTCACGAAGGTTTTGTTGAGTTTTGTGTGATTGAAGTTTTCATGTTTTGGGTGATGTTACGATGGATGAAGGAATAAGGAGTAAGAAGAGTCTAAGCTTGGGGATGCCCATGGCATCCCAAGCTACTATCCAAAGAGAAGCAAGAAACTAAGCTTGGGATGCCCCGAGTGGCATCCCCTCTTTCTTCTAACGACCATCGGTATTTTACTCGAAGCTATACTTTTATTCGTCACATAATATGAGTTTTGCTTGGAGAGTCTTGTATGATATGACTCTTTGCTTGTTTTTCTTTGTGTTTTAAGTCTTGAATCCTTGCCGGATACACCTATTTGAGAGAGCTAAAATTATGCCATGACTTGTTAGAATTTGTCTCTATCCTTCACTTAATTTTTTATGAGCTTTGGAATTGCTCTAGTGCTTCACTTATATGTTTTGGAGCATGGTGTGCTTTGTTATTTTTGAAGAAATGCTCTCTTGCTTCACTTAGATTTATTTGAGAGTTCGTAAAATTTTCAAGAAATTCTCTCTTGCTTCACTTAAATTAATTTGAGAGAAAGAAGTATTATGCTCATGATCTTCACTTATATTTGTTTGAGCTTATCAAAAGTAACACATGAAAATTAGTCCCAAAGTGATAGATATCCAAGAAGGATATAATAAAAACTTTGATGAATATCATTGGACAAAATAAACTTGATTCCTTGTAATAGTTTTGAGATTTGATGATGTGATATGTGAGTCATGTTGATGAGTAATTATGCTTTAGTAAGAATATTGGTGTTAAGGTTTGTGATTCCCTATGCAAGCACGAAAGTCAATAATTATGCAATGAAATTACATCCTACTTGTGGTGCAATATTTAGTTTTAATTATTCTTAATGCCCTTTTATGAGATTATTTGTGTCTTGGTTGGTTGCTTCTCAATCTTTTGCTAGTCTTCATTTTGCACTAAGTATGATCACTACTTGTGCATCCAAAATCCTTTAGACCGGTTTTGCCACATGAGTCCACTATATATACCTTTATGTGGTATTCTTTTGCCATTCTAAGAAAATTTGTACTCCCTCCATCCGAAAATACTTGTCATCAAAATGAATAAAAGGGGATGTATCTAGATGTATTTTAGTTCTAGATACATCCCTTTTTGTCCATTTTGATGACAAGTATTTTCGGACGGAGGGAGTATGTGCCATCTCTAATATTCTAAATAAATTTCTCTTTTGTGTGCTCGTACCGCTCGCAAGGCGGTGAGGGATGGCCGACATTTTCCATGCTAGATGTGTTATTATCACAATGAGTGTTTATTCACTTGTCATTGCACGAGAGTAAGGCAAAGGTATTAGGGATGTCCAGTCCCAAAATGAAAATGAATTTACTCTATGTTGTCAAACAATAAATTCCTTGGAAAGTGTTGGTATGGAGGGCTGCTACCTCTTGAGCATTGCGTTGGTTTTCCCTTGAAGAGGAAAGGGTGATGCAGCAAAGTAGCATAAGTATTTCCCTCAGTTTTTGAGAACCAAGGTATCAATCCAGTAGGAGGCTCCTCAAAAGTCCCTCGTACCTACACAAACAAACAAGAACCTCGCAACCAACGCGATAAAGATGTTGTCAATCCCTTCACGGTAACTTGCCAAAGTGAGATCTAATAGAGATAATAGGATAAGATAAATATTTTTGGTATTCTTATGATATAGATTGGAAAGTAAAGATTGCAAATAAAATATAGATGGGAAACTTATATGATAAAAGATAGACCCGGGGGCCATAGGTTTCACTAGTGGCTTCTCTCAAGATAGTATAAGTATTACGGCGGGTGAACAAATTACTGTCGAGCAATTGACAGAAAAGTGCACAGTTACGAGAATATCTAGGCATGATCATGTATATAGGCATCATGTTCGCAACAAGTAGATCGAAACGATTCTGCATCTACTACTATTACTCCGCACATCGATCGACTCCTGCCTGCATCTAGAGTATTAAGTTCATAAGAATAGAGTAACGCATTAAGAAAGATGACATGATGTAGAGGGATAAACGAAACCAATATGATATAAACCCCATCTTTTTATCCTCGATGGCAACAATACAATACGTGCCTTGCTGCCCCTGCTGTCACTGGGAAAGGACACCGCAAGATTGAACCCAAAGCTAAGCACTTCTCCCATTGCAAGAAAGATCAATCTAGTAGGCCAAACCAAACTAGTAATTCAAAGAGACTTGCAAAGATAACTAATCACACATAAAAGAATTCAGAGGAGATTCAAATATTTGTCATAGATAAACTTGATCATAAACCCACAATTCATCGGATCTCCAAACACACCACACAAAGAGTTACATCGAATAGATCTCCAAGAAGATCGAGGAGAACTTTGTATTGAGATTCAAAGAGAGAGAAGAAGCCATCTAGCTAATAACTATGGACCCGAAGGTCTGTGGTAAACTACTCACAACTCATTGGAGAGGCCTTGGAGATGATGTGAGGCCCTCGTGGTCGATTCCCCCTCCGGCGCAGTGCCGGCGAAGGCTCCAAGATGGGATCTCGCAGATATAGAAGGTTGCGGTGGTGGAAATAGTTTTTCGTGGTGCTCCTGGATGTTCTCGGGGTACGTGGATATATATAGGCGAAGGAGGTAGGTCAGGGGAGCCACGAGGGGCCCACGAGGGTGGGGGGCGCGACCCCCCTAGGGCGCGCCCTCCTGCCTCATGGCTGCCTTGGCTCCTTCTTGACGTCCACTCCAAGTCTCCTGGATTGCGTTTGTTCCAAAAAGATCGTTCCCAAAGGTTTCATTCTGTTTGGACTCTGTTTGATATTCCTTTTCTTCGAAACACTGAAGTAGGTTAGTCCCAAAAATGATATAAAAGTGTAAAGTAAAGCCCATAAACATCCAAAACGGGTAATATAATAGCATGGAACAATCAAAAATTATAGATACGTTGCAAACGTATCAAGCATCCCCAAGCTTAATTCCTCCTCGTCCTTGAGTAGGTAAATGATAAAAACAGAATTTTTGATGTGGAATGCTACCTAGCATAATTCTCAATGTAATTTTCGTTATTGCGTCATGATTGTTCAGACCCAAATGATTCAAGATAAAAGTTCATAAACCATAAAAATAGTAACACTTCAAGCATACTAACAAGTAATCATGTCTTATCAAAATAGCATAGCAAAAGAAAGCTTATCCCTACAAAATCATATAATTAGGCCATGCTTCATTTTCATCACACAAAATACTCCCATCATGCACAACCCCGGTTTCAGCCAAGCAATTGGTTCATACTTTTTAACGCGCTTCAGCTTTGTCAACTCTCACGCAATACATGAGCGCAAGCCATGGATATAGCACCATATGTGGAACAGAGTGGTGGTTGTGAAGACAAAAAGGGAGAAGATAGTCTCACATCAACTAGGCGTATCAGCGGGCTATGGAGACGCCCATTAATAGATATCAATGTGAGTGAGTAGGGGTTGCCATGCAACGGATGCACTAGAGCTATAAATATATGAAAGCTCATCAAAAGAAACTAAGTGGGTGTGCATCCAACTTGCTTGATCACGAAGACCTAGGGCATTTTGAGGAAGCCCATCATTGGAATATACAAGCCAAGTTCTATAATAAAAAATTCCCACTAGTATATGAAAGTGACAACATAGGAGACTCTGTATCATGAAGAACATGGTGCTACTTTGAAGCACAAGTGTGCAAAAGGGTAATAACATTGTCCCTTCTCTCTTTTTCTCTTATTTTTTATTTTTTTATTTGGTGGTCTCCTTTGGCCTCTTTTTTTTTTCTTTTTTTATTTATTTGGGCTTCTTTGTCCTCTTTTATTTTTATAAAGTCCAAAGTCTCATCCTGACTTGTGGGGGAATCATAGTCTGCATCATCCTTTCCTCACTTGGGACAATGCTCTAATAATGAAGATCATCACACTTTTATTGATTTACCACTCAAGAAGTACAACTCAATACTTAGAACAAAATATGACTCTACGTGAATGCCTCCGGCGGTGTACCGAGATATGCAATGAACCAAGAGTGGCATGTATTAAAAATTATGAAGGTGTCCTTGCCACAAATACAATGTCAACTACATGATCATGCAAAGAGCAATATGACAATGATGGGGTGTGGCATAATAAACAGAATGGTGGAAAGTTGCATGGCAATGTATCTCAGAATGGCTATGGAAATGCCATAATAGGTAGGTATGGTTGCTGTTTTGAGGAAGGTAAATGGTGGGTGTCGGTGTCAAAACCGGCGGATCTCGGGTAGGGGGTCCCGAACTGTGCGTCTAGGCGGATGGTAACAGGAGACAAGGGACACGATGTTTTTACCCAGGTTCGGGCCCTCTCAGTGGAGGTAAAACCCTACTCCTACTTGATTAATATTGATGATATGGTTAGTACAAGAGTAGATCTACCACGAGATCAAGGAGGCTAAACCCTAGAAGCTAGCCTATGGTATGATTATTGTTCGTCCTATGGACTAAAACCCTCCGGTTTATATAGACATCGGAGAGGGCTAGGGTTATGCAGAGTCGGTTACAATGGTAGGAGATCTACATATCCGTATCGCCAAGCTTGCCTTCCACGCTAAGGAAAGTCCCATCTGGACACGGGACGGAGTCTTCAATCTTGTATCTTCATAGTCTTGGAGTCCGGCCGACAGTGATAGTTCGGCTATCCGGACACCCCCTAGTCCAGGACTCCCTCAGTAGCCCCTGAACCAGGCTTCAATGAGGACGAGTCCGGCGCGCATATTGTCTTCGGCATTGCAAGGCGGGTTCCTCCTCCGAATAATTCATAGAAGATTTTGAACACCAGGATAGTGTCCGGCTCTACAAAATAAATCCCGCATACCGCCGTAGAGAGAATAATATTTACACAAATTCAATCTGCTGACGTATTTCGTGGCGTGACGTCACACCACGGCCAAGCCTTTATTCGAATTGGTTTTACTGTTCCACCTCAGCGCGTTTAACGAAGCGGTTTCCTTGGCACGTCTTGTCAATGCAGAGATCGTGTCCCCTTATCCCGGGATCCTCATCAATACGGGCGTGGGTAACCCAACCGTGCCCGTCGGCATGCCCCCTCCATCGAGGGTGAGTCCTAGACGGCCACGGGGAGGGCTCTTGGTATTCAACCTCTTTATAACGAGACCAAGGCCTACTCCTTTCTTTCAATCTCAATCGAATCCGCCCCTCGCCTCGAGTTCCAACACCCAAAGATGTAGATCCAGGCGCTTCGGACCTTCAACGATGTCCGGCTCCGACCTGCGAGGCCGATGGTTGCCTTCTTCCGTTACGGAAGAAGATGTGCTAAAGCTGAGAGACGCCAGGTATCTAACCAGCGAAATTTCGCATAGGCTGCCTGCCCAAGGGCAGGTTATTCCTACTCCTGAGCCTGGTGAGAGCGTGGTGTTCGTGTCTCACTTCCTTCGGGGTTTAGGCTTCCCGACGGACCCCTTCGTGAGGGGGCTCATGTGTTATTATGGGCTGGAATTTGCACGACTTGGATCCAGAGTCCATCCTCCACATCTCATCGTTCATTGTCGTATGCGAAGCCTTCCTCCGCATTACCCCTCACTTAGGATTGTGCCTCAAGACCTTCAATGTGGAGCCGAAGATGATCGGGGGGCAGCAAGTAGAGTGCGGAGGGGCTGTTATAAGCAAAAGTGCTGATGCTCCATGGCCCGAGGGCTCTTTTCAAGAGGAGCTTGGTTTGTGGCAACAGGAGTGGTTCCACATCACCGCTCCTAGGGGCACCAGATGGGTGGCGCCACCTGCCTTTCGCTCGGGTCCTCCACAACGGCTGGCGTCATGGGTCAACAAAGGGCTTGACTGGGGGCCGTCCAAGGACGTACCTCTGTTGCAGGGCCGTATTCGAGACCTCCAAGAGAGAGAGGTCAATCTGGTTGTAGTGGCGTAGGTCATGCTAATTCGGCGCCTTCTGCCCTGCAAATGTCGCCCCCTCCGCCTGTGGGAATTCAATTTGGAGGGACCACGAGCTCTCCAAGACTTCATGGGCTCGACGCCCGTGGAGATGTATAAACTGTTTTCGGACCACAAGAGATGTATCCGGACTTGATCGAGGACGTAGGTCTGATCTGCCATCGCCCGGATACTCAAGTAAGTAGTCCTGTGCCCGGACACGCTATCCGTACGTTTATCATAAACTTGCCCTTTTAAAGAGACGTCCCTTGAACAAGAGTGGATAGCAAAAGCAAAACTAATAAGGTGTCCGCCCCCCCTCCCTGAGATCAGCCGGATCCTGTGTTAACCAAGATGCTGGAGGCTGCGCCTTTCGAAAAGGGCGAAGGGGGGGAAGAAGGGAGCTACTGCCTCCGCTAAGGAGGTTTTCAAGAAAGGGGGGATCGAGAATCCCTCCCTCCAAGGAGAGAAGAGGACCGGTTCTGAAGATCCGGAGGCCAAGGCCTCAAAGCGGGGGAAGAAATCTTCACTAGAGGGTCCTGTGCCAGGAGAAGCCCCGGCCGCACCACTTCCCCAAGGGAATCAGCCCTCCAGTGAGTCGTAAGTAGAACGGGGAGCTTTGTAATAAGGGACATCCCCATTTTTATCTCTAAAGATAACTGAAGTTTTACCTTGTAGTTCGGATCTCAGCCCTTCTCAGCAGAGCTCGTCTTCGTGGGATCTTCGTCCGGAGATGATGGAGAGCGAAACGCCTCCATCTGCCGCACCGTCAGGCGGGGCGGACGACCTTGAGGTGTCGTCGCGGAGGGTTTCCCCGAGTCCGGCGGGGCCGGAAGGTCCGGCACCAACCGGTGTACGGTCGGAGGAGCTGAAGGATCTTCTCGGGCGAGCGTCTATCTCAGAAGATCACCGTGCGTTAATGGGTACGGTGATTGAAAGGATTTCATCCGCTGAGAGCGGATTGCATGAAGCCGTCAGAAGTTTACTGACGGGGTTCGAGGTACGCAAAAATGATATACCTTCTAATAGTTTTGCATATAGGATGCGCCCTGTATAGATAGTAGCCCCTGAGACTGGGGACGTTGTCAAAAGTGACAGCGTGCCGAGGATCATAATCTGAGGTGTAAGATGTCACCTTTCCTATATAGGTGGCGGGGTCTTCGGTGGCCAGCCGGACTGATGGATTTGCCGAACTGAAGCGGCAACTTGACATTGCGGATGCAAACATCACGCTTGTCAATAAGCGACTTGACGAGTCACAAGGTATGCGGCTTTTCTGCGGACACCTGGTAAGGGAGCTTGACGCCCGTGCCTAACAACATGTATGCTTAATGCAGATGGTGTCGCTGCTATGGAGGACCTTCGGGCGGAGTTTGACCGGGCCAAGGAGCAAGCCAGGAAAAGTAATGCGGCTGCCTTGAAGGCGGCCGAAGAGTTAAAAGCCGAACAGGCTGCTCACTGCCGAAGCAGGGAGGAAATGGCCGAGGTGGCCGTGAAGTTGAAGAATGCTACCGACCGCTGCGAGTTTCTTGAAAAAGAACGCCGAGCGGAGCAAGAGGACCTGAAGAAGGTCACCGCCGAAGCCAAGGATGCCCGCTCTGCGATGAGATCGATGAAGGAGGAGCTACGTCAAGCCGGGGATATCGCGGCTGGAAAGCCCTTTCTGCTGCGGAGGAAGTTCACGGATCCGAAGTATGCCCAGTTGGGCCAGCTATGGGGTGCAGAGGATGCTTATCTGGATTTGGCGGCGAGTGCCACAGACGCGGTCGCACACTTCCGAGGCCAAAAGGATCACGGAATGGAAGAGCTTTTTTGGTCGCAGTTCCATAGTCCAGCGTGTCCCCTTCCATTAACCGATCAGTTGGTCGAATGGGCTGAGCTGAATAGGTTGTACGATCTTGCCATGAAGGATGTCGTGGCTCACTTGTGGCCGAAAAGGCCCGAGCCGAAGAGTTATTTTGGCTTGGTGCAGAAGTTCCTTGATGCGGTGCCGCATATCCATGCAATGAAGCGGTCGGCATGCATAGAGGGTGTGCGGATGGCTCTTGCCCATGTCAAAACATACTGGGCAGAGATGAAGGCCACCGACGTTGCATCCCCTGATTCGGACCGAAGTCGAGTACCTGCCGAGCACTATTTTGAGGAAGTCCTACAGGGCGCTCGTTTAATAGAGACGCAGTGCTCGAAGAATATTATGTTCAAATGACATGTATGATTTGTGAAACCATGTTTCAAATATATAATATAAGGGCTTTTTATACTTGTGCGTTCAAGTATTGAAATACCTCCAGTGCGGCCATTATTGTATATGTGTATATAACCGGAAAGATGGCAGTCTTCGGCTTCAGCCCCCACGCACATAGTGCGGGGGTGATTGCAAAAAAGCGCATTTTCACACTTAATCCAACGTCTTGGTCCTATGAAGGAGGTGATAGCGTAGCAAACTAGGCAACCGGACTATAATGCTTTATCACTTTCACTTAGCCATAGGAGTTCGATGGTGGGGCTACTATATAGCCCCTAGGGGCACCAGGCTCTCCGAATTCGGGGCGCGTATGTGCCTGACCGGGAAACGGTCCTTCGTCAAAGTGGAGGAATTCTAAAGATTTCGGTGGTCGATCGAGTGGTTGACTAGTCTCTCTCTATATCATGATAGTCAGTTTTCGGCTTTCTCTACTGAGGTGCTCACCTGGACGAACCGGGGCACAATCGCAGTAGTTCTCCTGGTGCCGCGTTAGCCGATAGAGCGAAACGTAAGGCAGCAAAACACAGGAGCCGGGCAAACCCAACATTTGACCAAAGACATGATCCGGAGCTGATGCATATAAGGCCTAACTCGATACGCCGAACACTCCCTAAGGTATTCGGTCTTTATGAAAACGGGCAAAACAGTGCCCTAAGCCCCTAGTGTCCAGGTACGTGCAAAAATTTCTGACGTGGCCGATGCCAAAACGCCAGCCTCCTCCTTGGTTGTAGCAAGAAACCGGGGGATGTGTATCAACAAGAGACAGTAAAAAAGGTTTACGCAGGGTCTTAATCTGAAAAGAATCCTTGCAACGGGTCCCTACTGCACGTCCGCGCCTGTGTCTCCGTTGTGCCGTATCCTGGACGGGTGTAGCACGGTGTTCATCTGTAAAAGAGAAGAACTTAGTTTGAAAAATGATCGTGCGAAAAATGTATTTTTAAAATAAACAGAGTATGACTCGAAAAATAAAATTGAGCTTTATTGGCTCTTTATTGTATATGCGTGCAGCCCCTTGTAAGGGGGGCGCGGCTAGTAAGCCCCTTGTTTATTTATGCCGGACTTGCCTAACCATGTCCGGGGTCTCAATGACCTGTTTAGGTGCTCTGATCAGCAAGGCCGGATTAATGTGTGGCTGTCAAGGCAGTCTCACGTTCTTCCGTATTCGAGCAACACTCGAAGTTTCCTTTTAATGAGATGGTGCCGCGTGGACCGCGCATTTTAAGTGTAAGAGATGCATAATGCGGTATTGCGTTAAAGCGGGCAAAAGCTTCGTGTCCCAATAGTGCTTGATAGCTACTTTTAAATGGGGCGATGTGGAAGACCAACTTTTCGCGACGGAAGCTGTCGGATGGGCCAAACACAACTTCTAGTAGTAGAGAGCCCGCACAATGGGCATATGGGCCTTGCATTACTCCTTTAAAGGAAGTGTTGCTATGGCAAATTTGGATTGGGTCTATCCCCATTCCGCGGATTGTGTCCTGATATAACAGGTTTAGATCACTGTCGCCGTTCAGTAGGACTTGTGTGAATTGTAGTTCGTCGATTATAGGGTCTAATATCAAAGCAGTCCATCCTGTGTTCCGGATACTTCCGGAGTAGTCCTGATGGTCGAAGGTGATTGGTTTTGACAACCAGTGTTGGGACTCCGTTGGGGTAGACCGTGCGGCGCATACTTTGATGGGCGTCGCTCTATTTTTCCCTGTTGTCACTTGAAGTGAGTTTACTGTTTTGACCTCTTGTGGGAAATTCTTTTGTTTCCCGTTGCTCTGCTTGTGGGGTTCGTCATCGTCCTCACTTGGTGTGCCGAGCCCCTTGTGTTCGGCGTTTAGTCGGCCGGATTGTTTGAAGACCCAGCAATCTCTGTGGGTATGGTTTGCAGGCTTCCCGGAGGTACTGTGGATTTGGCATATCTTGTCCAAGATTTTTTTTAGGTTGGATAGCTCGTCGCTGTTGTCCTTGAGAGGCAGGTTTTTGTTGTTCTGCCGAGAGCTTTTGAATCCGGCGTTTACTGTCGTGCTCTTCGGACCAATTCCCTTAGTCTAGCGTTGGTCGTTGTTGCGTCATGGTTTCCCATTTCCATCCCTGACCTCGGATGTACTTGGGTCTCTGGTGCTGCATCTTGCCAGCCAGCTATCCTCTCCCGCGCAAAAGCGGGTCATGAGGCTTGTTAGTGCAGCCATTGTTCTTGGCTTTTCTTGGCCGAGGTGTCTGGCGAGCCATTCATCTCGGACGTTATGTTTGAAAGCTGCTAAGGCTTCGGCGTCCGGACAGTCGACTATTTGGTTCTTTTTGGTGAGGAACCTGTTCCAGAATTTTCGGGCTGACTCTCTGGGATGTTGAGTTATGTGACTTAAATCGTCTGCATCCGGAGGGCGGACATAGGTCCCCTGAAAATTTGCCCGAAACGCATCCTCGAGTTCTTCCCAACTTCCGATGGTATTTTCTGGGAGGCTTTTGAGCCAGTGCCGGGCTGGCCCTTTGAGCTTAAGGGGTAAGTATTTTATGGCGTGGAGGTCATCTCCTCTAGACATATGTATGTGCAGGATGTATTCCTCAATCCAGACTCCAGTGTCTATTGTTCCGTCGTATGCCTCTATGTTTACGGGCTTGAATTCCGCTGGAAATTCATGATCCAGCACCTCATCGATGAAACATAGGGGGTGTGCGGCGCCCCTGTATTTGGGTGTGCCGTGATGTTTGAATATTCGACGTGTTGTATTGCTTTCTAGAGATTGCTTTCTTGGCCCATAGATAGACCTCACTGGGCCATCCTTTTGGCACGGATCCTTATGCGGATCGTGTATCGACTTGTGTGCGGCGTTGCTTGTCGCTCTTTGTTTGTTGTGTGGTCGTCTATCCGACCGAGCGACCTCTTTGTTCTTTGATCGTGGGGGCTCTATGGCCTCCTCGTCAAATTCAGGCAGTAGTTTGCGCTTTGGGTAGCTCTTCGTTTGGCGACTATCGCCGTGTTTGTCTGCGGTGTTGAGTACCTTGCTCCATCTCATTCTGAGTGCGTTTTCCGCTGTTTTGAGCTTCCTCTTCTGCTTCTTCAGACGTCGTGCAGTGGCGACTAGCCTTTTGTGGAGGTTCTTCTGCTCCAAATATGTGTCCAGCGTAAGATCGTCTGGACTTTTGTTTTCGCCGGGGACGGATTGTTTATCCAAGTTATCCTGTTCGTGCCCAAGAGCGTGTTCGTCGTCCACCAGTTCATCCTGCTCTATGGCTGGGTCTGTATGCGTGCTATCTTTGTCGAGGCGGGGCTTTGAGCGGAACTTACGTCGCCGTTTTGACTGCTTTTCGAGGGAATTATCCTTCACGGCGTCCCGTTGTTCCTCGTTATCGCTTCCTTTAGGTGTATCCACCATGTATACGTCATGAGTTGAGGTGGCTTTCCAGTGCCCTGCAGGCGCTGGTTCTTGGTCATCTCCGGCATCGTCGTCCATACCGTTGATGTCTTCGGAGTCGAAGTCTAGCATGTCGGGTAAGTCATCGACAGTGGCTACAAAGTGGGTGGTGGGCGGGCATTGAATTTCTTTGTTGTCCGCATCCCAACCGTCCTGACCATAATTCGGCCAGGGCTCTCCTGATAAAGAGAGACACTTTAGCGAATTCAGGATGTCGCCAAAAGGCGAGTGCTGAAAGATGTCCGCGGCAGTGAACTCCATGATCGGCACCCAATCGGATTCGATTGGCAGGGGCGCGGGAGGTTCGGAGTCCGGAGAGGGTTGGTATTCGGCTCTATCGCCATAGAGGTGGCAGCCCCCGAGGCGGTGTCTAGCCACCCGTCCTCGACCGGCGCAGTCGGCTCCGAGATAAGGGTTGGAGCAGACTCTTGCGCGGCCTCCAGGGCACTGTCCGGGAGCAGAGCTAAATCATGCCCATCGTGACAGTGCGGCGCGCTCGGCTGTGGCTCGAATCCGTCGAAGATCAAGTCCCCGCGGATGTCGGCCGTATAGTTCAAACTTCCGAATCTGACCTGATGGCCAGGGGCGTAGCTTTCGATCTGCTCCAGACGGCCAAGTGAATTGGCCCACAGTGCAAAGCCGCCGAATACGAAGATCTGTCCGGGGAGAAAAGTCTCACCCTGGACCGTGTTGTTGTTGATGACGACATAGAGGAACTCTCAATGAAAGCACCAAGGTCGGTGTCAAAACCGGCGGATCTCGGGTAGGGGGTCACGAACTGTGCGTCTAGGCGGATGGTAACAGGAGACAAGGGACACGATGTTTTTACCCAGGTTCGGGCCCTCTCGGTGGAGGTAAAACCCTACTCCTGCTTGATTAATATTGATGATATGGGTAGTACAAGAGTAGATCTACCACCAGATCAAGGAGGCTAAACCCTAGAAGCTAGCCTATGGTATGATTATTGTTCGTCCTACGGACTAAAACCCTCCGGTTTATATATACATCGGAGAGGGCTAGGGTTACACAAAGTCGGTTACAATGGTAGGAGATCTACATATCCGTATCGCCAAGCTTGCCTTCCACGCCAAGGAAAGTCCCATCCGGACATGGGACGGAGTCTTCAATCTTGTATCTTCATAGTCTTGGAGTCCAGCCGACGGTGATAGTTCGGCTATCCGGACACCCCCTAGTCCAGGACTCCCTCAGTGGGTGTATAATACCGACGAAAGTTGCGCGGTATAATAAGGCTAGCAATGGTGGAAGGGTGAGAGTGCGTATAATCCATGGACTCACATTAGTCATAAAGAACTCATATACTTATTGCAAAAGTCTACTTGCCCTCGAAGCAAAATACTACTACGCGTGCTCCCACGGGAAGGGTTGGTAGGAGTTAACCATCGCGCAATCCCGACCTCGACACATAAGGAAGACAATTAAAAGAGCACCCCATGCAACAAATTTGTCACACAACTTTTACCATACGTGCATGCTACGGGACTTGCCAATCTTAACACAAGTATTTCGCAATTTCATAATTACCCAACGAGCATGACTCTAACATTACCACCTTTATATCTCAAAACAATGATCAAGCATCAAATTGATCATAGTGTTTAATGCACTTTCTATGATAGTTTTTATTATACCCAACTTGGATGCTCATCATATTAGGACCAATCTTATAACCATAGCATATACCATGTTGTTCTAAAAGACTGTCAAAATGATATGAGTGAAGCATGAGAGATCAACAATTTCTACAAAATTAAGCCACCGCTATGCTCTAAAAAGATATAAGTGAAGCACTAGAGCAAAACTTGTCTAGCTCGAAAGATATAAGTGAAGCACATAGAGTATTCTAATAAATTCCGGATCAAGTGTGTCTCTCCCAAAAGGTGTGTACAACAAGGATGATTGTGGTAAACTAAAAATCAAAGACTCATATCATACAAGACGCTCCAAGGAAAACACATATCATGTGGCGAATAAAAATATAGCTCCAAGTAAAGGTTTCATTCCGTTTGGACTCCGTTTGATATTCCTTTTCTTTGAAACACTGAAATAGGCAAAAAAACAGCAATTCGGGCTGGGCCTCCGGTTGGTAGGTTAGTCCCAAAAATGATATAAAAGTGTAAAGTAAAGCCCATAAACATCCAAAACGGGTAATATAATAGAATGGAACAATAAAAAATTATAGATATGTTGGAGACGTATCAAACAGTGGCACATTCTTCGTGTTGATGCCATAGTCCTTGAGAGTTTGCTTCATCCAGAGAAGCTGAGCACAACACGATCCAGCAACAATGTATTCAGATTCAGTAGTGGAGAGTGATACACAGTTCTGCTTCTTTGAAGATCAACAGACAAGAGATCGTCCAAGAAAGTGTCATGTTCCTGAACTAGACTTGCGATCAACCTTGTCACCAGCATAATCAGCATCAGAACATCCAACCAGAGCAAATGTTGAGCCCTTTGGATACCATAATCCCAGTGTTGGGGTGTGAGCCAAATATCTAAGTATTCGCTTCACCACAATGTGATGCGACTCCTTTGGTGCCGCTTGGAATCGGGCACACATGCGAACGCTAAGCATGATATTAGGCTATGCACATAAATAGAGCAAAGAACCAATCATAGAGCGGTATACCTTTTGATCGAACTCTATACCATTATCATCAGGGCCGAGATGACTTTTTTTTGGCATTGGCGTCGTGTACCCTTTGCAGTCTTGCATTCCAAACTTTTTCAGGCAATCTCTAAGGTATTTTTCTTGCAATATGAAGATGCCATTGCGCTGTTGACGGATTTGAAGACCAAGGGAGAATTTGAGCTCCCCCATCATGGACATCTAATATTGCTCTTACATCATGCATCCAAACTCATCACTGTATTTCTTATCAGTGCATCCGCAGATAATGGCATCCACGTATATTTGACACACAAATAGTTCACCATCATATGTCTTCGTGAAGAAAGTGGTATCTAGTGAACTAGGCTTGAAGCCTTTGCTCTTCAGGAATTCCTTGAGTGTGTCATACCAAGCGCGAGGTGCTTGTTTGAGGCCATACGGTGGCTAGTTGAGTTTGTACACCATATCAGGATGCTTAGGATCTTCAAAACCAGGCGGTTGAGTGACATACACTTCTTCTTTGATTTTGCCGTTGAGAAGGGCACTCTTCACATCCATTTGGTATAGAAGAATGTTGTGATGGTTGGCCAAGCTTTTAAATAGCGGATAGCGGACTGGTTGCGGTTTAGGGTCCATATAGTGGAATGAGGAGAGCAGGCGATATTGCGGGCGCTATATCCACATGGCCAATCTTTTAAAAACACTCATGAATTTGAGATTGTTGTGTATATTTCTAGGCCATTGACAAAAAATATGACACTTAATTTGAGAAATCATCATTTATATAAGAATATAAAATATAAATGAACAATATTTGGTGACACAACCATGCAGGCAAGACACATTTACCAAAATAGATTACACAACAGAATAACAAGGACTTATATAGTGGGCGATATTGCGGATAGAGGACGATATAGCGGTCTAACAAGTGATATTGCGCCCGCATCATGACAACACGCTATTTTCTAGTGCAACCTTAAACTAATAGCGGCAGGGTGACGCTACCGCTATTGCGGCCGCAATAGCGGAGGTAGCGGACGCTATTTAAAAGTTTGTGGTTGGCATAAGCCAGCAGTATGCGAATGGCTTCAAGCCGAGCCACAGGAGCAAAGGTTTCATTGAAGTCTATTCCTTCCACTTGCGTGTAGCCTTGAGCAACAAGACGAGCTTTGTTTCTGACAACTTGTCCAAGTTCATCTTGCTTGTTGCGATAGATCCATTTCGTGCCAATGACATTGTGCTTGTGAGGATCAGGACGTTTGACAAGCTCCCAGACATTATTCAGTTCAAACTATTGAAGCTCTTCTTACATAGCTTGAATCCATTCAGGTTCCATGAAGGCTTCTTCGACTTTCTTGGGTTCAGATATAGAGACAAAGGCAAAGTGACCACAGAAGTTTTCTAGTTGTGTAGCTCTTGGTCGAGTGAGAGGGCCAGGAGCGTTGATGCTATCAATGATCTTCTCAATCTGGACTTCATTTGCAACCGGAGGATGAGCTGGACGAAGATTTTGATCTGTCTAACTGTTGTCTTTGTCTTCAGCATTAGCTTCAGACTGAGCATTGTCTTCAGGTTGTTTAGGTGCAGAAATGATAATCTCATCCTCAGCCTGTTCCTCTATGGGTATGATTTATCCAGTACCCATCAACTTGATAGCTTCACTTGGTGTAGCTTCATCTAGCACATTTGGCAGGTTCTCTCTTTGCGAGCCGTTAGTCTCATCGAACCGCACATCTACAGTTTCAACCACTTTATAGTGAAATAGGTTGAAGACTCTGTAGGTGTGCAAATCCTTTCCGTAACCAAGCATAAAACCCTCATGTGCTTTCGATGCAAATTTAGACGTGTGATGTGGATCTTTGATCCATCACCTAGCACCAAAGACTTTGAAGTAACTGACGTTTGGTTTCTTACCAGTCAGAAGTTCATAAGATTTCTTCTTGAAGAACTTGTGAAGATATACTCTGTTGATGATGTGGCATGCAGTATCAATGGCTTTAGGCCAGAATTTTTTTGGAGTCTTGTACTCATCGAGCATCATCCGCGCCATCTCAACGAGTGTTCTGTTCTTGTGCTCCATGATGCCATTCTGCTGAGGTGTGTAAGGAGCGGAGAACTCATGTGTGATGCCCAAGGTATCAAGATAAATGTCGAGGCCAACGTTCTTAAACTCAATGCCATTGTCACTCCGGATGTGCTTGATCTTGATGCCATAATTTGTCATGGCTTGATTTGTGAAACTTATGAAGACATCCTGCACTTCAGTCTTATAGAGAATTATGTGCACCCAGGTGTATCTTGAGTAATCATCAACAATAACGAAGCCATAGAGATGTGCGGTAGTAGTAAGGGTAGAGTAGTGAGTAGGGCCAAATAGATCCATGTGAAGCAGTTCGAAGGGGCGTGAGGTAGTCATGATTGTCTTCGAGGGATGCTTGGCTCTCGTCATCTTTCCAGCTTCACAGGCACCACATAGATGATCCTTCTTGAACTTGACACCCTCAATGCCAATGGTGTGCTTCTTCTTCGTGAGAGTGTACAGGTTCCTCAAGCCAGCATGTCCTAGCCACCGATGCGATAGACAACATTCTAAAGCCTTTGCTAGAAGACTACGGCAAGTTGTGGTCCTACTGAGAAATCTATCATATACAGATCACCTCTTCGATAGCCTTCGAAGAATAGAGATTTGTCAGATTCCATTAGCACAAGACAACGATATTTTCTAAATATCACAATCATGTTTAGATCACAGAGCATTGACACAGACATTAAGTTGTAACCAAGGGATTCAACAAGCATCACTTTATCCATGTGCTGATCCTTTGAGATAGCAACTCTACCAAGACCCAATACCTTGCTTTTACCAGTGTCATCGAATGTGATGTGGCTCTTAGTAGATGGACGTAGGGTTTAATCCATAAGAAGACTTCGATCACCAGTCTTGTGGTTGGTGTAGCCGCTATCCATGATCCATTTAGTGGCTTTCGGAGTTGTACCCTACAGTGCAGTTAGCGGGATAGGCTTCACCAAGAGTATTGTGAGGCAGAAACATGTAGCGAACAAGCATATTATCAAAGTTTAAATTCTGGTTAGGCGTGATAGGATGCTCGTCAAGGAACCCTGGCACGAAACACATGATAAGACCATTGGAGCATTTTATCTTGTGTCCCACAAGATGTTTTAGGTCTCCAACATTGTCGTCAGAAGATTTTGCTTTCAGGCTAGAGACCTTTCCCTGCAAGAGAAGTTAATTCTTCTTAACCACCCACATCTTCAGGGGTGGCTTAGAAGCAATGAGTCTAAGTGCAGCATCTGAGAACTTTGGCTTGGGAGCCCTAGAAAATAGCTTCGCAGGAGCAGAATAATACTCATAAGAATATGCAGAAAAGTTCTTAGTTTTGTGAACATAGCGGTTAGAGGGAACACACTCATATTCATGAGTCTCATGGCGATTCTCCTGCAAGGCGTTAAGGTGACCATGAGTGGTCCTTTGTTTGTATGAAGCCTTTGGACCATATGACGCCTTTGGTCGGGGGTTTGTCTTCTTCCCAGGTGGTGTCGTGATGACATTCACAGGAAGCTTCTCAAGACAGCTTTTGGGCACCCAGATCTTCTTCTGGGGTGACCCGATCCTGCAGTTAGTACCAATGTACCTGGCAAACACTTCACAAATCTGATTCTTAAACAGTTTAAATTTGCATCAAAGGATTCATCATGACAATTGGGTTAGCACAAGTGAAGCCAGATAAAGTGGATGGGTCACAGAAGGATCCTTAGAAGCAACCCAGGTGGTTTTGGGGTACTGCTCAGGCGACTAATATGAACCATCAACATTCATTTTCCTCTCGAACACAACACCCTCTTTTCTAGGGTTTCAATTCAGTTCTTGAGGACATCCCACAAGGTTTGATGCCCTTTGAGGCTTTTGTTCATGCCAGTCTCAAGCAATGTCTTCAACCTAGCATTCTCATCAGCAATAGTAGTGGCTTCCTCGGTAGAGGGGTTAGTTACCACATCAGCAGTTGAAGATATTGCAACATCAGAAGCAGTAGAACATTCAGCAACAGAGACAACATTATCACGCTCAAGACACTTCAAGCATGGTGGAACAAATTCTACTTGAGCGTTACTAATCTGTTGGGCGAGTAGTAAATCGTTCTCCTTTTGAAGATCTTCATGAGACGCTCTCAGTTTCTCTAGATCCTGCTTCCTTTGAAGATAACCGTAGGAAAGCTTCCCATGAGAGGCTGAGAGAGTTTCATGACGACTTTCAAGATCTTCGTACTTGACATGAAGACTTTTAATGTCTTTGATTAAGGACTGAGTTTGATTCATTTCCGCATCCAATAGGTCATCGCTTTTGTCTAGCAGCTTTTGAATATGTTCCGTAGCATTTTGTTGCTCAGTTGCAATTTTAGCAAGTGTCTTATAGCTAGGTTTGGAATCACTAGAGGTTACCTTGACACCACGTGCCATGAGGTAGTAGGTTTGATCAGATGGCTCGAATTCGAAAGTCATCGTTTTAAGAGATTCTTTGAACTCACAGAACCACGGGTCTTGACGAGTTCGATGACCCCCATAGACATTAGAAATCCGGTCCCGGATAAGCTTCGCATTGCAAAGATGCATGATGCGCCTGAACTTGTCATTGGATAGATAGGAGCATATGATATCCTTAGCCATGATATCCAGACGAGTGTACTTTCGAATGTCGTCAGCATTCACCATCTTGCATAAATCGGTGAGACCAATCTCTATGACGGTCCACAGTTCACTCTTTCTGGCAAGGAGGCGCTTCTTCATCAATACCTTCCATTTGGTATAATCTTGACCATCAAAAATAGGACACGCAACGGAGACTATGATTATCCCTGCAGTCGACATAGCTAAAACTCCACGTGGTTAAACCAAATCACACAGAACAAGGGAGTACCTTGCTCTCATACCAATTGAAAGTGCTAGTGATCGACTAGAGGGGGGTTGAATAGGTGATTTTTATGGAAGTCTTCAAAACACGGTGGCTTTGAAGACAAATAGGTAAACTGAGCCTATATAGTAAGCAGCGGAATGAAAACTACACTAGGCAAGCATTTGTCAACCACACAATACAATGAAAGCACGAAGACTAACTGCAACTAGGTAGACAGGATCTGAAAGGAATATAGTATGAAGCTAAATAGATAATAGTCTTCACAGTGTGAAGTCAACCAGATCAGACAGTCAAAAAATGACGTCACTAAGACAACTGTAAAGAGACGAGAGTAGAGGATAGAACCAGTAGCTTGACGAAGACAAGGATTTGGTAGACCAGTTCTAGTTGCTGTGACAACTATACGTCTGCTTAGGGAGGCTGAGATTTAACTCAGAAGACCGTGTCTTCACCTTATTCTCCTTGAGCTAAGGACACCTAGTCCTCACCCAATCACTCTGGTAAATCTTTGAGGTATTCTTCCAAACCTTCATAGGCTTCGTTCACTAGCAATCCACAATGACTCTTGGATGCTCAGGACGCGACGCCTAACTAGCTGGAGGATTCACAGTCCTCAAGTGTAACAAGTCTTCAGATCACTCGGATAGAAAGACTTCAGTGATGCCTAACACTCTTTGGCTCTGGGTGTTTTGGGCTTTGTCCTCGCAAGGATCTCTCTCTCAAATGCTTCGGAGGTGGGTTGCTCTTAAACAACAAAAGCCGTGCACTAACTCTGAGCAGCCACCAATTTATGGTGTAGGGGTGGGCTATTTATAGCAAGGAGGCAACCCGACCTGATATGTCCGAAATGACCCTGGGTCACTAAGGAACTGAATTGTGTCCAACGGTTAAATTTCAAACACACGCGGCAGCTTGACTTGGGCTACAAGCAAAGCTGACTCATCCAGCTCTGGATAAGATTTGCTCTCATTGTATTCGCTCGAAGACATAGGATTTGGTTGAGCATCACATCAGTCACTCTGACTTTGTTCACTTGGACCCCACTTAATAGTATGGTGGTTCCTATGACTAAATAAGAAGAAAAGGAAACTACGAAACAACTATGTCTTCGCACTCCACAGTCTTCAAGTGAATAGCTTCACGTGTCATAGTCTTCGTCGTGAATTTCTTCACGAACCACCATTGTCTTCAATGTCTTCACACATTTTTAGGGGTCATCTCTGGTAGGTAAATCGAATCAATGAGGGACACTACCTATGTTATCCTGCAATTCTCACAAACACATTAGTCCCTCAACCACGTTTTTTGTCAATACGCGAAAATCAACTAGGGGTGGCACTAGATGCACTTACACACGTCTCTGGATGGGTATCATTTGGAGGTGATTTCCATATGAAGTGGCTGCCACGTGCCAAATAACAGCCACTTAGTCGCTTGGGGGCTCAACACCACATCGATCAGTGACTTGCGTGTTGTGAGGTGGAGCGGTGGAGTCTTGGCAGGGTAGTTCGCTCTCGTTGTGCCCGGCAGGCCTGCCGGAAGGGTCTTGATACTTGTCTTCTGGGAAAGCTCGACCTCTTCAAGCTCGCCTGCCCTGTAAGGGAGGCTTTTCCTTGGTGATATCTTGCTCCTCTAGCTTGACTTGGTCTGGTCTTGGACGTCGCAACCTTGCTCTTGAGCTTGTGCACGGTCTGGGCAACACACCCAGGTTTTGTTGCACCGACATATACTATAAAAATATAAAAATTCACACTGCGGAATAAATATCATTTGGTGCACCATGCAATACAAATTAACTTTCATACTCCATATAACTTTGTAATGTTGTATATAAGTAGAAATTCTAATATAATTTTTTGGCCACACTTTGTGTGGTTTTATTGAAAAGGAATGTTGTATGTGAAGTAAACGTGAAGAGAGGGCTTTTTAGATCAATGGGGTATGTGATGTAACATGTGTGAATGTGTAGTTGACGTATTTGGCAGAACCTGGAGAGGGTATGTGTATGTATTACGTATTCGAGAAAGGCATGGATAGTGGGGCCGGCGAGGGCGGCATGGGAGAGATAGCACGAGAAATGAGAGAGGTCTAGAGAGACATACAAATAGGATGTCACGGCGAGAGATGCCCTTGAGTGTGTACATGCAAGGGGAAGGGGATAGAGGCATGAGGAGAAAATATTTTGTATGGTGTCTGTGTTGGTATGTGTGGGTGTGAGAAGATAACGAGACCTACGGGCAAAGGGTGTGTCACCACGTGAGGTCCCGTGGGCCGAGGTGAGGCCCGTTGTTTGGTTCCGTCCTGCGCCACATTGGTCGGCCCGTGACGCATTCAGGGAGACCCATGGAGGACTAGTTGTACAAGACAAAGATACCAGAGTCGTGAAGAACTCTGTGTCCATTGACAAAGCTGGCTAGGATTTTTAACCCTAGGTCCTCGGAATAAGGTAATCCCTTATCTCTGATATTACCATTCATCCAACCTAACATTAAGGGGCATCCTACAGAATGCTCTGCTGGAATCATATTCGTTAATTAGGAAGAGAGGTGGAGACAATGCGTTGGAGACAAGCCTAAAGATAATGTGCATGCGGGAGACACGTAGGCAGGTCTATGTATAGAGAAAGGGTTGATGGGGATTGTGCGTGTGTATGCGTGTGATAGGAAGAGTGCTTGTGATAAAGGTTAGTGAAAACAGTCGTAAATGGTTGTGAGAGGGAGGGAGGGTGATATGCAGAGCATGTGTGTGAAAAAGACACCTCGCGAGAGATTGTGTGAGCATGTGTGAGAGACCACCAATGGATATACATCATGTGCGCATATGTGTGAGAGAGAAAGTTAGCGCGTGCGTGAGGAGGGGCCCATGGAGAGTGAAACTACACGTAAAATACTGATGTACACATTGATTAAAATATAAATTGTATACAGATATTAGGATGGGATCTTGATATTTGCAATTCGTCTAAGGAACGGTCATTGATCCCCCAGACATCTATATTCTATCATATTTGAGCATGCCTATGTTATTGTTCGACATAATTGATCCATAGAGTCAGTATTTTGAACTCCAGACAATGCATCGCTTTAGCAATTCGAATATAAATGTGACTATAGTTCATGTTGTCCGTGTAAAGCACATTATACATACAAAAGTTACACAATGAACATTATAAATAGCTAGCTATGAACTAGCATACATTTGAGTTCAACTTAAGGTAATTTTAAAAATTTGAATTCAACATGAAGTCCATTCAATTATTTGAATTTGAGATCATGGCATCTGTAATTCATACCTAAATTATGGGGGCACCAATCTTTGCTCTACTTTTCTACATAATAGTATATATATTCATGTACAAAATATATTCAAATTTACCTCCTCGATTCCAAAATAATTGTAGTTTTAGGATTTTCAAGTGTCAAAATTTCGAAAAGAAGCACATAATTTAATGAGGTTTTCAAACATACAAGGTCAAATTTAACGTTGTCTACTTAGGTCAATCCTCAAAGTTCAAGAGTGATGACCCACAAGTATAGGGGATCGCAACAGTTTTCGAGGGTAGACTATTCAACCCAAATTTATAGATTCAACACAAGGGGAGCCAAAGAATATTTGTAAGTATTAGTGAGGGAGTCCTGGACTAAGGGTTCCTCGGACAGCCGGACTATATACATGGGCCGGACTGTTAGGGTATGAAGATACAAGATAGAAGACTTCTTCCTGTATCCGGATGGGACTCTCCTTGGCGTGGAAGGCAAGCTTGGCGATTTGGATATGTAGATTCTGTCGGATTTAGGGATCCGGCAACCCTTGAGAGGTTCAAACTCTAGGGTGCGTGCGGAGATCTCAACCTGCCCAGCCCGCCTACTCGCGATCCTCCCTAGCCTAGCGCGTAGAGCTCACAAAGCCACAAAGACACAGAGATTTATACTAGTTCGGGCCACCATTGTGGTGTAATACCCTACTCCAGTGTGGTGTGGTGGATTGCCTCGAGGGGCTATGGATGAACTAGTACAAAGGATGAACAAGCCTCAGGAGGTGAGGTGTTCTTGAGCTGGTGTGGTGCTCTACTTGCTCTGGTTTCGGTCCCTTTCTATGGTGGTGGCTAAGTCCTATATATAGTGGCCTGGGTCCTCCTCCCAAATATGAGCAGGAAGGGATTCCACAGTGGCGGGATTTGAAAGGGGACAAGTAGTATAGTTTATCCTGACAAAAGTAGTCTTCGCCTGCGAAAAGCCTTTGGTCGTGACGCTGTGGTGGGCTCGGTGATGACCTCCATCCTGCCGTCCTGGCGGTCTTGGTCTTGTTGCACCAGAATGGAAACCTTTGGCTGATTCCTCAGGACTCCGCGCTTGTGGCTTGCCTCCCTTGCCCCAAATAGGAAACCTGCGCTCAACACCCGCCTGGCGCCCGCCTGGCCTTGGTCGTCATGGCTCACATGAATTGAGCCTCGTGAGGTAGCCGCATAGATCTCTCCGCTCCTCAGGAGCCCTCCTGAGGAGGCTAACTCCTTCAAGGTTCTTGGCCTCGTCCGCCTCGCGAGGCTTGGCCCCTCGCGAGGGTCTTGTGGTGTTGATGTCGAAGTTGGGCCATACCAGGACGTCGATGGAGCCATGTGGTGGGCTGCAGGCAGGCAGGACTGGATACCCCCAAGTCCAGGACGCCGACAGTAGCCCCCGGCCCAAGGCGCGCTCGGACTTGGCTTCCAGGAGAAGCCAAAGGACAAGTGCGGAGCATCGCGGGCCCTAACCGCCTGCGGCCTTGGAGACACGTGGCGGTTGATGGGACGTGGGCGACTCCGCTTCCCCCCGCTGCCTCGGCAACTGCTCGGCTTGACAACTGCATGCTGCATGCAAGAAGGATCATCATTACTAGAAATCATGGGAGGCCAACGATTTACCTTCTCCCAGCTATAAACGTGCGAGCGGGCGGACCCTCTGCCCATTTCTCTTTTGTCTTGCTCTTGCTTGCTTCTCCTCCTCTTCTCCTTGTTCCCATGGCGGCGATTAGGAGGTTCTCTGCGGCAGAGAAGGGGAAGGCTCCTAGGGAGGGGCCGGACTCTCTCCCATCGAAGAATCGACTCCACCTCCATGAAGATGCTGATGCGGAGCGAGGGGTGGCTAGGCCTTGGCAATCGAGGCCTTCGCCTGGCTTCCCCCTCCCCTTATACACCTGGGCGCAAGGTGAAGGAGTGCGCCGCCGAGAGGCGCCTCGCGAAGATGGCAGGGCCGCCATTGCCCTGCCGGCCGCACCACGGACCCATGCCGAGGATAGCTCGCGCGAGTTCGTGGTGTGGGCGGTGATGCCTCCCGATACTTGGATTCGATTCCCGCGGTTCTTCACCAGCGAACTGCCTCTGAGGGGACCGGTGGAGCTATGGCTGCAGCACGCGGGGTGTAGCGGCCTAGCCACCGGTGCTGAGGTCGAAGTGGTGTCGTCCATACGTCTTTATGACGCGAGGATGGGGCGAGGTCGCCCGGGCTTGCCGAGCGGAGGGAGCCCTGGCGATCCACTTTGAGTATGACGGCGTGGCCACCTTGTTCTTCAAGGTCTTCAACAAGCGAGGCGAGCGGCTGGAGTGCTGCCCCGGAGGAGACAGCTCAAGGGACGCCGTGATGGGCGCTGGATATGCCGCTGCCCCCTTCAGTGCTTCGTCCAGCAATAGCGACGACTCCTGGGAATCCAGCGACTCTCCTGAGCCCAACGATTCTTCGGAGTCGAGCGATGATAGCTACGTGCCGCCGAGCTCCCGCCGGGGTCGGAGTGCTGCTGCGGCTGCCGCCCGGCATCATCAGCGACGCCGCAAGGCCCTGTGGTTGTTTCTCCTGCGCGAGATGTAAATCAGCCCCCGTGGGGCTTGTAAGGACCGAGATGTATTCAATAGTATTGTTTGTTCCATTTGACTTTGTAATGGACGCGCGTATTCCAATCTGGCTGAGTTCCTCCCTTTTCTCTTCCCTAGACAGTGTGACTCTCTATGCCGGTAGGACCCAGTCCCCAGGCAGGCTTCAGCCATCGCTAGTATGCCAGGTTGCGATGCCGTGGTCAAGGCTAGGAGGTGAGTGGCCCAAGTTCCTGTAAGAGCTCATGAGACGCGATGCTCACGAGGTCTCCCTTGGCGTGCAAGCAGTTGTGCATGAAATTGAACAGGGGAGTCGAACCGCCCAAGTGGAACTGCGGGGTGAGGTGTTTGGAGCAAAACTGATGCCATAGCGAGCCGATACTTATCTTTTGCGGTCTAAGTTCATCGGAGAGGCAACGTTTGTTGTCGCGCCTGCAGTGCCGTTAGGTGTAGCCCGTCTTGGCCACCCTCCTGCCTCGCTTGCCAAAGTGCTCTACATCCTCGGGACCTGGCCCTCGAGCGAGCTCAGCCGCCGCTGGTATGCCAGGTCGCGATGCCGTGGTGAAGGCCAGGGGGTGAGGGATGGAGAGCCAGTAGGAGCTCCCGAGGCGCGATGCTCAGGAGGCCCCCCTTTAACGCGCAAGCAACACGCGAGGCTGGACGGTGGTCGTCCGGGCCGTCCCTTGGCTCACTGTAGGGTGATCCTGCAAGTTAGATGACAAAGGTGGCCGAGAGCCCCGGGCGTGAGATGGAGGCACCGAGGACCCTGCGAGGTGGTGTATGCGGAGCGGGCCGCGAACCAGAGCTTGATCCCCGGGTTTATCAGCATTGCAAGGATGGACCCAAGCACAAGCGCCCTGCCAATGCGTGTGTTGTGCAAAAATGGTGTTAGTCAGACGCGTCAGGACCGTGAGGCGGAGGCCACGTGGTGACAATCATAGATAAATTCATGGAAACATTTAGATAATCCTGGTGAATGCAAAATGATACACGTCGTAGGGACGGACCCACGCGACCTGGGGATGATGCAGCCCGAGGGGCGCCCCCAAACTGAACGAACTAGGGAGATGTCACCTGGTACCGTTGCTGAAGAGTTGTTGAAGTAGCCAAAAAACGTGCGCTGCTGAAGCCGTTCCTCATGAGCCGCTCCGCTGCCAAACCTCGGGAGGCCCGGGGGGACCCGAAGGCTCCTGAGGGTGCTCCTCCATATCCTCCAAGATCGCCTGCTGCTTGGCTTCGCAGGCCGCCTGGGTGTCCCTCATGCAGCGCTGGAATGCCTCAGCCGCGCCCGCCAGGCCGAAAGGCATGCACACGTAGCTGTGGGGCGGTCCCTCGCATCGGCCGACACGAGACGACCACATGAGCTGCCGAGATGCAGCCCTGTTGAGCCCAGGGATGTCGATGCAGACGCAGAACTCTTTACCCTTGCTAGGGCAGTGAGCTCCACCTTGCGGTGGGCGACGATCGCCTTGCCGAACCCTTCCTTCCTGAATCTCCTTGATTGCCTTGCTGATAAACTCCTGGACGCTTAGTGCCCCACGCCTGCTGCCTTCTCCTGGGAAGCGTGCTCTGAAGAGCGCCTCCACATGGTGCCCGAGCGCCACTCTCGTGACATGGGCTAGGTCTGAGGCCCTCCAAAGGAGAGCCCCCGAGCCCAGCCTGATAGGGGCGCGGGGTGCGCCATCCTATGCGATGGGTGAAGGTGCCGCATCCGGAGACGCGAGACTCAGTGTTGCGTCCTCGGGATATGCTTCCTCACGAGACCCCTGGCTCACCTGCAACTTCTTTGTCTTGGGGGCGACCTCAGGAGGGAGGGCGCCGTCTTTGTCTTCTGGGTTCTCAACTGCTGCAGCCTGGAAGGCGCGCTCGAGGGATCACACCGCATCCTTCTCCTGACAGGCGACCGTGATGATGCCGCCGCTTCCTGGCATCCTGAGGATGTTGTAGCCGTGGTGCGTGGCCGCCATGAACTTGGCGAGCGCTGGGTACCCTAGGATGGCGTTGTAGGGAAGACGAATGTCGGCAACGTCAAATTCGATGAGCTCGGTGCGGTAGTTGTTGCCCTCGTCGAAGGTGACAGGGAGGCGAACTTACCCGATCCAGTGTGTTGATCCGTCGGTCACTCCTGAGAATGACTTGGTGGGGTGTAGCTGGTAGTATGGCACCTGGAGACTGTCAAATGTCTGAGCTGAGAGAACATTGAGCCCTGCTCCACCAGCGATGAGGGTCTTGGTGATGGTTACGTTGCTGATAACGAGGGAGCAAAGCATGGGGAGGGCGCCAGTGGTGGTTGTGCACTTGAGCCGGTCTGAGGAGTCAAAGGTGATGGCGCACTTGGACCACTTGAGAGGGCGAGTTGTTTCAATCTTGGGGAGTGCCGCATTGACCTCATGCGCGAACTGCTTGAAGACACGGTGAGAAGCTGGGGCTTGTGAGCCGCCCAAGATGCAGGCGATGGCCCGCACGTCCTGGAATCCCCCAGCCCCCTCGTCCTGATGGTGATCTTCGTTCCTTCTTGGCGGTGGAGGAAAAGTAGGCAAAGCTGCATTTCCCTAAGGGTGATCCTCACGAGGCTGCTCCCTCCAGTTGCCCTCGCGAGGCTGGTCCTGCCAGCGGTCCTCACGAGGCTGGTCGTGCCACTCCTGACAGCAGTCGCGTCCATCCCAGCATCCTCCATCTCGGCCACCTCCGCGATCGTAGCCCCAATCGTTGCGCTCGAGGCATCGACCGAGGCGCCCATCGCAGAGAGCCCTGAGCTCCTGGCAGTCACTGGTGTTGTGGTTGTAGACGTTGCGGAAGGCGCAGAACGACCGATTGCCCTTGGATGACTCGGGGTGGTCGCAGTCGCGCTTGGTCTCTGGTTTTGTCGCAAGCACGGCCGGCCCCTTGCGCTTCGTGTCCTTGGTCTTGGTCTTCTTGTCTTCTGGATCAGCATCAAGAGCTCGAGGAGGGAGAGGCGTCCCTCCTCAGCCCTCGCACACTTGTTCGCCATGTTGAACATCTCCAGAGCGGTGCAGAGGTCCTCATGGATGGCCAGCTCCTCCTTCATTTGATATCGCGGACGCCATCCACTCCAAAAAAATACACTTCCGTGATGATACGAGTTTGTCACAGTAGGTCATGTTTTTTGTCATGCATGTACATCCATGATGATTTTATGACAGATCAAGATAGTCATACCTGTGCTGTCGTACAAGTGTTCCATGACGTTACAAAAATTATCATCACGGAAGTGTCCACTTCCATGACGATAAATCGCGCGTCACAGAAGTGCTTTCGTCAAGGGTGACCGACACGTGGCATCCACCGTAATAGAATGCCGTTAAGCTATCAAGTCCGGTTTTGGATCCGATAACCAGTTAACAGCCCGGACCAATGGGGATTTTCCACGTGTAAAATCATCATTGGCTGGAGGAAACACGTGTCAGCTCCCCGTTGACACAGGTGTCACTCATCTAATGGGCGAGATGCGCTTATGAAATTTTGACATGTGGACCGGCCCAAAAGTGGCCCATAAAGTTTAAATGGGCTGGCCCAACTAAAGGCCCACAAGATTTTGCGGTCCATAATGGGCCGGCCCAGCAAAGGCCCACGAGATTTTGCAGGCCATAATAGGGCGGCCCAGCAAAAGGCCCACAAGTTTTTGCGGGCCATAATTAGCCGGCCCAGCTAAAGGCCCGCGAGATTTTGCGGGCCATAATGGGCCGGCCCAGCTAAAGGCCCCCAAGACTTTGCGGACCATAATGGGCCGGCCCATCTAAAGGCCCATGAGATTTCGCCGAACATAATGGGCCGGCCCAGCTAAAGGCCCAAAAGATTTTGATGACACTAGTAGGCTGGCCCATTAATAGGCTGTCATGTTTTGGGCCAAATGCCGACCCATATTTGATCCGGTCCATTAACAGCCTGCCACGTTTCGGGCCTAATAAAGGCCCATATGAGATCCGACCCGTTAAAAGCCTCCCATGTTCTGGGCCAAATTACGGCCCAGATCAGGTCCGGCCCTTTGAGAGGCTTTGGGCTAAATTATGGCCCATATCAGATTCGGCCCGTCAACTGGACGCTATGCTTTTGGGCCCACTTGATAAAGGGACACTTAGTAATCCGGCCTGATATTAGTTTCGGCCCGTTAAAGGCCTATTTAACATTTCAGCCCTATATATATTTCGGCCTGTTAAAAGCCCGTCATCTCTGTTGGAAAAGGCAGTGCCTAGGAGGCGCTTAGGCATGCCTAGGCGCTAGGCAATGGCAAAACGCCTCGCCTAGGGCATAAATGGAGGTCTAGGCAGGATAAGCAAGGAATTGCGTACCCAAGTAAGAAATCATGCCACATACTGCACTGATATGCCAAATGGGTTATATTCGAATGGCAGTAGGCGGCAATTAACTTATTTATATGCCCTAAACTAATATCAACACCCATATAATAATCACAAATATACTATGAGTAAAAACTATATTACCGCTTAGGCCGCACCTAGGGCGCTTAGGCACCGCCTAGGAACTAGGCGAAGGCCAACCGCCTCGCTTACGCCTACCACTTTTTCAAATCGGGCCGTCATATAGTTGGGCATAACTACGGCCCCGTTTGCATCCGGCCTGTGCACAGCCGATAATCCGATTGGGCCAAACAAGGACCGAGACAATTTTGGCCTGTTATGAGCCCATGATTTGATTGGCACAATCATGGGTCGGGATCTATTTCGGCCTGCTGCCGGCCCGCGAGCTGTTCGGCATGTTTTATGCCCAACCTACTTTTCGGCCTCCTAAAAGCCCATTGAGTTTTCTTGGGAAAATAAGGCCGGCGGTTTACTCAGCCTATTAAAGGCCCGAATCTACTAGTGGGCCAGTTTACATTTAGGCCTGTTAACGGACCAAGATGACGGGGCCCATGATGCGGATCATACATAGTGATTTGCATGACGGCCCGGTTATGTACCATAATTTTACGGTTTGGCCGGTTTACTGCGAAGATAGGATATATATACAGTAAAATAACTGCAGCATCGTGAATAAGAAAAAAACCTAGACTATACAATAAAGAAATTACTGCTTATTACATCCACTGGGCATCAAAGTTCGCCCTATGATAATAAAGCACAAGCAGACATCAGATTACATACACTGGGCATCAAAGATCACCACCAGTGTAATTAAACACGCCGACAAAATAATATACAAAACCGACAACACTTCAAATAGAGTTCAAGAAAGGTTAGCCCTTCTCGGGAGCTGCAGCACAAGCAGCTGAGGAAGCTGATGAGACTGCACTTGTTTGAGACTTATATCCTCCTCACTCTGAAAGATAAACAAGCAGACAGATGACAGGTTTTGCACATATAAGTATCAGTGCTGACAATTCATCACATTTCTTACTGACGAATAAAGTGACAGAGTTTAAAATAGCATTAACACAATATGGTATTGTTCAGGTCAAGATATGGCAGGAAATAACATTGTGAAGGAGTTGGCAGCTTCACGATACCATTGGATTACAGATCAAGAACTCATAATTATCAATGGTTAGTGTGCTGTCAATTTACCCATTTCAGATTGACAAAATAAGATCACTTTCTTTGTATAGTTTAATTTACATGGCATGAAGAAGGAACTTGGTTGTACAACTGAAAAGTTAAATTGAGAAGGACAAACTTTTGTTTATGAACTACATAATAAACTTTAAACATGCAATTTCATGCAAACACCAAAAATAAACAGCTGTTGCAGTCATGCCTAACCAAATATACACAACAAAGTTTGAAGCCTTGAGAAGGACAAACTTACATTATTGGTGAAGGCAGGCTCTATAAAGCCCTTGTCCATTCTAATGGGGGGGGGGCAATTCAAGAAGTTTACCACAGAATCTTCTTCATAAGCATTGCCTTTATTCTACATTTTGTTAAGAGTAAATATAGATGTGAAAATATAAGAAAAATGGGGAATATTTAAGATAAGATGAAGAGTGATGCTACATAACCAAGTAGCTATAAATGTAAGTACAGCGATACAGGCAAAAGGTACAACCAAGAGCAATGCAGAGCTAAACTTCTTCAGTACCATTGGTGTTATCCAACCTTATGGTAAGAGTAAATATAGATCTTATGTGTGGAGAATGGAGGGCAAAGGAAAATAAGCTGCAGAGTGATGGTACAAGAAAAATTACCTGTCAATATAAGTACACTGATAAAGGACAGCAGGTACTTACAAGAACAATGTAGAGCTAAAAAAATTCATTGGCATTGGATATATTCTACACTAATGTAACCATTCATACAGATCAAATAATTTGGAGCGAACAATTGATAAGCAAGCTATCATGCATACTGCTGTCACATAATGAACCAGATATGTATGCAAGTACAGTGATACAAGACAACAGGTACTAACAAGAGCAAAGCAGCGGGCAGCATATTTGCGATATCCTGTCGTTCTTTTCAAACCAGAATTATTTTTTGAGCAGATTACCTGCAAAAAAGATCTGTAAGGCACGTGCGGAAAATTAGAAGTTCAAATTTTCATGTGATATCATAGACAGTACCTCATCCTCGGAACGAGACCAGTGCATAACAAGGTTGTTCCATTCAATGTATTCTAAATTTAGCACAGGAGACTTCACCGAAAATCCGTTTATAGACTTACCATCAAAGTGTGATTTCCTTAGGTAACACCAATACTGCTGCAATGCTTCCTTGAAAAGTGCAAGCAAGCTTTGCTCATGATGACCATCCAGATTGACCCTCGCCTACTTACAACAATGTAATGTAAATCATTGATGTGTTCAATCAACACAAAACAGGAAAATAATCACCATGAATAATAGCACTTACACGTAAGTGGAACAGGAAGATGTGTAAATGGTGTTTGTCTTCACTCTAATCTTCCCATGATGGGAATATATGCATGTAGTCCTTAACAACATTGAAAGCATTGTCTTTTAAACTGGGAATAACTGGAATGGGGTTCCAATCTGCAGGAATTGGCCGTCTCTGTAGTTGGGATAGGTCTTCAGCCGGTGAACTTGCTGTACTTTTTTCTGGAGTGGGATTTTTCTGTGGTACGGCTGGTGCTATCGCAACTAAATTCGGCATACCTTTTGCTGGAGTGCAGGTCCTGTGTGGTGGGGCTAGTGGCGTGGCCAGTGAAGTATGGGTACAGTCTACTGGAGTCGGTCCTACCTTTTGTGTCACTGGTTGTACAGCCAATATAAGTGGGGTGCTGTCTGATTTCTCCGGCACAACCACGTTTTTCAAGGACTTTGCTGGTGCTCCTTCAGGTTCGGCAATCACCCTGTTCCTTTTTCATGTCTGATGCACAAGAACAACATTTGAGTGGAAAAACATGGTATGATGACAGATGGAATATGTATTGATAATGGATGGGCATGGCATCTCGACATATATGATGAGTAAACTAAGCAGATGGCGGTGCAACAAAGTAGAAGAAATGCAAGACAACATATGCAAGATACGCGCAATCAATAAAACCTTGCCAAATTATAACAGGCACATTGATGGGTGAACATGACAGGCCATCTTCCTTTGACTCCTCGAGGTTAGAATAGTCATTAGGATCATATTCTGAACAAGAATCTACAGGTCGGGAGCGTATGAGTTTCATTGCATCCAGAATGGCACTCAATGCCTTGGTGCCAATTTTGTAAGTCATTGAAGTGTTTAGCTTCAAGAGTGGACTGCTACTAGTGCGACACAAAGCAGCTACACAGATCATACTGTAGATATAACGGGAAAACCGTATGCATCAGAGTAAAATCAGCAAAGTGGAATTTGCTGGAATATATGTGCTAGTACTGCATGTACGGCTTGAAAGGCTTCAGATACCAGGTCTCTTCAACTGAAGGTGCGGTACTGTTAATATCAGTGTAACTCTCAAAGGCGACACAACTCCCCGCATTTCCTTGCTATTCTTATAGGATTCAAGTGGGCAGGCCACTACAAATCCTATTCCTATGTTTACAAAATCCTACGAATCAAAGAGGCTCAAAGTGTCCATCACAACCGACCATATAGACCTCTACACTCCAAATGTCCCTGCTCATCTTCAGTACAAGGAACATACTATACTACTATCATACTCCCTCCATTCCAAAATATAAGTCTTGGTAGAGATTTCCACTATGGATCACATGCAGATGTATCTAGATACACATTAGAGTGTAGATTCACTCATTTTGCTCCATATGTAGTCCATGGTGGAATCTATACAAAGACTTGTATTTAGGAACGGAGAGAGTACATATTAAAGAAGAACAGAAGAGGAACATGGTAAAGAAGAGCAAGCAGATTTTGGATAAAAAAAGTTGGTTGCGCAGTGCCCACACATGATGAACCATAGCGCATTAAGAATGCAACTCCCTGTTGTCTATTGACCATTTCAGGCGGTTGGATGAAGATCCTACATCTCCTAACCCTTCTTCTTCCTCATCTCTAATTCTTCCCATACAGAACACCGCACGGGCCGCCGGCTGGACCACCGGCCCCCACCGCATGTGTTCCTGTACCACCCCCACCCCCACCCCCACCCCCGCCCGCGTCGAGTTTTCTTCATTCGGCGAGGCCCCACCACCGTCCCCCCACAACCACCCGAGCCCCTTCGTTCGCACCGGGAACTCCGGCGAGCTCTGAAAAATCGACTGACCCAATTTTAAAATTTAGTCTACTGTAATTTAACTAGTGTGGAATATAAAAGGGGAAAACCATAAGCATTGGGAGTATAGTGTTGAGCGTGCCATGTCGGATTTGAAGGTGCAAATCAGACAAAGGCAACTTCGCAACCAAGACAAGAAATCATAGTAAAGCAGTGGCGATCTATTTTCTTGCTGTGATAAATAAGTTGAGCAGATACGAAAGAGTACTGCCTTTGGTGCAGCGCCGTGTATGCATCTGCTGAGAATTTGATAGTGCTGCGGTAGCAATGGTTGTCGGCGGCGTGGAAGCAGATCTAGGAGGGTAGACGGTGGCGGCGGGGCGCGGTGGACGAGACGATCGTAGGAGCGGCGCCGACAAGGTGGACGACGGCGGGGATGAAGTGAGAGGACGGGATGCAAGGATCCCGGTCCGAAGCTGTGGATGAGAGAGGTTGATCTCTAGTAATGGACGGCGGCATCGGGGTATCAACTCCGGCATGGTGGAGGAGGACGGCGGTGGATGGGGTGGAGGACGGAGGAGGCTGGGGTGGAGATGGTGTTTTGGCACCCACGGAGTACGAATGGGGAAAAGGGAGGTAGAGAGGAAGGGGGAACCATGTATTCAGGGCGCGCTTGTCTCGAATGCTAGGAAATTTACAAACTTAGCCCCCGTTTCAGATTTCCTACATCACAGCAATATTAGTCGGTTGTGGATAGGACGGTAATCTCGCATACACCGAATATTTGCCAACGAGAGTTTGTTTTTAGTGCCTACCATGTATGAATCAGGGAGGGAGTCGATTTCGGCCAAGGACACACTATGTTTTGGCGCCCACCGTGTATGATTCCGGGTGAGAGGCGGTTATGTCACGTTCGGGTGAAATTACAAACCTACCCCTGTCGAAACCTATAGAAATCCAGCAGATAGGCTTTGCATGGCAGGGATAGGTAGTAGTAATTTCCATCTCGCGGATTTTGGTTTCGGGCGGTTACTGCGACTTTCCTCGCTTCGTTCAAATTTTGCGGAGTGCACGTTTACCGTGCCAACTCAATTCGAATCCCATTTGTATTCTATTTTTTTGGGCGGGATCCATTTTCGATTGGAATTAAATTCTATATACATCATTTTTTTATATAAACTTCCAAAATCACAACACCATTTATACATAAATATGGTTTAAAAATGGCATGATCTCAGATTCATAAGGTTGTATCCATCAATTTGGATTTTCAAATATTTGAAACCACTTTACGTTGAAATCCAATGTATGCATACCTCGCTAACTGTCTCCAATTAATGTGTGTTCATGCGGTTTTTTTTACTTCTCAAACATGTATAATGTGTTTCACGCATGCAACATATAGTGTAATCCCGTTTAGACATTAATTGCATATAAACCATGCATTGTTTGTAATTAAAGAATCTATGGATCACCAATATTGATAAACCATATAACATTACACTTGTGCCCAAATTCAAATGAATATGCATGTTTGATACACCAATTTGCATTATGATATTATCGATGTCGTGATCTCCAGTTTAAATATTTCAATCCCCTTTAATCCAGATATTCGTCTCATATAGCTATCACTCATGCTTATATAGGACTATCTCTTTGGACCTATACGCGTTCATTGTCTCTCAGGTATCTCTCGTGCTACCTGTATGTCGACAATGATTTTCTATCTTCGTAACACACTAACGGTACTCTCTCCCTCGACCTTCATCACTCTATCTCTCTCTCTAAGTATATCTCGCTCCCTGCTATGTGTCTCTAACTATGATTCTCCATGTGGAATCTCTTTCTCTCACACAAACACAAAACTTTCTCTCCCGGGGTCTCATTTCTCTCTACTATTCCCTTGTGTGCCACTCGCACACCCCTCATACAGAGATGCCTTTTGCTCCTTAGATATGAGAACCTACGACTCTTCCTCTTGAATATCTATTTCTCACACACAAACACAAACTCTGTCTCCCAGGGTCTCATATTTCTCCACTGTTCTCTTGTATGTTTGTCAGGACCCCGACTCAATGCCACATCGATCTAGCATGTAACACCCCATATCACTTTGCGGCCTCACGCACGGTAATCCCACGGGTGTCGCCTTACTTTTGCCCGGGACCGTTTGCGCCTTTTGGCACACGTATATGATAGTGTCGCTAGCATCCATATGATAAGGAGCCCGGGCTGACATGGCTAGTCGTAAACCCAAAGTGGCACAGACTTACAGGGACAGGCATCCATGACCCAGCATCGAACGTGTCGGTCATCAGCGAGTGAATCCAGGCTGTAGCACTGGGCTAGCAGGACTCCGGTGAACCGGGCTGTAGCGGGCTAACAGGACTCCGGTATTCATCGCGTGACATTTCCCCGAAGGGACAGACACAGGAACGAAGAAGGACACATGCCAGTCAGCCTAAGTGTTCCGGAGCAGTAGCAAGCTACCATGGCTCAGTGGAAACACTAGGAGACATTTCCCAGTAAGAGAGGCTACTAAGGATAAACAACTAGATAGTCAGATCCCACACATACCAAGCATTTCAACAACATACACACAATATGCTCAATATGTGCAGATACAACATGGCATCACAACATGACTCTACAACTCAAGTAATTTATTCAATAGGCTCCGAGGAGCGAGATATTACAAACATGGGTCTCATGACCCAACAATCAGAGCATACAAGTCAAAGCACAGGCGGAAGCTATCATGTCTGAGTACAGACATCTAGAATGAAAAAGGCTGAGAAGCCTGACTATCTACCAGATCCTGCCGAGGGCACAAGATCGTAGCTGAGGTAACAAGCTAAACGTCGAAGTCCACGTGGAACTACTAGTGAGACTGAAGTCTCTCTGCAAAAACATAAAATAGGCAAACGTGAGTACAAATGTACCCAGCAAGACTTACATCAGATCTATCTACACATGCATCATTATCAACAAAGGGGGTGGTGGAGTTTGACTGCAGCAAGCCAGCTTTGACTCGGTGGCTAACCTGAACTACGACTGCAATGCAACTCTTTTGAGGTGGCGCACACGAGTCCACATATTCACCATATCAATACACCACTATGGATCCGCTCCCGTCTCCCTACGAGAACGCCATCCATAGCACTCACGCTTATCTTGCGTATTTTAGGGTATCCACTTTCACTTGTCCATGAACTATGCAAGGGGTCCAAGTTTCCATATCCGAGGAATCCGGCTATTCGAATAGGTAATGTTAACCCTGCAGGGGTGTACTTCTTCACACACGCTCTCGCCACTTACCGCCCTGTACACGTCATGTACCTCGGCAACCTTCAAGCAGAAGCCGGGCGAGGGAGTCGGCCACGACCTGACTAACCGAACAAGTCTCTCGTCCAGGTTTATCGCCTATTCGGGTTCCATCCGCAAGGAGATCCGGCCGGGGTGTCGCTCACGGCCCCAAACAATGTGAGCAGGGTTCCCAAGCCCACCAACCGGGTGCCACTTGGTACACCGTGCCACTGTGCCTAGTCTGTCCCAAGCCCACCTGTACCGGGTGCCACTTGGTAGACTACTAACACTACCTACAAACACCAGAAACTAGTTGCAACTCCTGGACAGAGATCATGTTGATTAATAAGTCGAGAGGGGTCGAGTTACCGGAACCCAATGTGTGGTAGTAACTGGTCATGGATCACAAACACAGAACTCAGTTCCTGAGGACGGCTGCAATGAGACAACCCACCATGTACTCCTACATGGCCTCTCACCGCTACCTTTACCAAATCGTGTTCACACACTTAGCTCACACACAGTAGGACATGTTCACACGCCTCTGATTCATCCCCGATGAATCAGACCTGACACAACTCTAAGCAGTAGCAGGCATGACAAACAAGCATGAATGAGTAGGCACAACAGGGCTCAAACAACTCCTACTCATGCTAGTGGGTTTCATCTATTTACTGTGGCAATGACAGGTCATGCAGAGGATAAAGGGGTTCAGCTACCGCAGCAAGTAACAAGTATATCGTTGTTGTCCTAATGCAGTAAAAGAGAGCAGGAGCGAGAGAGTGGGATTTTATCGGAATGAACAAGGGGGTTTTGCTTGCCTGGCACTTCTGAAGATAACATTGAGTCTTCATCAGTGTCAACGATCACATCGTCGGTACACGTCTATCGAGAGGGGACAATTACCGGCAAAAACAGAAAAAACACGATCAATGCAATGCACAATATGATGCATGCTATGACATGGCAATATGAATGTGTTTTGGGCTAATGCACCTAAAACCAGATTAAATGAAGTTGGTTTGAATCCAAGATTCAAATTCAAACTTCATATGTGGTTATTTAAATGTCATTCACTTCATTTGTCCTAAACAGTAGTGATAAGTTGTTCTAACATGCATGTAAATGGTACAGATGGATTCCTTGAATTTTTCTGATAATTTTTCATATATAAATTATTTAATTTGGAGTTACGGTTGAATTTCTATGATTTATTGAAGTTTTAGGCATTTTCTGGAATTTATAAATCATTTCCTAATTTATTTTAATTCCAGAAAGGAATTATCGCGTCAGCATGACCTCACCCTGACGTCAGCAGGTCAACAGACGCTGCTGCTGGTCAAACCTGACGTGTGGGGGCCACACGTCAGTGACTCAGGGTTGTTTAACTCACTGACAGGTGGGACCGGTCAACGGCCACGTCAGCTAGGTCAACTCCGACGCGTGGGGCCACTGTGGTTAACTTAAACTAAACAGGGGGTTAACCGTGGTTAGTTAAGGGCGTGGGCCCATATGTCAGTGAGAGAGAGGGGGGGTCAAACCTGGGTCAAACTCGCCGGAGTTGACCCGAGGCTCGTCGCCGGTGAGGCCAGGGACGGCGGAGAGCGTCGGGATTCGCCCTCCGATGACCAAAAGAACGGCGGAGGGGCTCTACGGGATGCCCAGACTCGCGCGCATCTAATAGGGCCAACGGGAGAAGCTAGGGTGGCCGGAGGCGACGGCAGTCATGACGACGGCGGCGGCCGGAGTTCGGGTGGTGGCGGGTTTGGCGCTACGAGCGGTGGTTTGGCGCGCTGAGGGCACTAGGGAGAAGCTCTTGCTCCTCCGCACCCAAAGGAACGGACGGGAGGCCGCGAGGTGGTCGGAATTGAGCACGACGTCGACCTCGGTGGCGGCCGGAGCTCGGGCGAGCTCGGGGTCGGTGTTAGGGAGCACGGCAGGAGGCGTTGTGGGTGTCTACGGGTTCAGGCGATCGTGCTGAGCACGATGGTGGGCTCGGGAGCGAGCTGCGGTGGCTGTGGCCACGGCCATGCCATGGCCGGCGGCGAGAAGCTCTCGGCCGAGGTGGGGAAGCTAGCTAGGGGAGGGGAACGACGGGGATTCCAGGGGGAAAAAGAAGAGTGGCTCACGTAGGGACTAGCAGAGTCGACGACGAGGTCGGGGAAGCTCTGGACGACGCGAATTTACGGCGGCGATCTCCGGGCACCGGAGATGAAGACGACGATGCTCCGGTCGACTGGGGCCTCCTCTGGTCGCGTGCCTCGGTGTGCAGCTCCATGGGGTCGGGACGGGGCTCAGGAATGTGGAGAGGGAGCGAGGGGTGGCCGGTGGTCATGGCTACGGCGAGCGGCGCTCTCAGGTGCGTTCGGTGACGAGAGGGAGGGAGAGCAGAGGAGGAGGAGGAGCGAGGGAGAGCGCGAGGGGTTCCAGGGAGAGTGAGAGAGAGGCCAGGGGTGTCGTGGCGTCTCCAGGCGCATCGAGGAGGGAGGCAACCAGGCAGGAGGTGGCGCACGGCGGCGCGCGCGGCCGACAGGCAGCTGCCTGCCTGCTCTGGCGGGAGGAAGCAGGTGGCTGGCACGGGCCAGCACAGTGCTGGGCCGGCCAGTGGGCTGCCAGGTAAGGCCAGGTAGGTTCTGCTCTGTTTTATATTTCTGTTCTGTTTTATTTTTATTTAATTTATTTTGCCACTGTTTTGAATTTAAAATAATTCAAACAATGCCAAAAACTCCTCTGAATATTTTATATTGCTAGATGGACTTTTCCAAAAGCTTATAAAATATTTCAGGGGTATTTGAAATTATATTCTAATTATATGAATATAATTCAAATTCAAATAGCTAATGAATTAAATCCAAAGTCCCAAAAATAATTCCTTAGAAATGTTCAATATTTTGGTTGGGACCAGAACCCTTACCAAAAATTATCAAACATTTAAAAAGAGCACTTTGGAGCAATGAATGAGATTTCTAGGGTTTTTGCCCCTCTTTTATTTAAGTTTTTGAGGCTTCCAATTTCCCTCAGTTCAAATTTCAGAATTTAAACATGATGCACACATGAAGCTAGCCTAGAGCATTACCAGAAGCTAGGGATGTGACAACTCACCCCCACTAAACAAGAATCTCATCTCAAGATTCAAGCGTAGGGTAAGGTGAAGGGTAACGCAGACTAGTATAATCTTCACGATCCAGGGTGCACTTCAGTTGAACGTTGATTCATTCACCATCATTGTCTTGAAGTCTTGCTCTGAGAAATCCTGTCAACATGACATGGAGGGAAGAAGGAGACTCTAGAAGGGTCGATCTCCTCGAAGATCGAACAACTCAGGACTAACTCACGGAATGAGACATAGGACCATCTCTCGGGTTGAGACACGAGATACACATCAAGAGGGGTGGAAAGAAACGGATGACGAAGGTTCACTAGGTAGACAACAATTTCACGCTTAAGAAGGTGGTAAACGATTGTCAACATAGCGAGGAGTTGAGTTGCCATGATACCATAACGATACACCTTAGGGAAGGTGACTCGTAGAGATATTCCCTTAAGTGGCAAAAAGAATTACTTTTGATATAGAGATCATTGAGACTCTCTATATCAGCCTAAGGCAAATCACAGCAATCGATTGGCGGGGTCGGTAGAATGGCATACTTGGACTTGGATGATGTGGATTACCTTGTTGAAGACAACGCGATGGATGATTGTTGCTTATCACCGGAAATGGAAGAGACCCATGGTAGAACGGCACATTGGTGGTGCAAGCTGGGAACAAAATGCAAATGCTGGGAATGATTCTGGTAACTGGGGAAGAACCCAACAATAGAGAGTGAATTCACTGTTTGAGGAGGTCATAGCATTGCCGAGGAAACTGAGAGCAAACCTAGCTAGTGCCGAGGATCACACGTAGCGCTTGTGCGTGCTCTCAAGAACATTGAGCATTTCCACAATCATCAAGGTTTTACCAACATCCGTGTCAAGGGTCCTGGCCACACAACTTACTACCATGATGAACAACGGTGGACAATGCAGATGCATAGGAAGATAACACTTTCTCAGATTTCACCCTTGGCGGGTCCAAGGAAATAAAATCTGGATGATCGACCGAGAGACATTTAGCACTCCGCTTCTAATGTTCTCCTTGATGTGCTAGCGTATCCCATTCATTGAAATGGTTTGATATCTAGAACATCAAGTAAAGGTCGAACTTCAGGAACACAAAAATCCATAAGGAACAACTAGGGAGTAAATCCTACGAAGTCCTTATGGGAAGGTGGCCAACTTCTTCAATCAAGATACTACAATAATAGGTCTTTCGGCTGGGTGGTGCTGGCCACGACATCCACTTTACCAGTTATCGAGGGACCAATATTATAGTTCTTGGGGAATGTTCCAACCATCATATCTGCCTGAGACTCAGATCTGGTTGGTGTCAGGATATTCCAGACTCATCGAGTCTAGGAAGAAAAACGAAAGTTTGCAACACAAATCGACGAGATGACGTTGCGAAATTCTCGAGGGACGAACTGCGATAGCAAGCTCCAAAACATGAGCTGGTTCTGCTAAAACATGTGAACACGCTGTCCTAGACAAACATTATCACATGGTAGTCTTACAATAAAACACTACCGAGTTCAGGTGGGGAATCATAATCGAGGATATTGAAGTCTTGTGCATGACCTAGGATTAGCACATCAACTCCTTTTCCGTGAACAAATCAATCAGTGGCTTGGTGTGTTAGGATATACATATGGAATGGAGGTTGCAAGTCTCCGAACCACAGAATACTTCGCACGTATGCATGACTGATTTGGGATGATTCCAAAGGAAACAACATTGACCTTCTCGAGTCCACGGCGGCAACTTGCATCCAATGCACATGAACTAGAGGAAGTCTCTCCTTACATCCGAACATATGCTTCATGAGCTAGCATGAACAAATGCTTTCAAAAGTTTCCAACACTAGCTTAATGTTCAACAACATCATGGAGGAGATAAGGATGTTGTCAATGGACTCAACAACAACTCATCGGAATTTCCATATCACTGGACTTCCACCATCGCGTGAACACGGTGATAGCATTGGTCAGACCCAAAAGATATAATGGTGTATGCTCGAGGGATCAACCACGAGGAAGACAACATTACGAACATCGTTGGTTCTGACTTGATTTGACGATAGCCCACACTCAAATCAAAAGATTGATAAGACGATAGGTCCAGCAACTGATCACAGGGACCAATCGATGAAGATATCATCTTTCTTCAACACACACTACACAAGAATATCCCTTTGGAACGAACTAAGTCAGGCAAGCTTTTATCTTCCAACTCTCCAAGTTGTTGTCTAGCTCAACCAACTAGCTCAGGGATATCTAACACCGATTCTTGGAGAGAAGGTGGTTCACAAGAAACCAACTTGATCACGAGCTCAACATAACGGTCAGGTGACGACCTGGTGATACTTCCGAGAAGATATTCAGAAAATCATGAACCACCGGTATGTTACTAAGCTCGAGAACAATCTCGCTTTTGAGGGCAAGACGATATGATCAAATGAGTGAGGACTTGACAAGATCCTAACTCATCAATCGAAGGGTGCACCAAAATAAGGACTAGGTAGCACGATCAATCTTAGAATGATGATTCAAAAACCAACACGCTAAGAATGAAATTATTGCCCTTTAACTACCAAGCAACAGGGTTGCTAGGATTGTTGATTTCACACATCACGAGTCACTTGTCGGCATTCCGGTTCAACAACATGGGGACCGAGAAATGACTAACGATGGCAAGAAGTATCACTACACCAAGAATTCATAGGATGGTGTGCAATTCCCATGATAATCTTAATATAAAGATGGTAACACTTCAAGGTAGAACAGAACAAAAGCTGGATTGGCATTTTGATCTGCGAAACACAACTACTTTGACCCAATCCTGGAAATGGATAAGGTACTGGAGTTTGTTTCTCCTAGTCATCCTGAATAGAATGGCTTGACGGACCACAAGAATAATAGGCATCGATGAACGATTGCACACATACTCTTGACTATCAATTGATAGACGAGGGTCAGAATGCAACTAAAGAGAACAACTCAAAGGAACATATAATTTTCTGAGTTGTGGATGCATAGATTAGTATGTCGAACCAAGTTCAACATATTTCTTCCGGATAACCCATGCAGAAAGGTAGAACTGGCAGAGTCACGATTATGAATGGAGAACCCATCGAGAGCACTCCTGTTGTGATCTTTTGATCCAACAAACTTTTGCCGTAAGTGGTTCATGGTATTTGGAAGAAGGATATACCACGGACCTCGAGGACTATCACAAGGTTACTAATATCCTAAAGGAGCTAGCAATTATCAACATGATGTAAGTAGAGTGAATCTCGGGTTCAAAACCCAGAAGTGAAATGCCTACTAACTAAGTGGCATCACGGGATGCTTACAAGAATGATGGCCAGAATCATCACACTGGGACACAAATCATGGCTAAATTACTAGATGATCCCCTAAGACACCTAGGGTCATAATACCAGCTCCAACATATATGTCAAGGCAATAAAGTACCTCAACTCAGTGATTTGTGTGATTAATCTGACCAAAGGCACATCGGAAACAGGAGGAAGGGATTTGCAAATGCATCCGACTATTTAGAAACCTGGGATGACTCGGGCAGCATAACGGCTGTAAATGCTCAGAAAAGACTTGAGACATTCACAAAAATGGTGGCATAACCACTCAGGAGCACAATATCAAGGTCTCGAGATCAATAATTAACATACAGAGGTAGAAACTGAACTGAGGCTTAATCCAACAATCTTATAAGTCTACGGATTAGTAACACGTGATCCTGATAGAAAGAAGAGATAGCCTAGTTCTTAATCCCCGTAGAAGAGAAGACGATGACTCAGATCAGAAGGGCATAAGGTATAAGCAGTAAAAAGAGCCTTACGTTCCATCCCACAATCAATTCCCTTATATAACTAAAGAATTTCTAGACTCAACTTCGACCAGTTTGGCTTGGTAATCCTACAGGCAGTCAAGCTCTGATACCAACGCTGTCAGGACCCCGACTCAATGCCACATCGATCTAGCATGTAACACCCCATATCACTTTGCGGCCTCACGCACGGTAATCCCACGGGTGTCGCCTTACTTTTGCCCGGGACCGTTTGCGCCTTTTGGCACACGTATATGATAGTGTCGCTAGCATCCATATGATAAGGAGCCCGGGCTGACATGGCTAGTCGTAAACCCAAAGTGGCACAGACTTACAGGGACAGGCATCCATGACCCAGCATCGAACGTGTCGGTCATCAGCGAGTGAATCCAGGCTGTAGCACTGGGCTAGCAGGACTCCGGTGAACCGGGCTGTAGCGGGCTAACAGGACTCCGGTATTCATCGCGTGACATTTCCCCGAAGGGACAGACACAGGAACGAAGAAGGACACATGCCGGCCAGCCTAAGTGTTCCGGAGCAGTAGCAAGCTACCATGGCTCAGTGGAAACACTAGGAGACATTTCCCGGTAAGAGAGGCTACTAAGGATAAACAACTAGATAGTCAGATCCCACACATACCAAGCATTTCAACAACATACACACAATATGCTCGATATGTGCAGATACAACATGGCATCACAACATGACTCTACAACTCAAGTAATTTATTCAATAGGCTCCGAGGAGCGAGATATTACAAACATGGGTCTCATGACCCAACAATCAGAGCATACAAGTCAAAGCACAGGCGGAAGCTATCATGTCTGAGTACAGACATCTAGAATGAAAAAGGCTGAGAAGCCTGACTATCTACCAGATCCTGCCGAGGGCACAAGATCGTAGCTGAGGTAACAAGCTAAACGTCGAAGTCCACGTGGAACTACTAGTGAGACTGAAGTCTCTCTGCAAAAACATAAAATAGGCAAACGTGAGTACAAATGTACCCAACAAGACTTACATCAGATCTATCTACACATGCATCATTATCAACAAAGGGGGTGGTGGAGTTTGACTGCAGCAAGCCAGCTTTGACTCGGTGGCTAACCTGAACTACGACTGCAATGCAACTCTTTTGAGGTGGCGCACACGAGTCCACATATTCACCATATCAATACACCACTATGGATCCGCTCCCGTCTCCCTACGAGAACGCCATCCATAGCACTCACGCTTATCTTGCGTATTTTAGGGTATCCACTTTCACTTGTCCATGAACTATGCAAGGGGTCCAAGTTTCCATATCCGAGGAATCCGGCTATTCGAATAGATAATGTTAACCCTGCAGGGGTGTACTTCTTCACACACGCTCTCGCCACTTACCGCCCTGTACACGTCATGTACCTCGGCAACCTTCAAGCGGAAGCCGGGCGAGGGAGTCGGCCACGACCTGACTAACCGAACAAGTCTCTCGTCCAGGTTTATCGCCTATTCGGGTTCCATCCGCAAGGAGATCCGGCCGGGGTGTCGCTCATGGCCCCAAATGATGTGAGCAGGGTTCCCAAGCCCACCAACCGGGTGCCACTTGGTACACCGTGCCACTGTGCCTAGTCTTTCCCAAGCCCACCTGTACCGGGTGCCACTTGGTAGACTACTAACACTACCTACAAACACCAGAAACTAGTTGCAACTCCTGGACAGAGATCATGTTGATTAATAAGTCGAGAGGGGTCGAGTTACCGGAACCCAATGTGTGGTAGTAACTGGTCATGGATCACAACAACAGAACTCAGTTCCTGAGGACGGCTGCAATGAGACAACCCACCATGTACTCCTACATGGCCTCTCACCGCTACCTTTTCCAAATCGTGTTCACACACTTAGCTCACACACAGTAGGACATGTTCACACGCCTCTGATTCATCCCCGATGAATCAGACCTGACACAACTCTAAGCAGTAGCAGGCATGACAAACAAGCATGAATGAGTAGGCACAACAGGGCTCAAACAACTCCTACTCATGCTAGTGGGTTTCATCTATTTACTGTGGCAATGACAGGTCATGCAGAGGATAAAGGGGTTCAGCTACCGCAGCAAGTAACAAGTATATCGTTGTTGTCCTAATGCAGTAAAAGAGAGCAGGAGCGAGAGAGTGGGATTTTATCGGAATGAACAAGGGGGTTTTGCTTGCCTGGCACTTCTGAAGATAACATTGAGTCTTCATCAGTGTCAACGATCACATCGTCGGTACACGTCTATCGAGAGGGGACAATTACCGGCAAAAACAGAAAAAACACGATCAATGCAATGCACAATATGATGCATGCTATGACATGGCAATATGAATGTGTTTTGGGCTAATGCACCTAAAACCAGATTAAATGAAGTTGGTTTGAATCCAAGATTCAAATTCAAACTCCATATGTGGTTATTTAAATGTCATTCACTTCATTTGTCCTAAACAGTAGTGATAAGTTATTCTAACATGCATGTAAATGGTACAGATGGATTCCTTGAATTTTTCTGATAATTTTTCATATATAAATTATTTAATTTGGAGTTACGGTTGAATTTCTATGATTTATTGAAGTTTTAGGCATTTTCTGGAATTTATAAATCATTTCCTAATTTATTTTAATTCCAGAAAGGAATTATCGCGTCAGCATGACCTCACCCTGACGTCAGCAGGTCAACAGACGCTGCTGCTGGTCAAACCTGACGTGTGGGGGCCACACGTCAGTGACTCAGGGTTGTTTAACTCACTGACAGGTGGGACCGGTCAACGGCCACGTCAGCTAGGTCAACTCCGATGCGTGGGGCCACTGTGGTTAACTTAAACTAAACAGGGGGTTAACCGTGGTTAGTTAAGGGCGTGGGCCCATATGTCAGTGAGAGAGAGGGGGGGTCAAACCCGGGTCAAACTCGCCGGAGTTGACCCGAGGCTCGTCGCCGGCGAGGCCAGGGACGACGGAGAGCGTCGGGATTCGCCCTCCGATGACCAAAAGAACGGCGGAGGGGCTCTACGGGATGCCCAGACTCGCGCGCATCTAATAGGGCCAACGGGAGAAGCTAGGGTGGCCGGAGGCGACGGCAGTCATGACGACGGCGGCGGCCGGAGTTCGGGTGGTGGCGGGTTTGGCGCTACGAGCGGTGGTTTGGCGCGCTGAGGGCACTAGGGAGAAGCTCTTGCTCCTCCGCACCCAAAGGAACGGACGGGAGGCCGCGAGGTGGCCGGAATTGAGCACGGCGTCGACCTCGGCGGCGGCCGGAGCTCGGGCGAGCTCGGGGTCGGTGTTAGGGAGCACGGCAGGAGGCGTTGTGGGTGTCTACGGGTTCAGGCGATCGTGCTGAGCACGATGGTGGGCTCGGGAGCGAGCTGCGGTGGCTGTGGCCACGGCCACGCCATGGCCGGCGGCGAGAAGCTCTCGGCCGAGGTGGGGAAGCTAGCTAGGGGAGGGGAACGACGGGGATTCCAGGGGGAAAAAGAAGAGTGGCTCACGTAGGGACTAGCAGAGTCGACGACGAGGTCGGGGAAGCTCTGGACGGCGCGAATTTACGGCGGCGATCTCCGGGCACCAGAGATGAAGACGACGATGCTCCGGTCGACTGGGGCCTCCTCTGGTCGCGTGCCTCGGTGTGCAGCTCCATGGGGTCGGGACAGGGCTCAGGAATGTGGAGAGGGAGCGAGGGGTGGCCGGTGGTCATGGCTACGGCGAGCGGCGCTCTCAGGTGCGTTAGGTGACGAGAGGGAGGGAGAGCAGAGGAGGAGGAGGAGCGAGGGAGAGCGCGAGGGGTTCCAGGGAGAGTGAGAGAGAGGCCAGGGGTGTCATGGCGTCTCCAGGCGCATCGAGGAGGGAGGCAACCAGGTAGGAGGTGGCGCACGGCGGCGCGCGCGGCCGACAGGCAGCTGCCTGCCTGCTCTGGCAGGAGGAAGCAGGTGGCTGGCACGGGCCAGCACAGTGCTGGGCCGTCCAGCGGGCTGCCAGGTAAGGCCAGGTAGGTTCTGCTCTGTTTTATATTTCTGTTCTGTTTTATTTTTATTTAATTTATTTTGCCACTGTTTTGAATTTAAAATAATTCAAACAATGCCAAAAACTCCTCTGAATATTTTATATTGCTAGATGGACTTTTCCAAAAGCTTATAAAATATTTCAGGGGTATTTGAAATTATATTCTAATTATATGAATATAATTCAAATTCAAATAGCTAATGAATTAAATCCAAAGTCCCAAAAATAATTCCTTAAAAATGTTCAATATTTTGGTTGGGACCAGAACCCTTACCAAAAATTATCAAACATTTAAGAAGAGCACTTTGGAGCAATGAATGAGATTTCTAGGGTTTTTGCCCCTCTTTTATTTAAGTTTTTGAGGCTTCCAATTTCCCTCAGTTCAAATTTCAGAATTTAAACATGATGCACACATGAAGCTAGCCTAGAGCATTACCAGAAGCTAGGGATGTGACAATGTTGCTCACACGCACTCTCTCTCCCTAGAGATATCTTGCGTTCCCTCATATGTCTCTCTAGCTATCACTCTCGTTGTGAAATATCTTTCTCTCTCGCAGACACAAAGCTCTGTCTCTCGGGATCTCATTTGATATTTCTTTGTATGTGACTCACATGCACCCTCTCTATATCTCTCTCACACCCACACACATAACTCAGCCTTCTGATCCACTCGACTCCTATCTCTAATGCACACTAGCTAGCATCTTTATCTTTCTATTTATTTGTTTCTCCATCAACCTTCTTTCTCTCCCTCACTCTTGCTTCCTATCACGCACACTACATATGTTTCTCTCTACATGAAGTCAAGTGTCCTCTTTTTATCTTTCTCCCACACACACATATATAACTTCACCCACTGAACCACCCGACGTTCATCTCCAACTCTCAAACTAGCGGATGTCCCTCTAGCTAGCATCTCCATCTCTGTATCTATTTGTAGTTTCTCTGTCAACATTTCTTTCTCGCACGGAGTCTTGCTTCATATCACCCACACTATATATGTCTCTCCATACATATGCATTTATAGGTTGATCTCTTTTGCACAATCGTTGTGCCTCACTCCCTCTGCTCGCCATAGATGCATGCTCCAGCCCACGCCACTATCTCTTAAAGACAAAAACACATGCTCAATTGTCGGGCCTTCTTCCTTGCATTCTCACATGCATGCATATTGTCATACCGATCCGTCTCTCCCTTGTCGTTGATCTTATGACTTATGTATTCTTTCTTTTATCTTGATCATGCGCGCGCGCGCACACACACACCCCACGTATATATGTATACCTCTAACACATGCACGTTCAAGGTCTCTATGTCTCCATACATAGTTAATTACCCTCAACCCTAACGCCACATTGAATCGTTCTCTTCTTGTGTGCACATAACTTCCGCCTGGATGGGTAAAACACACACTCACACTTAACAATCTCCTTCTAGCTACCCCCTCTCACTCTTCCCCTATATCCTAGAAACCAATAAGACCATCCCTTTGTTTAATTCCCGCCTACATGCACCATCGATATATAGTAGTCTTCCTCGGTGTCTCTCGAACAAACATGTTCTCTCGATGTCGACTCCTCTCACGCGCACACACCTTCTCTTCCCTCTATACGGGCGTTTTCTCTCTCGCACCCCATCGTTGGTGGCCTCTGCCATACACATCACCTCTCTATGATGAAGGCATGCACGCTTAAATTACATCCGCCACCGAGGACCCCGCGACACACACACACACACACACACACACACACACACACGCGCGCGCATGC
>NC_041383.1:231800443-231850786 GCF_002162155.2 Triticum dicoccoides
CTCTCTCTCTCTCTCTCACACACACACACACACACACACACACCACGCACACTAAGACTCCATCTCACACACACATGCTCTAGGTGGAGCATTTGTTCCTACCACCCTTCATCCAACCTTACCCGTATGATAAACAATCACCGTAATTTACTTGTCTAACATGGACAAATTCCACTTTACTTTAGTAGTCAGCAAACTTATCATTTGTACCCTTATAAAAAAACGAGTTGGCGATGATGGTGTGCCTGCCATCTTGTAATATAGACCGTCTAATCTATATCTGACAGATAGAAAGCAAATTATGATAATTTTACAAAAGATACCCGCACCTCTCTCCACATCCTTATCTCCCACAACCTCATTGCTCAGCAATTACAAAAGGAAGTCTCTGGAACAATCTAGCATGGTGTCCGCTGCCGCCTGCTGGCGCCGTCCATCCACATGCCTCCGCCCATTCCGACCACCATTCACCACCACACTCCACTCCTCCTCACTTTATCTCTCATCTTTCATTTTTTTGATGACATTCTCGAGATACCAGTTTTCCGATAATATTCTCAAGATATCATTAGTTTTTACACATGGTATTACTCCTGCATGGGTCAATCACAATAGGTGTTTTGTAAAAAAATGCATATTGATGTTCCGTGCAATGCACGAGCATCTTGCTTGTAATTATATAACGCAAATCACGAGCAAGAAGTGACATTGTTTTTACACAACCACGTTAACATGGCCACGTAATCACTAGCTAAAGTAAATATCATTATACTTATATCCCGATGCAAAAGGTTGAGTACATGTCTAAAGAGTAGAGTCACACACGTGCACTCTATCTCTCAGAATCACTCTCACACACACACACGCCAGTTACGTGACGCCCACTTAAGCAGACACGTATGTTACAATTTTTGCACCCGTGGGTACACGTGATGCTGCACATTTATTTAAGCCGGACGGCGAACCCAAATAGTACCTGCATTCATTCCCCTCCCGCCGCCTCTTCTCTGGTTGCCGTCGCCCGGTAGCCATGGCCCGGCCGAAGGTAACAACATACACCATACTCCCGCTGGAGCGGTGCTTTAATATGGAAATTTTAGTGGTCATTCATGCATCTTTTTGTGCTAGCACTCATATATAAGGGTTGACCGGTCGCTTCCCGCGGACATGCGCAGGCGGTGGAAGAGGAAGGAGAAGGGAAGCAGGTTGTGGAGTAACGTTTTTTACCAAAATTTCTTAGGAAACTGAGTGCAATAATTGAGTAGTTTTGCAAACTACCAGTACTACACCTGAAACAGTTCAAAACCTATACTCCCTTGCCAGCGCGCTTCCCGCGTGAAATGGTCAGCGTCACCCTGGAGCGTTAGTGCCGCATTAATGCCCGGCCAGAGAGGAGGCGACCTCTCACTGGTGCCGGCTTTGAAGTGGCGCGACGGCCAAGAGAGCGCCGCTCCCCGGTGCACGCGACTGCTCCGTGTCGAGGCTCGCCATAGGCCCTATTTGGATCCACGGGTTAGAGTTAGTTTGAGCTAGTTGGGGATCAAATAGCCCTAAAGTATCCAAGCATGAGGGTTTAAATTGGAGCAAGTTGCACCGAACCCATCAAAAAAACTATCCCACCCAAGAGGTGCTAACTAGAGATAGTTCTCATTGGGACCACTGAAAAATCACTTTTCTCTCTCCATCAAGTGCATTTATTGTCAATCTAACCCTGTACCCAAACACCTCTTTGGCTACAGTTAGTTCAGGGTTAGTCGTGAGTTAGAGGGTGTTTGGATACTCTCTAGTCATGTGACTAGTAGTAGTCAGACTAAAAGTTTTTAGTCAGGCCCTGTTTGGAAGGTGACTACTACAAGTCAGTATTAAATTCTTCTCTCTCCCTTCAGCTGGTTCATCTTCTTCCTCAACATCTTCTACCATGATCGGTGCTGCCTGCCACTACCTACCGCTGCCTGAGCGACTTGAACCAGCACCACCTCGTCCCGATGTTGCGACGACCTGCTTGCCACGATGATCTGGGGCCCTCACTGGGGGGAGACCTTGGCGAGGTGGACGACCCTGCCGCTGCACCACGCCGTCCGATCTGGTCCGCTGGAGGGGCACACCATGGTTGGCCGCACTCTCGGGATGAAAAAGGTGCGTGTACATGCCCATGCTGGGGTAGGAGGCGGCGACGGCAGAGTTGCCGTTGAGGTCGATGTTCTCCAACCCGATGGGAGCGCGGAGCCCCCCGGCCACCGAGCCGCGGCCGAGCCCCCCGGCCACCGAGCCGCGGCTGAGCCCCCTGCCACCGAGCCGCGCTCGAGCCCCCCTGCCACCAAGCCACGGCCGGCGGATCCCCGGAGACGAGGGGGCGTCATCCCCCACCCGTCCTCGTCGATGTGGTGCATCACAGCACCGGAAGACGCTGTCTGCAAGAAGAAATCGAAGGGGAGTTCGCCGTCGCCGTCCATGGTACGGACGCGGGAGCGCGGCGCGGTGGAGTGCTGCGGGCGCGGCGGGAGTGCGGCGGCGGCGGTGGAAAGGGAGTACGGACGCGGGAGCGGCGCGGCAGAGTGCTGCTGCAGCGGCGGAGTGCGGCGGCGGTGGTGGAAAGGGAAGCGGCGGAGTGGAAAGGGAGTACGGACGCGGGAGCGGCGCGGCAGAGTGCTGCTGCAGCGGCGGAGTGCGGCGGCGGTGGTGGAAAGGGAAGCGGCGGAGTGGAAAGGGGAGCGGCTGCCCCCTGCCTACGTGCGAAGGGGATGGGGCAGCAGATGCGTCGCCCGCAACAGGATGGGCCCGCCAATTAATTAGAGGAGAGAATTTAGTCACTTTTAGTTGGGGGTGGGGTGACTAGGGACTAAACTAGTTTTAGTCACCCATTAGTCAGGGGTGTTTGGAGGTTTACTGACTAAAAGTGACTACTACTAGTCTCTAGTCTCTAGTAACTAGTGATCCAAACACCCTCTTAGTCTAACCTCTAGCTAAGTTAGAGTACCCAAACAGGAGCAGTATAGGACATGCAAGTTTCTCAAAGCATACAGTCAAATTCGTATGTGAAAGGATTTTTTTCTTTCTGAAAACAGAATGTGAAAGGAATTTTTTTTAGAATTCTCTTGGCATGTCGCTAACATGTAATGAGTTAAGTGACCTCAATAGACGGCAAAAATGCCAGCCCGCCGCACTTTGAGAGAGACGAGGAGGGAGAAGCGATACAGGCTATGGGATTACTAGAGATAGGTGTCGCACGGAAGCCAAGAAATATGGTGATTGCGTGGGTTAGCCAGTACTAGTATGATGTAACTACACTAGGCTGTCGTGTTTCATACTCTTCCGGTCCACCGTGGAGATGATTGGTTGATTTTATATCGCTGAATAATATTAAATATTATGAGTGCAGACGCTCCACCACGGGGTTCCTTGCTCCTTCTCGGTCGTCGGGAATCTATGTTCTTCCACTCTATTTTTTTACGTGAGCTTTGTTCATCCTTTGGCCAACACGCGAGACATCTAGCATCAAGGTGCATGTGTCATGCAAGGATCATTCCATCTACATGAAGAACACGTGGGATTGGAACTACGAGACGGACATGTACCCAGGAGTGGACATACGAACCTGAGTAATGTAGCATAGTAAGTGAAGTAGAAATGCACAAATGGTATGAACATGCGTGGCATATAGGGTGTGTTTGGTTGCGTTCTCGTCTCAGCATAGTTGTTCCCTCTTCATGCATGCTCAACTCAACACCCCTCTTCATGCATGCTCTCTTCATGCATGCTTCTAGTGTATTTGTGCTAAACTAGTGTGGACTCAAGCACCCTCCATACACTCTACCAAACACCCAAAAGTGGGTCGAGAAGGGAACTCTTGGGCGGAATTTGTCTCTTACTATGTACTACCACTAAATGTTGTACGTGCAATGCATGGTGATGTTATGGAGTACGTGCCTAAGTACTCTATTACTACTATATTAGTTGGAGGCACATATTAACTTTTATATTTGTTTACGTGTATGCCCCGAGACCTTTCCAACTAGACGTGTCTTTCTCTCCAGGTCACACTTTGTATTGTTCATACCACTAAGTACTACTACGTGTGGTCTCCGACCTAGAAGTGAAAGAAATGGAGATGCTCTACCACGCTGTTTTTTTGCGCTGGGCTCTACCACGCTGTTCATGTCCCACTCCTTTCGCTGACATGTGGGACATCCAGCACGTGCCTTGTTTGGCACTCTTTGTCGTAAGAGTTGAAATGCTAGCATTCATCGGAAATAAAAAATAATTATAAACCAGCAGTGATACTATTTATTTTGAGAACCAATCAGCAGTGATACTATACCACGCGGTTTCCTTGCTTCTCGATATCAGAAAGAATACTTCCGTTCGCCAACATGTGGGACGTCGACCATCCTGGTCCACTTGCCATGCACGCAGAACTCCAAGGGAGAGTCACCCCGATCATCGCGCCGTAGTAACAATGACTAATGAGCTGTCAAATCACAGGCTCACTTTCCCACTTTGAAGTTGCTCGGACGAAGGAACCATCATGACATCATTGAATTCTGCTTCTTGAAGAAAACTATTGTACCAGCAGTACTGCTAGCTACAGTAGTTACTCCAACAGAGGCCTCCTTTCGTTCATAGGATAGGAATTTTATAGGAATATGAAAATCATAGGAAGTCAGATGACATGCATATAAATTCCTATAGAGAAAGACATGCCATTTGATGCATAGGATAGGAATTTTTCCATTTAGTCTAGGCTAATGTAATGGTAATTTGCTCTAAAAACTACAGTAGTAACTAGTAGTAATGGTACATGCTCGTACTCAGACAGAGACACACACACTAAATACTAGTACTACTACTTCTCACATGCTGGCCAGACACCGTCGTTCTCCTTCCTGGCTTTGTCGGCGACACCCCACCGTGCTTGGATCTCCACCGACCTTTCCGTAGCAGCGCGTGCGTCCTCTTCTTTCTTGCGGCGGCGGGCCTCTCTTTTCTTGAGTGCTTTCTGACTTTTCCGCTCCCTCTGTGTGGCTTTGGCCGCCTCTCCTATACCGCCAATTCAGCCTTGGCATCTTCAAATCCCTCCCACATAGGTGTGAGGTCGCAAGCGGTGATGAACTCGGCACTGTGGGATGCCATCGCTTCCTTACCATTTTGTGTGCGGTCATGGGCGGCGAGGAACTCGCGCGGTGGGATGCCATCGCTGCCTTACCGGTTAGTGTGCGGCACGGTGGCATGAACGATGCTTGGTGAGAGCTCTGGGGTGGAGTGGCCGGACAATCGTATAGTGCATTGGTTTGTCAAGAGCTCAAGGACAGAAGACGAAGGAAATTTGGATTCCCCTTCAATCCTGGTCCTTTATTACCGAGTAAAATGCATTTGCGGTCATCGAACTTGTCTTGATAGCTCACTTTGATCATTGTATACGAGATATGGTGATTATACGGTCACTGGCTCAGCGTATAGCTCCTTATTTGTCTGCTTGACAAGTCAAACAGTCTGCATGCACCTCATTAGCTCATGTTCTTTATCTATCTACGCGGGCCTACCTGTCAATGGAGAAAGAAATACTCCCTCTGTCCCAAAATAAGTGTCTCAAGGTTAGTACAACTTTGTACTAGAGCTAGTACAAAGTTAAGACACTTATTTTGGGATGGAGGGAGTAAAAACCAAAATTATGCGTATGTGGGGAATCAAACCACGGACTCGTCGCTGCAACACACCCTCGTCAGCCAAATCAAAATGAAATACTTTGCATTAGACACTCACGCTCACGCTGGCAAAGCATGCTAATGCATGCACGCCACCCTCTAAATCAAAGTCCTGCTCATGGCGCAACGCAAACGGCGAGCCCATCGCCTGCGCGCCCCGGCGGTGCCCCATTACTGTTTAGACGTTTGATGGAGGCCTACGCGAATGCCGAGCATGTATTCACCTGGCTCAACACCAACAGTCATACTCGGAGCGCCTTGCTCATGTATATCGTCCATCACAACGACAATCCATAAAACAGCCTAGCTTGAGAGGGTACTATGGTACGGAGTATGTACTATCGTGAGCGACCGATCTTGGTGCCACTGCACACGAGTGTGTGTCTGATCGATTCGTCCATTATTCGTAAGTTATGCATGGTTGTGTGGTGTCTAATGGTGGTCGTCGAAGGCTAGCTAGCAACAAGAGCGGTTTTCAATACGTGCCACATATGCTTCAAAGGCTCGCCATCCATGAGTTCACACTTTACGACCACGCCAGCGTCTGACCGCCCTGGCCTACCGAAACCCCTTCCATCGCTAGCGCGCGCTTCCCACCTGAAACGGTCACCGTCTCTCCAGAACATCAATGCCGCATTCACTGGAGTTAACTGCAGGTGCAGTTGGTGTGGCACTGACATGCGGGCCAGATGCCCATTAGGCCCACATGTCAGTAACTCAACGCATCTGCAGTTAAGTCAATGAAGCAGCGTCCCATTCATGCCCGACGAACCTACTCTAGCGCCAGCCGTCCAGCTGTCTATCGCGGCTCATTGCCATTCGCCTGCTATATTAACTTGAGCCCCAACTCCCAGCCATAGCCAAAGACCCACACTTATTCTCCTCCGGTCCCTTCCTTCTATCGGCACCACTCCAACCATGGCCTCCTAGTGCTCCGAAGCTCTCTTGGACGTACTGTCGCAGGAGCAGACGAGGGACATTGGCGGCTCCGCTCCGGGCGCGCTCCAAAGCTCTCTTCGACGTACTATCGCAGGAGAAAACGAAGGAGATCACCGGCACCCCCCCGGCCGCCCTCCACCGCCACGACCACAAAGCCGATGCGCGTGCACCGGCGCAGCTGACAGCGAGGAAGAGTAGTACAAGGTAGGTCGCCACCGCTCTGGTCCCAGGAAGGCCACTGCTACTCCACTCAGTCGACGCCAAGCTTGGTGGGGTAAACATTAGCTGCCGATTAGCCACTTGACGGCGACGTGGAGGCAGAAATCTTCAGAACCTTGTGCTCCAGAGGAGGTTATCGAGGAGGATGAGGAGGAGGCAAAGGCAATGGCCGGCTTTCTCAGGTTCATGGCCGAACATGGTGGTCGGGCAGTGGCGATCGTTTAGATTAGGTTTACAGTAGGTTTTAGTATGGTTCGTGCGAAATATGTAATGAATTTCGTCCAGTTTGTAGGAAAAGTTTTCGAAATGTAATGAATTTCATCCGGTTAATTTGAAATTTGCTTTGTTTGCACGAATTTCGTCTGGTTAGTTCATATAGTTGTCGAAAGATATGCGGGCAGCATCGGATGGCATCCATCAGTGCCCTCGGACAGATGCCGGTGTAAATTTGTGGGCCAGCGCTTCAGATGCCCTAACTATCATGCTATAATCGCTAACAGTGCTCCATTATTTGACAGCGAACAGTTATCCCTCGATCAAAATCAGATCCACGGTGTTTCGCACTCCTCCCGCGTAAGAGTGTAAACTCTTGCTTACATAAAAAATGGAGCAAGTGGACGGCACTGTAGCATGTCATATCACTCAAACTAGCCCGCCTAACGAGCGGGAAAGCACCGCCCTCGTCATTTTGTTCTGGATTTCTATCGATTGATCGCGCAAAAATGTTACACTTTGCAAGTTCTAAAGGAAAAGGCGGCACACTTATGACTCGTACGCGTCGCACCCTGACAGTCCGGCTTGCATGCCGCTCACCAGAGGGGACACGCGATGTCTTGCAATTTCACTGACATGTGGGACTGTAATTGAATAAACCGTCGATAGCCGAAATCTAATCACTCGACGGGCATCGGCTGAAAAGAGAGAAACATGGGAGGGAGAGGAGATCGCCCGCCTGCCGCACACGGACTCCAAGAAATATATGGTGATAATATGAGGTGGGCCATGCTGGAGTCCGGACCGCTTCCGAAGCCCGCTCTGACCGCCCTGGCCCCTCAAGACGCCAGCTGCCCGCCGCATGCATGCATAGCAAGTAGTACTAGTAAAAAACTGGGCTATAAGCCCGCTTATGTGGAGGAGAGAGAGGCATTGACAAAGTCAAGGAGTGGGCTCTGCAAGAGCCCGTCTCTACACGTGCTCCTAGGTATAAAAAATAATTCTAAAAAAGGCATAAAGAAACAATTGTGTCTAAAAAAAGAAAGGTAAAAAACATTTGAGAGGAAATAGATAGAGAGAAAGTGAGAAAAAGTTGTAACCTTATAGCCAACCTTATAGTCAACAGTATGGTAGCATTACATGAGGAAGGAGGGAGTGGTGCACATGCCAAATTCACTGGGCTACCGTGTTTCACACTCCTCCGTCGTAACAATGGAGACAATAGCTTTCATCAAAACTAAACAATGAATACTTGTTGCTCATTCTCTACTACCTCCGTCCGGTTTTTTTAGTCCCGCAGACCAAAACTCCAGGACCAATGCAACCACAGTTAACTGCATGCACGCATTTATATAGGAATTAATTACAGCAATTTTTGCGGCTGTGTTTATGTGCTCAGCAGTAGTTGGCTGGATATTTCTTTAGCAATAACTAACAGGGGAGATTTAATTGGCTGCATGCACTTGGCCATAGCTACTGCACGCATGCACTGGCTGGCCTCGCGCATGTGGCTCGCAAATCACGGCTGCCTCACCGTGCTTGGCCAATAGGAGAGAAGAAAGCATCATTAATTCTGCATTGGAAAACAAATCACGGCCTAATATTTGAGGACGAGGCTCAGGGGCTCAGGGGACTAAAAATCCCAGACGAAGGAAGTATATCGGAAAGAATACTTTCATTCACCGACATGTGGGACGTCGACCATCCTGGTCCACCTGCCATGCACAAAATTATCCTGGTCTACCCCGGTGGTATGGCAGGCCCAACCTTTCCCACTGTAAGTTGTTCGGACGAAGGAACCATCATGACTTCGTTGAATTTCTCTTCTTCAAGAAAACTTACTGTACCCACAGTACTGCTACCACACGCAAAGACTGGACGGCACTGTACCACATCATATCACTGCAACCCACTAGGCCAAACTAGCCCGCCTAGGTCATCTATTTTGGAACGGAGGGAGTACGTCTCTGCACTGCTATGATTTTGTGTTGTACGTCTCTGTACTTTTGCTACGACTTACCCTATGAACCAAATGAGGCATGAATGTATCCGTGTCGACTATTGTCTGATTGATCGCTAAGCCTACAATTTTAGGAGCTTGGGTTATTGGTCGATCAAAGAAGGATAAGTATAAGCGTACCACGAGCTCATCAGCCCCAACGTTTCTCTTCGTTGAGTGTTTTGCAAGTACTATAGATCGCATAATAGCTAGCCTACTAACACCAAGAATCATCAAACAAGCCTTGCTGATATGATAAACAGTTCAAACTTACATCTAAGCATGCTTTATATTACATCAAAAGCTGGCGAGGATACATCTGTTTCCATAACTCGGAGAGGGTTCGCATGATTCACTATCAAACAAAAGTAGCAAGTACCGCCCACATAAGATAGTGCACTAGCCCTAAGATGGTTTGATAACACGCATCGTTCTGGTAATTAAACATAGGGCAATGCAAACTACCCTGAAGGATTAGCGCGACCAACTATTTCTTGTCATCAATCTCTGGGGCAATGACCACAACACGGACAACGGCATGGGAATCGATCTCTGGGGCGATGTCCACAGGACTGACCGCGACATCAGAATCGATCTCTGGGGCGATGTCCACAGGATGGACAGCGGCATCGGAATCGATCTCCGGGGCGATGCCAACAGGACGGACCACGACATCGAAAACGATCTCTGGGGCGTTGTCCACAGGACGGGCCGCGACATCGGAATCATCAAGGATGTCCACCGGCACCTGCACAACCCTAACATATTAGCAAGCACATTTCAAATAATCAGAAACCAAAACTATGGTAATAAGCCATTATTTTTTACCTTGTGCAGCTCACCGGGGGATCTCATCCCTCCGGGGGCCATCTCCTCTTCCTCGATGGGGGCCATCACCTTGCCAAGGGAATACTGCTTCTCAACGGCGACTATCTCCTCAAACTCGGCCTTGAGCCTCGCATAGGTGTCCATCATAGTTTCTTGGGTAGGCACGGTGGGGCCCTTGCTATTCTTCCGACTTTCTTTGAGGATTTCGTCTGCCAACGTCGTCAACTCTTTGGCCAGTGCTTGTTTCTTGGAGTTCTTCGTCTCCATGGGTTGGCCCTCCAACATGGTCAACTCGTTGGTCAGTGCTCGCTTCCCGGAGATCACTATCTCCAGTGGGTTGTCCACCGGCAACTCTTTTTCCTAGTGCTCCAGGATCCATCAATGAACTGACAAACAAAAAGCAATCGAAAGGAAACCACAATCGCAATGAAAACGGGAAAAGAATAGGCTGTGAGAATCGGTCAGTGCTTCACAAAAAGAAGATTCTTGGAATGAAAATATAGCATCATAACTGATTCGCCCACCTTTCCTTGGTCGGTACAAAAGAAAAATGGTAGAAGTGAGTAGCCTGGAGTGAGGTTTTCTTCAAGAAAGGGAAGAGAGGGCTTCAATGAGCGTTCCAGTGAAATGATGGTTGCTTCGTCTAGTCCAACTTGGAGGCCACTTTACCATTGTTGGTAAAGGTGTGGGTTTTGTGATATGACGGGTCATGACAGCCACACCAGGGTGACAGGTGAGTCTCGGCTGCAGCACCTCGCTGTGATTTGGTGGATGGCACGCGGGCCCGGATGCTTTGATGTCCCGCATGTAGATATAGCGGCTAGTCATATAGGAGTGCTCAATATTGTGCACCGCTACCAAGGCAGAGAGGAAAAAGATAGAACTACGTAATTAATGCATGAGTTTAATTAGGGTAGTTTTGTAAAGTACGAGATACATTCCTCCAGTCGCAAGATGCCTTGGTTCATGAGATTTGAGCTCTATAAACCGGAAGGGAGGGAGTACTGCACGCAGTGTAGTCTAGTCACTTGTTGAAATCTCTAGAAAGGCAAATACTCCTTTTCGGTTTACAGGGCTATACTACTCCATCCGCCTAGGTGTGTAAGTCATCTTACAAAAACCAAATAATCCCAAAACACTTAGGCGTGGTGCATTAACTTCTACCTTGTTTCTTGTTTCTTGTTTCTTGACATATCAACCAATAAGAGATGAGAGGTGTGCATGCTTTTAATGACTTGAGACTACCAAACACGACATGCAATGGCTAGTTCATTGCATGCAATGCTATTAATTGCCAAATAAACATTGGTGACCCCAGGAGGAAACAGTGCTAAGCGCGTGGACCTATGCAGAATGACTATCAACCAATGGATGATGGAGTTTAATTGTTAAACAATTCAATGAGGGAAGCTTAGCTACAAATTCAATGACTTAATCACCTAGACGGAGGGAGTAGCAAGTACTAGTACTACTACAATAGTGGGCTCAAATAGCAATTTTGTCTCATGCAAGAGCCTGGCTACTATATGCGTGCTCCAAGGCACCGCACCACGCGAGCATTCGCAACTGCAACGTTCGGGTTGCGCTTGGCTCTTCGCCTCTTCAGGAAGATGAACAATGATGTTACTCCTACTTATACGGTATCGAATCCACTATTGCATGTCCGTCCACCTCGTGCGGGAGGGATAGCATGTAGCGAAAGATTCTACTAGTCCTTCCAACCACCACGCTCATGCACGAGGGAGGGACGCAGCTTCATTGACTTATACTGCTCCTGCCTTTGCGTCTATGACAGGTGGGCCCAGCAGGTGGTTGGCCCACCTGTCATGCAACCAAAGGCAGGTGCAGTTAAGGCACTGAAGCTCAGTTCGCGAGGGAGAGGGCATTGTAGTAATCAAACTTCTCAGTCTTGTACGAGTTGACGCGACACATCAAAGCACTGCACTCGATATAAGTCTTTTTACACATTTCAAATGGACTACAACATACGGATGTATGTAGACATATTCTGCTTCGTATGTAGTCACTTGTTGCAATATCTAAAAAGACTTATATTTGGAAATGGAGGGAGTACGATGCATGCATGCATGTCGTGACTTTACTTTTGATACTTGCATGTGTTGATTTGATGCACCTTGCCAAATTTTGACTATAAATTTAACTAACCAAATTTTCATGCATGTCACAAAAAAATACGGGGCTGTGTGGATTGTGATTATGTTTGTCTTATGTTGCCACATTATTTTTCCCACACTTGTCACACTTGCCTAACTTGAGTTGCTCAAATTGCTAGACACACTTTGGCATGCCTAAGGGAATCTTGCCACAATTTTTGTGTCTATGACATGTGGGGTTCACTGCTAATAAAAAATTCTTGTCTTAGGTGTGGCTAATAAAAAAGACCTATGTTTAGGAGCGGAGGGAGTAGAAAATAGAAATAATAATGCATGTTGGGGCAACCCACGTTTCCGCTAATTTTAGCCGTGGGCTTGTTCACAATTTTTACGAGGGGGTGGTTGTTCATTTAATGGAGGGACTTGTACCAGACTTGAACGATACAAAGTGCGGCCTGGCACACCGTAACACCACTTGGAACAAGCGGGTAGCTATCTCAAAAAATAATCAACAACTAAAAAAACCCGCGACCTGGCACATAGTACACAATTTTAAACGATTGTTTTGATGGAGTGAAAAAGGAAAACTACCCCACTACCTATATATAGGCCGGAGCCTCCGCGCTTGCTTGCTAGGGTTGCTCTATTCACACACTCTCCTCCTCTCAAGATCTAAACAAGATAGGGGTGGTAACACTGTCTTTCTCCCTTCAAAAAACACTGTCTTTCTATCCTCACCGCCGGTTATAGATCCGAACGTATCCCCCTCCACCGGGGAAGGGGAGGAAGGGCAGCGTTTAGGCTGTCATAGACAGTGAGGAAGGAGACCCACTGCCAGCCGCACTGTTATCTCTGGGCGAGCGCCGGCGCGGGAGGTCCTCCGATCCCTTCGTCGTTGCCCGTGGGTGTATCCGGCCTCCCACCACCCACCTATCCACATCCCGATGACCTTCAGGTATATCTTCGTTCGAAACCGCCTTATCTCTACTTCCCCAGCTCGCTACGGCGCTGCATGTGCATCATTTTCTACATCTCAGCCCCTCTCGATCGGATGGTCCAACGTCACCTATTTTTTTTTCTATTGTGGAGGTAAAGCTACTTCATGGAGTCGAATCTTGTACTCCCTCCGTCCGGAAATACTTGTCATTGAAATGGATGTATCTAGATGTATTTTAGTTCTAGACACATCCATTTTGATGACAAGTAATTCCGGACGAAGGGAGTACTTGGTTCAAACAAGAAATAAAGTGGGGGTGGGGGAATTTAGTATGTACATCGGACTTGGTACAAACAGGAAGGAAAGGGGTGAAAGTAGTATAGACTGGTCATCCAACCGGTCTCTTGGTCGAAAAGGGAAATATAGGGGTAACGCTGTACACAGTGGTATGACCATGACTAGATTTGCTATCCACACATAGGAGTAGGTGGCTAGAGTGAACAAAAATGGGCCAACCCAGATACGTTTCTTGGATGTTTGTTTCTCGGGGCAACAAACTATGAATCACCACTTTATGCCCCTGTTTACATACATGGTGCTGGACTGCTGGCGCACCCACTGTGCCATGCCCTTATACCAAATATTTAGTTGTTCTTAATCTAATGTCCCTAGAAGCCATGCCACTGTTATAAGCCATGACAAGTTTAGCCAAATGTTTTTGCCTGTAATTGTTTGAGACTCTGACTATTTCCTCTCTAGCTTTTTGTGCAAACAGGGATATCCAATTCACCTGGTTGCTGTTGTGAACTTTTGGTGCACTGCACAAAACTCTTCTTAAAAGAAGTGACTTTTGTGCTATTTAACTGGAATGTCAGAATGGAACAATTGGTTCATTTCGTTGGAGCTGCACAGAGGGAGATCTCTGTTCCAATCCTCATCATCCATATTGGCACCATAACCTTCCTTTAGGTAAGAATGATATTTAATGCATGTGTTCATCTCTATTTTTCGACTTCCATGAGAAAATAATGCTATTTTTACTAGTACACTTGTACTCCCTCACTGACAAAACCAATTCTGAAATAGAAGGCCAATCATGTACTTGGTTTCACCAACTGGTGAGGAGAAAGAGAAATAGAGCATGAAGAGCAAGAAGAAGAAGAAGAATAAACAGTGCCAAGGTGATCTTGCTGAAGCCAAAGGCCTCAGCCGAGGCTAGTCAAGGGCTCTGGCAGTGACTACCTTACATGTGAGACGATCCTCCAGGGAGCCCTTCCACTTCTGCTGTCTCACTTAATTAAATAGGAGTACTTAAGTACCACTAATTTATTGCTGCCTAATTTTCCTGTCAGAGTTAAACAAATCTTTAGTAGGACCCTATGCTGAATCATGTACATGTGTATGTTTTTCTATGGAGGTGAATCATGTGGTGGAGCAGGGAGGGAATATTATTAGTGTCATGACATAATAGTGCTATTGTTTTGCATGTCAATTTATTGCCATTGGTTCAATGAGGCAATGTTTTGCGTATTGTCCATCATGAATTTCATGCTGATGTTAGAGTAATATGCTAATGTCTTCCTATCCTTTCTCAGTAAGCTAATGAAGGTTTCACCTTGTTCCTACTTGTGCAAACAGGGATCATGTTGTGTCAATCATACATTTTAGTGGAACTACACAAGACAATACAATGAACTGTATCCCAGTCAGTGCTTTAACTCTGCTGGAAGTTCTTGATAATCTTTCGATATAACCTCAACACTAGTAAACAAGAGTGATTTCAACCATACATTTGAAGTGCACAAAAATATATACTATTGAGTGATTCCAGTGAGTGCTTTATCATCTCTTCTGGGACTATGTGAATAAGCTTTTTTTCTCAGGTTGGTATGGGCCTAAGGCCTTCATCCATATTACTTTGCTGTCATCTCTATTTGTATCGTGCTACTGTCATGAGAAACTCCTTTATCTTTGCACGTTAAAGTTTTGCAACCTATGATAAATGGCAATGCTTTGAGTGTTGAGCCAATTGGCACATATTAAATAAACTAATACCTCTCTTTAAGCAAGATTACTATGTTGCTAAATTTACCCATTAAGATAATGAGGGTGCTTCTATTTGTTAGTGTATGTTTCATCAACTAGTCTCGCTATTACAGTAATCTTACTCTCTCAATATATGTGCCAACAGGGATGCTCGATTTTGGTGGAACTGCACAAAAACTTTGGGTGCTTCATTGCCTCGACAACTTCCATCCTTTCCTATCAATCGCTAATCTCGGCCTGCTTTCTTACTTTGCCTTTAGTCGCTTCGCTTATCTCGGCTTCCAGTCAAAGGAAATAGTAATTGATATGCTACCTCACACAAGTTGGTACTGGTCTTTATCCTGATTATTGTGCTTGTCATGTATTGTTAATTTGGTATTGTGCTACGGTTTGCCAATTTTATAAAGGAGTAACTTGGAGCCTGAACTCGCAGGCAAATCATTGCATTGGGTGATTTCAGTAGAACTACACAAAATGATTAGATGGACAGATACTTATGCTGCTGCTATGTAATCCAAAGTTCACTCAGACAAGCATCGATGTTGACAAGAAGTGCCTATATTCATTCGAGTATCAACCAGCGTCAACCAGTTGTCAAACTCCAAGTATTAGGAGAGTGAACGCCAAAAATATTGTTGGCGCAAAACTATATGGCATGGAGTCTTTGGTCCCAACTTGTGCCTTTTGGTTATCGGCAGATATGGTAGCGAACTATATGGCATGGAGTCTAAAGATTCCATACAAGTTGGTTGACGCGTATATTCATCTGTCATTTAATCAGTCTGCACGCCAGGGATGCTCCATTTCAGTTGAACTGCACAAAAAATTTGGGTGGTTCATTTTCTCAACCGCCTCCTTTCTCGTCTGCAATGTAGAATTTTGGCGAGCTACATGACCAATATGAGCCAGTAAACTATTGGATGAAAGTAGTGGCCAAGTTGCTCAAACCTCCCTCGGCACGAGGCCACTATTTGAGGATAAACCTACAAGCAAAGTTTAGATTGTCTGTGCTACCTCTTATGTACTCAAAAGTTTACTCGTACAAGAATTAATTTTAGCAAGAAGTACCGCCGAGTAAACACCATTTACCAGTTGTACCCTAGGTAATTAAAGTTCGTCCATGGATCATATTGGCTGTGATCTCAATCATTTGGATGCATAAACATGTTGAACATGTGTATATCTGAATCTTTTTGTGAATTATGTATGAATATTGTTGTGTGATCTATCAATCATTTGGATGCATAGATATGCTGAACTTGTGTATATATGAATCTTTTGAGTTGTTGATAGTAAATGTTGGCTATGAATATGAACGCGTCCTGTGAACCTGAGTTTGATACGAATGTTTACCTTTTCTGTTGTATTTGTGTGTGAACTTGCTAGTATGCCTACTGTGGGGTATGTGACGTGTGGGTGTCAATGGCACACCTTCTTCCCGAGAAGAATTGCACCTGCTTTTTTAGGGTAGCAACGGCGCATCAGCTCTTTTTAATCTTTTTATTAGTTTGTCTTCCCCTCTCCCCCGCTCAACCCCTGCCGTAATGTTTTCGGCCTCAAAACAAACATAGTACTGCTATGTTTTTGGGGCTTGATGAAAAATCAAGTGCTGGTTTCTGTATGTTGGCTTGACCAGCAAATGGGCTGCTGGTCCACCACGACGGTCTGGGAGGCTAAAAATACAAGTTGTATGGTGCAGAGGCAAGTAAAAAACGCTATCGAGGGCCATCCACTGAAGAAAAAAAATCACTCCTGATGTGCTTCTTCAGTCGTGCCGCCGGCCCCCTCTTTAATCCAGTTCGCTCGAGGATCTAGTATCATTTTTTTCCAGAGGGCGAACAAGTATCAGCTAGGCCTAGGTTTTGTATTTTAACATGCGTAGCCCACGACATACGGAGACAGTGGTTTCAACTTATTTTTTGAGGTCCATACCAGCCTATGGGATTTTTCTTAAAGATCGGCAGCCCAATGTATTTTTTTAATAAAACGCAGGTCTCTGTTCTATTTATCTATATATAAGAATGATAATGTTGTCTCCAATTTATGTTTTCCCTTCTAACCACATTATATATATATTTATATTATTACTATTATCGTATATTTTATAGAGACTTATATATACATTATAAAAACATCCCACATGTTATTAGCTTATAAAAGTAAATGTTTAACAGAAATTGGCAAGGAAAATCCTGGTTGTTTTTGACTCACAGGCGAGGAAAATCTTGGTGATTGTGTACAAAAGCTTGCGAAGATTTTAAGGACCAATTTAATAATAACGCGCTCATTTTTATTTTGAGCAATAACTCGCTAATTTGTTAATTATATATAAAAATGTGCCTCTCCGGTTTATTTTTTTGATATTAATTGCTCCTTCTAACATAACATTATATATATAATGAGCCCAACTAATTCGTGTATTTCAAGGAAGTGCAAATGGGCTGGGATTTCTTAGAAAATATAAATGGGCCTGGTTGACGCGAAATTATTTGTTCACCCAGCCCAGCAAATGGACTGTACATTCTAGAAAAGATGGGTTAAATATATGCCACATTTTTGCAGGCTAACATGTGGGCCAATAGGTCGAAGCCTACATAGGGCGTTGTCAACTTGGTCAACAAATGATTATGACATCCACAACCATTGGATTTATATCCAACTGCTAGCATGCACCTTCAATCTCTCGTCTTCTTCCTCCAGCGTCGTCGGGGCCGCCTGGTCCGGCCTCCGGCGGCTAGCGGCTCTGCTTAGCATGCATCGCTATGAAGCGCTACCCCACCGCCGGCCAGGCTATCCCTCCACCCCTCCACTCCTCCTGTTATTCTCCACCGACTGCAGCCCCACGCCGCACCAGAACCAGTTATAACCCTTCTCCTCCTCTCAATCTGTGACTCCACTACCGCATCTTCCCATCTCCGAGTCGTTCCCGTTTGGGGCCTCGCCGCCGTCCACCGCCTCGCTGCGCTCGGTACGGCGTGGTCAACAAACAAGAGTCATCAGAAGAGGACTGTACGTGGAGAGCCTGACGGCTAGGATCCACGAGGTCCATGGTCGCACGCAAGGAAAGTTCCTCCTTATTAAGCTGGAAAAAAATGTTTCCTCCACCTGACGGCTCGGACCCACTGGCTGTATCTTCGCACGGAAGGAAGTGCCTCCTTGTTATGCGAAAAAAATTATTCCTCCCGTTGACAGCTGGGACCCGTCAGATTTGGTGGCTAACTTGTGGGCCTACTAAGAGGACCTGTACGCAGGGCTTTGTCAACCTAATCAACAAATGATTCTACAGCTGGACCGTTGTATGTTAATCCAACAGCGGTGCTCCTTCTTCAACCTCTGTTCTTGCTCCTGTCTCCCGTGGGCGGCACCGCGGCTGTGCTGCCGCGCACCCGAACCAGTCAAGTTTCCCACTCCTCTCCATCTACGACTCTACTACCTCGTCTTCCCCATCTCCGGGTCATTCTAGTCTGGGGCCTCGCCGTCGTCCACCGTCCTTGGTGTGCTCGGCACGGTGTGGTCAATGTGGTCAACAACCAAGAGTGATCGGAAGATGACTGTACGTGAGAGGCTGATAGTGGGGACACACCATGCCCATGGACGCATGCATGCAATGGAACATAGCATGGTTAACGTGGTCAAGGAACGACTTCCATCGGAAGTGTACTATACGTGGAGAGACTAACAGCTGGGTCCACGGCCGCAGCAAGGAAGTGCCTCCTTATTACGCAGAAAATAATGATTGCTCCACCTGACAGCAGGGACCCACTAGACGGGCCACCGTATTTTGTGAAAAAACATTTCCCCTTGACTGCTGGGACCCACCTGACGGGCCACCATATTTCGCGAAAAAAATGTTCCCCCCGCTGTCAGCTCGGACCCACCTAAAGTGTCTCCTTATTATGCAGAAAAAATGAATACTCCCCTGCTAGCTGGCACCCACCTTGGTGGGAGGCTGACTTGTGGGCCTACTAAGTTGACAGGGACGGAGGGCTTTGTCAACTTAGTCAATATGAACGATTCTAGCTCCAGTGACCATACGATGTCCATCCAACGGCCTAGTGCTTCTTCAACCTCTGGTCTTCTTGCTCCAGCTGCCCAAAGCAGCGCCGGTCGTGCCACGTGCTTGGCTGTGATGCCGCGGAGGCCTCACCGCCCCCTACTACTCCCACCACTGGTCAGGCCATCCCTCTACTCACCCGCACCCCCTATTATTCTGCGGTGACGGCAACCTCACACTCCAGCCGAACGAGTGAACCCTCATTCTCCTCTATGCGTGGGCATCCACTGCCACGTCTTCCCCGGCTCTGCGTCGTCCCCTTCCTGGGCCTTGCCGTCGTCCATCGCCCTGGTGCTCTCGGCGCGGCATGGTCAACATGGTCAAGGAACGACTTCCATCGGAAGAATATTGTACGTGGAGAGACTGACAGCTGGGTCCACGGTGGCCACAAGGAAGTGCCTCCTTATTACGCGCAAAATAATTATTCCTCCACCTGACACCAGGGACCCACTAGACGGGCCATCGTATTTCATGAAAAAACGTTTCCCCCTGACTGCTGGGACCCACCAGCTACATTGTAGGACCTTGAAGTATGTCTAGAGGGGGGGGTGATTAGACTACTTGACCAATTAAAACTTAACCTTTTCCCAATTTTAGAGTTTGGCAGATTTAAGCTACTTTAGGACAAGTCAAGCAATCATCACACTATTCAATCAAGCATGCAAAGAGTGTATAGGCAGCGGAAATGAAAGCACTTGCAAGAAAGTAAAGGGAAGGGTTTGGAGGATTCAAATGCAATTGGAGACACGGATGTTTTGGCGTGGTTCCGATAGGTGGTGCTATCATACATCCACGTTGATGGAGACTTCAACCCACGAAGGGTAACGGTTGTGCGAGTCCATGGAGGGCTCCACCCACGAAGGGTCCACGAAGAAGCAACCTTGTCTATCCCACCATGGTCGTCGCCCACGAAGGACTTGCCTCACTAGCGGTAGATCTTCATGAAGTAGGCGATCTCCTTGCCCTTACAAACTCCTTGGTTCAACTCCACAATCTTGTCGGAGGCTCCCAAGTGACACCTAGCCAATCTAGGAGACACCACTCTCCAAGAAGTAACAAATGGTGCATTGATGATGAACTCCTTGCTCTTGTGCTTCAAATGATAGTCTCCCCAATACTCAACTCTCTCTCATAGGTTTTGTATCAGGTGGAAAGAAGATTTGAGTGGAAAGCAACTTGGGGAAGGCTAGAGATCAAGATTCATATGGTAGGAATGGATCTTGGCCTCAACACATGAGTAGGTGGTTCTCTCTCAGAAATGGTAAGTTGGAAGTGTAGGTTTGTTCTGATGGCTCTCTCCATGAATGAAGAGGAGGTGGAGGGGTATATATAGCCTCCACACAAAATCTAACCGTTACACACAATTTACCAAACTTGGTGGGACCAATTCAACAGACTGGTCGGACCGATTTAGTAAACCTGGTGACCGTTAGTGATTTTCGGTGGGACTGACATGCATCTCGGTGAGACCGATTCGGTTAGGGTTAGGGCATAACGTAATCTCGGTAAGACCGATTACACAAACTTGGTGAGACTGATTTGGTAATAAGCTTTCCAGAGAGTTGGTCAGGTAAACTCGGTGGGACCGATTTGCTCTTTTCGGTGAGACCGAAATGTTACAAAAGGGAAACAGAGAGTTTACATTGCAATCTCGGTGGGACCGATCGCTCACTTCGGTTAGACCGAAACGTTATGAAGGGAAACAGAGAGATTACAATCCCATCTCGGTGAGACCGAGATCCCTATCGGTAAGACCGATTTGCTTAGGGTTTGTGGCAGTGGCTATGACTTTTGGAATCGGTGGCGCCGGATAAGAAGAATTGGTGTGACCGATTTTGTCTTTGGGTTTAGGTCATTTGTGGATGTGGGGAAGTAGCTGAGGGTTTTGGAGCATATCACAAAGCACATGAAGCAAGAGGCTCATTAAGCAATACCTCATCCCTCCTTGATAGTATTGGCTTTTCCTATAGACTCAATGTGATCTTGGATCACTGAAATATAAAATGAAGAGTCTTGAGCTTTTGAGCTTGAGCCAATCCTTTGTCCTTAGTATTTTGAGGGATCCACTTTCATCATCCATGCCATGCCATTCATTGAGCTTTCCTAAAATAATAGTCTTGGAATAGCATTAGCTCAATGAGCTATATGTTGTTATGAATTACCAAAACCACCTAGGGATATATAGTTGCACTTTAAATCTCCCCCTTTTTGGTAATTGATGACAACATATAGATCAAAGCTTCGACAAATGATAATAAGATTGAACAACATCGTCGCTTTGAGAAGTATGTGATAAGCAAGAGCTCCCCCTAAATTTGTGCATAGTTTAAGATTTGCTTTGGACTGCAAATGCACAATGAATTAGGCTCATGGGTTACTCTTCCATGTCACATACATCTTGGTGGCGCGCTCAAAATAATAAACATTGAATACATGCACTCATCACCAAGAAAAGTGAATGATCACATAGGATAGATAAGATAATATCATCAAATGTGCATAAGTGTAGCTTATGATCAAACACATGATCATCAATGTCTCACAAGCATAGTATCTCAAGCAATCAAAAGCAAACAAGTTTAACCACCAAAGAAAGCAAGAGAGACAAAAGCAACACTCTCTCTCTCTCTCTCGAAGCCTGTGATCTATACATTTTTCTCCCCCTTTGGCAACAAGTTACCAAAAAGTTCATAGAAAATGCATAGTGCTAGATCGACTCTCAGGCTTGATCTTCAGGTGGTGGTGTCCGGATAACTCCTTGGTCGAAGGCTTCAGTTGAAGTAGAGGGTGCTGGAGTTGATGCTGGAGCTGGTTGCACTGGAGCTGAAGGGGCTGTAGCTGGTGCAGATGTTGTTTCTCTAGTGTCTGTCACAGGCACTGCAACTGATCTCTGGGCTCTGGGCACTCTGGCAAACACATTTGTGGTAGTTTTGCCCTGCTTCTCCTGCATGTCATCCTGCAGCTGCTCCACAACTGACTGAATCTCAGTTACTTTGACATCAAGGTCATGGAATTTGAGTTCCATGATTCTTTCCAGGCTCTCCTGATTCTGAGTGAGGGTGGCCAGTCCCTTCTCAATCCTCAGTGTTGATGCTATTAAGTAACCAAGCTGCTCCTGCTTGTTCTTCAAGAAATATTCTGATGCCTCCTCTTGAGTTGGCATCTTGGCAGCCTTCTCCTTCTTTGCCTTCTCCTTCTTCTCTTGAGCTTGAACTGATGATGGATCATTCTCATTCATGACAACCTCATTGTCCTCAAAGTCTGGATAAAGTGGAAAATGTTCCTTATCCAACTGATATTTCCCTGTGCCCATCTTTGAGTTTATCAACTCCTGAATCTGAGGGGCATATCCACAGCTCCTCTTCTAATCTGCTGCAGCCCTCTTAATGGTTTCAATCATAAGGCTCATGACTTTGAACTTTTGTGGCACATCAAACACATGCAACATGTTGATGGCATGCCCTTTGATCATGTTATGGTCACCAGACTTGGGAAACAGAGTGTGCCTCAGAATCCAATTGATAGTTGGCAGCCCTGACAACAGAAAATGGACTGATCCAAACTTGTGTGTCTCAACTACCTTGTCTGGGATCTCCTTGTACAGGTGAGCCATGGAATTGTGATCCATCTTCTTCTTTGCATAAATGTCCAGGTCATCCTCATTTTCCTCTGGGGCATTTATCAGACTTGCCCATTCCTCAACAGTGGATTGGTACCTTGTACCTTCAGACATTCAAACAATTCTTCCATCTGGATAAAAGTGTGCTGTGGAGTAGAATTGCATGATAAGTTCATCATTCCAGTTGGTGAGCTTTTGCGCAACAAAATCTGCAACTCCACAAGCAACAAAGCTTTCTTGCACTCTAGGATAGTGCTCTTCATTGTCCTTGATGTATGTCCAGTCGACCCACCTCATGTGACATACTATAGGCTTCTTATCCAACAGAATTGTCTCATAGAAGTCATGTTGTTCCTTTGTATGGAACCTGTAGTCAACAACAGTTCTTCTCCTTGAAGCATATGGATCTTCCATCCTCCAGAGCCTCAACCCTGAGTCCTTCCTGATCCTCATGTCCTTAGCCACAGTATGGGCATCATTGTGGTCTGGTATCTTGGGTTTGAGCTTCCTTAGGACCTGTCCTTCTTCATCTTCTTCATTAGCAACATTTGGCACTGGGGCCTTGTTCTTCTCAGCAGCTGGAATACTCCTAGCATTCCTCTTTGGTATTTGCTTGGCCTTGGAGGCAGCTTTGGGTGCTTCCTTGGGCTTAGATGTTGCAGCCCTTGACCTTATAGCATCACCCATAAGCTTTGGTGCCTTAGGTGCTGGTGCAGCAACCTCTTCTTCCTCTTCAACATCTCTTCTCATAGAGGGCTTTCCAAGAACCTGGGCAGTTGTGGTTCTTGCTCTCTTCTTCTTCTTGTCCTGAGCACCTTCATCCTCTGATTCTATGGTGAACTTCATAGTTCCTCCAGTGGGAACCTTCTTGGATTTGGAAGAAGTGACTTTCTGTTCAGGTGCCTCTTTGGGTTCAGTCTGCTCTGGCACTTGAGTGGACCTTCTGACCTTGGGCATTGGTGTCCTCTTGGCAGGAACTTCCTTTTTCAGTCCAGGCTTTGTGCTATGTGCAGAGCCATATTCCTTCTTGAGCACTACTTTCTTGGAAGTAGCCTCATCTTCTTCAGCTTTGTAGTCCCCATCCTCTGAGTCTGAGGTTCTCTTCCTCCTTTGCCTGGTAGCAGCCTTAGGCAGGTTGCTAGGAGTACTTCTGCTCCCTTCATCTGTAGAACTTGAGGGACTAGTGCCCTTGCTCATGCTAATTTGCTCTTCTGACCTGTTCTGGCTGTCACTCTGGTCTGACATGCTGCTAAAGCTGACTGCTGACCCTGTGAAGAGTTATAGATGAGATAGAGTGGATGAGCATCACAAAATGCAGAGATTTTTGCAAAAGAATGATTCGAAAATTCAGTTTTAGTTTTCCACAGAAAGCAATTTGGATCAACCAATTTTCAAACTCGGTGATACCGAAGCAGTTTTGGAACCTAAACTGATGAACTCGGTTAGACCGAGTCATAGTTCGGTGGCACCGAGACTGCTAGGGTTTCACAGAATCCTAAAATCGGTCGAACCGGTTAGTAATTCTCGGTCAGACCGGGAGTCACTAGTGCAATGGCATAAGCCAAATCGGTGAGACCGAGTTTTTCAACTCGGTCGGTCCGAGATGGTTTCGGCGGAAACCTAACCCTAAAATTTTGAATCTCATCTAATCTATGGACTATATTGAGTGGATAGGATTGTTTCAATCATGGCAAGAATCTATAAGAATACAATGTGCTAGGAATCAGACGAGGATAGCACAAAGATCGATTCCATACCCTAGCTTAGCGATGAACTCGCTATGGTGACAATGGCGGGGGCGAAATCCATTGACGGCGGCGGAGACCAGCTACTGGAGGCGGCTGGCGACGAGGAGACAATCGAGAGACCTTCGATGGCAGAGTGCGCGGGCGAAGGGGTTCAGAGAAATTTCCAAAATTTTGCCCGTGACTATATATAGCCCAACGCTGACGGTGTGACCGAGTGGAACAACTCGGTGGCACCGAGATGCATAACTGTGTACAGTTACAGCAAATCGGTGGGACCGAAAAGTTCAAATCGGTTGCACCGAGATTGAAAACTCAGATCAACTTGATGATCTTGGTAGGACCGAAATGGAGGAATCGGTCAGACCGAGAGTCACAAAGAGGTTTTGGAAGTTTAAGTCTATGACAAATCGGGGACTCCGAGTGCTCCTCACACAGAGTGGTTCGAATCTGACTTGATCAAATTTTGTGATGTAGCATGAATAGAGTTTGAGACGAGAAAAGCATAGATAGCTAGAGAGAGTTCTGAAGCATTCTTGTCCATCCACTTCGCAAAAAGAAAAGAAGTCAAACAATCAAAACAACAAGTGGATGTCCTTGAATGAGTAAAATATGCACCAACATGCTCACACAATAAGATGGCAAATGAAATATGTGGCAAAGCATGCACAACCAATTCTAGCATCTATCAAACAATTGGCGATGACTAGGTCATCTATATATGAGTATATTGACTTAGGAGTCAAATGAGAACATTTGATCATAGGTCATACTCATCGTTTAAGCTCAAGTGGGGTTACCACTTTTACATAATGCATTGATGTGTTCACACCATTAGAGTTGCTTTGACTCAATTCTTAGAGTTAAGCTCCCTCTAGATGTGAGACCCCCCCTTAGAGGGATGAACTAACCTTGGGTTTTGTCGATGATGACTTCATGTAGGTGTTGAAGATGTGGATGCTCAATGTTGATGTAGATCATTTGGAGCAATCCTTTGGAGTGAGTTGCACTTTCAACTTACCTACATTGGTTAGTCCCACAAGGAATAAACAAGAATATCCATAGACATAGAGTGATGCACACACAAAATGATGTCCATGAAATCATTAGGTTACCTTGTCCCTTGCCTTACCAACATGAGGGTTTGTGACTCCTTGAACTAGTGCAAGATGTGGAAGTTGATTGCACTTGTTCTTGCCATAATGATATGAGTGAAGAATGTTGGTGTTGTCACCCTCAAGAACTCTCTAGTTCTTCTTCTTCGGGATCCACATCATCTTGATGGGAATCCTTGGAGTTGTAGTTGTACTTGATGAAGTAGAACTTGACGTAGTCTTGGGAACCCACTTGAACGAGGATTTAGGTGCTTATTCAAATGCATCAATCTCTTCTTGAAGCTTGTCCACGCCTTCGTTCTTGTGGTCTTGTGGTGGAAGCTCATCTTGAGCTTGTGTTCCCTTGAAGGAAGTAGGATCATACTTCTCTTGTTGAGGAACAAACTTCGTCTTGGGGTATTGATCTTCTTCCCACTCAACTCCATTGGCATTGAACTTTTGTTCAAAACCAACACCTTGATTCTTCCGGTGTCTTCCTTGCTTGCGTACAATTTCCTCGAATTGCTTACTCCCGGCAAGGCTCTTGTAAACACCTTTCTCTATAATTCCCTTCAATAAGCTATTTTCTTGCTCAAGTGTAACTTGGCTAAGAGAATCATTAGTGGAATCAAGAGAACTACTAGAAGCAACAACATTGGATTTGACATTGTTATTGTTACTACTAGAGGAAGTATCTTTCTTGTACTTGTTACTAGACTTGACTTGAGGCATGTAAGTAGATAAGAGTAAACGCTTGGCAATGTAAGAAGAACTTTTCTTACCGAGATCATCAATGATTGCCTTTAAGAACTCATGCTCTTCCTCGAGATTGAGCTTTTCAAAGCGTAACTTCTCATGAGCCCTTAAAAGTTCTCGATGATCTTCGAAGATAGTTTCATGAGCCAACTTAAGAGTGTTTAGTTCTTTAGTTAGAAGCTCAATCTTCTCCTTATCATTGTCATTCATTTTATCTTGATTAGCATGATTAATTGACATTTCATCATAGTATTCATCACTAGAGTTGTCAACAAGTAAATCATCATCCACAAGCAAGTCATCTTCATCACTATTGAAATCAACATACTCAGGATGTGTAGCCTTTGGACCTTTGGCCATGAAGCATCTTCCAATTCCTTCATTTGGTGAATCAAATATGTTGTAGGAGTTGGTTGACACAAATGCTAGACCGGCAACACCTTCATCTTGAGTATATTTGCAGTCGGAGTGATAGCTTCTCTCGGAGTGATTGTCGGAGTTGGAGCCGGATACCCATTCACCAACATGAGCTTGATGTCTTTGTTTTGTGTAGCTCCTTGATGACTTGTCCTTCCTTTCCGAATCCTTGCTTCTCCGTGAGGATCTTCGTTCATAACGATCATCTCTACTCCTCCTCTCTCTTGGCGGTGATTCTTCTCTTTTGCTCCTTCTTCTTGGAGAGTCTTCTCTTCTTTTGTAGGGTGCCGTACACTCATTGGAATAGTGTCTGGGTCTCCCACAATTGTAGCAATTGCGCTCTCTACTAGAAGATCTTTTGTCATTGTAAGACTGAGGGAGTCCTGGACTAGGGGGTGTCCGGACAGCCGGACTATCATCGTCCGCCGGACTCCAAGACTACGAAGATACAAGATTGAAGACTCCGTCCCGTGTCCGGATGGGACTTTCCTTGGCGTGAAAGGCAAGCTTGGCGATACGGATATGTAAATCTCCTACCATTGTAACCGACTCTGTGTAACCCTAGCCTTCTCCGGTGTCTATATAAACCGGAGGGCTTTAGTCCGTAGGACACAACATACATTACAACAATCATACCATAGGCTAGCTTTAGGGTTTAGCCTCCTTGATCTCGTGGTAGATCCACTCTTGTACTACCCATATCATCAATATTAATCAAGCAGGACGTAGGGTTTTACCTCCATCCAGAGGGCCCGAACCTGGGTAAAACATCGTGTCCCTTGTCTCCTGTTACCATCCGCCTAGACGCACAGTTCGGGACCCCCTACCCGAGATCCGCCGGTTTTGACACCGACATTGGTGCTTTCATTGAGAGTTCCTCTGTGTCGTCACCGATAGGCTCGATGGCTTCTTCAATCAACAACGCTGTCCAGGGTGAGACTTTTCTCCCCGGACAGATCTTCGTATTCGGCGGCTTCGCACTGCGGGCTAACTCACTTGGCCATCTGGAGCAGATCGAAAGCTACGCCCCTGGCCGTCAGGTCAGATTCGGAAGCCTGAACTTCACGGCCGACATCCGCGGGGACTTGATCTTCGACGGGCTCGAGCCACAGCCAAGCGGGCCGCACTGTTACGATGGGCATGATCTAGCTCTGCCGCCGAACAGTGCCTTGGTGGCCGCACAAGAATCCGCTCCGGCCCTTAGACCGGAGCCGATCGCCCAGATCGAGGACCGGTGGTTGGACACCGCCTCGGGGGCTCCAACTTCCACGGCGATGGAGCCGAACACTAACCTTATCCCTCGCGAAGCTCGTGACTCCGAGGCGCCGGACTCCTTGCCGGACTCCGGACCTCCCACGCCCCTGCCAATCAAATCTGATTGGGCGCCGGTTATGGAATTCACCGCCGCGGACATCTTCCAACACTCGCCCTTTGGTGACATCCTAAATCCGCTAAAGCATCTCTCGCTATCCGGAGAGTCCTGGCCGGATTATGGCCAGGATGGTTGGGATACGGACGACGAAGAAATTCAGAGCCCACCCACCACCCACTTTGTAGCCAATGTCGATGATCTAACCGACATGCTAGACTACGACTCCGAAGACATCGATGCTATGGACGACGATGCCGGAGACGAACAGGAACCAGCGCCTACAGGGCACTGGAAGACCACCTCGTCATACGACATATACATGGTGGACACCCCAAAAGATGGGGACAGCGAAGAAGCAGCGGAGGCAGATTCCTTAAAGAAACAGCCCAAGCGCCGGCGTCAGCGGCGCCGCTCTAAATCCCGCCACAGCAAGAATGGAGATTCCGGCACAGGAGATAATAATACCCCAGAAAGTGCCGAAGATAATCCCCTCCAGCAAGACTCAGCGCAGGAGGATGCAGAAGCAAGCCCTCACGAGAGGGCGGCATACGAAGAGGTCGAGGAATATAACTATATACCTCCCTCCGAAGACGAGGCAAGCCTCAGCGACGACGAATTCGTCGTGCCCGAGGATCCCATCGAACAAGAGCGTTTCAAACGCAGGCTTATTGCCACGGCCAATAGCCTAAAGAAAAAGCAGCAGCAGCTTCAAGCTGATCAGGACCTGCTGGCCGATCGATGGACCGAGGTCCTCGCGGCCGAAGAGTATAAACTCAAACGCCCCTCCAAAAGCTACCCAAGACGCAAGTTGCTCCCCCCATTAGAGGAGGAAGCATACATACCTTCATCACTAGCGCACGATACGGCAGACCGACCATCCCGTGGTCGCGACAGAGAGGCATCCAGGCCCTCCACCAAGACCGTACCCCGGCATCGCTCCAAAAGTGCGAAGCCAAGAGGGAACGCACCGGACTTGCGAGATATATTGGAGGACAAAGCAAGGCAATCCAGATCCATCTACGGATCACGGGGGCGCCCCACGACCCACGACGAATACCGTCGCGCCAGATACAATAACTCCGGCCGGGCCGAACACAGTAGACAACGCTCTCTCGAGCTACGTCGTGATATTGCCCAATATAGAGGCGCCACACACGCGCTATGCTTCACTGACGAAGTAATGGATCATCAAATACCTGAAGGGTTTAAACCCATAAACATCGAATCCTACGATGGCACAACAGACCCCGCGGTTTGGATCGAAGATTATCTCCTTCACATCCATATGGCCCGCGGCGACGACCTCCATGCCATCAAGTATCTCCCACTCAAGCTTAAAGGACCAGCTCGGCATTGGCTTAACAGCTTGCCCACAGAGTCAATTGGGTGTTGGGAAGACCTGGAAGCCGCATTCCTCGACAACTTCCAGGGCACGTATGTGCGGCCACCAGACGCCGATGACCTAAGCCACATAATTCAGCAGCCAGACGAATCGGCCAGACAATTCTAGACACAGTTCTTGACAAAGAAAAACCAAATCGTCGACTGTCCGGATGCAGAGGCCCTCGCAGCCTTCAAACATAACATCCGCGACGAGTGGCTAGCCCGGCACCTGGGACAGGAAAAGCCGAAATCCATGGCAGCCCTCACATCATTAATGACCCGCTTCTGCGCGGGAGAGGATAGCTGGCTAGCTCGCAGCAACAACCTCAGTAAAAATTCTGGCAGTGCGGATACTAAGGACCACAATGGCAGGTCGCGTCGAAGCAAAAATAAACGCCGCATTAACGGCGACGATAAGGAGGATACGGCAGTCAACGCCGGATTCCGAGGCTCTAAACCCGGTCAGCGGAAGAAGCCATTCAAAAGAACCACTCCGGGTCCGTCCAATTTGGACCGAATACTCGACCGCTTATGCCAGATACACGGCACCCCTGAAAAGCCAGCTAATCACACTAACAGAGATTGCTGGGTGTTCAAGCAGGCAGGCAAGTTAATTGCCGAAAACAATGACAAGGGGCTAAACAGCGACGACGAGGAAGAGACCCGACCGCCAAACAATAGAGGACAGAAGGGTTTCCCCCCACAAGTCCGGACGGTGAATATGATTTACGAAACCCATATACCCAAGAGGGAGCGGAAGCGTGCACTAAGGGACGTATACGCGATGGAGCCAGTCGCCCCGAAGTTCAATCCATGGTCCTCTTGTCCGATCACTTTCGATCGAAGAGACCATCCGACCAGCATCCTACATGGCGGATTCGCCGCATTGGTTTTAGACCCAATCGTCGATGGATTTCACCTCACGAGAGTCCTGATGGACAGCGGCAGTAGCCTGAACCTGCTTTATCAGGATACAGTGCGCAAGATGGGCATAGACCCCTCAAGGATTAAACCTACAAAGACAACCTTTAAAGGCGTCATACCAGGTGTGGAGGCCAATTGCACAGGCTCAGTCACACTGGAAGTGGTCTTCGGATCCCCGGATAATTTCCGGAGCGAGGAGTTAATCTTCGACATAGTCCCATTTCGCAGCGGCTATCACGCTTTGCTCGGGCGAACCGCGTTTGCAAAGTTCAACGCGGTGCCGCATTATGCATACCTCAAGCTCAAGATGCCAGGCCCTCGTGGAGTCATCACGGTCAACGGAAATACAGAACGCTCCCTCCGAACGGAGGAACATACAGCGGCTCTCGCGGCAGAAGTACAGAGCAGCCTTTTAAGGCAATTTCCGAGTCCGGCCGTTAAACGGCCGGATACAGCCAAACGCGCCCGAAGCAACACCAACCAAGACCACCTGGCACGATCCGAGCACGCGTAGCAATGCGGCCCTAACCCCCGCCCTCGCACGATCGCAAGAACAACCCTCTACATACATCATTACGCTTTGGAGATACCATGGGCGTAGGGTAAGGGGCACGACCACAATAAACCCAGAGTGCGGCTTGACCACACCAGGGGCTCGCAAGTGTGTGGCTCTTTCTTATTATTATTTTCCTTCTTTGTATACACAGGACTCCGTTAGCCGGAGGCCCTGTCCGGCGGTGAACCTGCCGAACTCACGATGCAACAGCCGGGGAAGACAGAATGCGGCGACGAACACTCAGGTGGTCTCAATTACGAGCATTAAATTTGATTATATACACCAAGTCCGCAGCCCATCCCTGGAGGGGGACATGTTTAACTAGTCCAAAACCCTTGCTTACCGCATTATTTGTATCAGTCCGCACTCATAGCAGACTTCCTTTAATAAATGACGCAACACCTTTTTGCCTGTTATTACATATATATGTTCATTACATGACATCTTGCACCCGTATATTTTGGTACGGCCTAATACACCAGGGGCTTATGTTCCCCACATTATGGTGTGATAAGTCCGAACACTTTCACAAGTGCGGCACCCCGAACTTATAGCATTATATGAATCGGCTCCGAATCATGTCTTGGGTCAATAGTTGGGTTTGCCCGGCTCCCACGTTTTGGTGCCTTACGTTCCGTTCCGTCGGCTAAGGTGGCACTGGGAGAACCACTGCGATTGCGCCCCGGTTGAGCCGGGCGAGCGCCTCAGTGGAGAAAGCTAAAACGACCGGCATGATAAGGCGAGAGACTGGTCGCTGTTCGAGAGGTCTTTTCGGGTCCTTAAAGACTCACGCCGCTTTGAGCGAAGTTCCGGATAATGTCCGACGAAGGCGTGGATAGAGCCCCGAATTCGGTCTTCCGAATACTAGGGGCTTCGCCGAAATTGAAAAATTATAGAATTCTATGGCTAAGTGAGAGTGTTCTAGCATTATAAGTCCGGTTGCCTTGTTCGTTGTGTTGAGCGCCTCCCTAGATGGACCCAAAAATGGGAACACGAGTGCTCAAGTTATCCCGAACACCCCAGCACTTGCGGCTTGGGGGCCAAAGCCAACGACTTGCCATCTCTCAGATTTCATAAACAGCCGCACAGAAGGTAATATTTTAAATTAAACAAGCGTTGCTTAAAGCGCACATGAACAAAGTTTTCAGCGCACAGGATAATACATAGCGAGTTTACTCAAAAATTACATCTCTAGGGCATTCATCCGCAATATCGCGGGCTCCCTTCAGGACAGTTTTATAATACATTTCAGGCGTACGATACTCCTTGCCCGGTGGCGGCGGGTCAGTAAGAAGCTTCTCCGCATCCAGCCTGCCCCAGTGCACCTTTGTGCGGGCAAGGGCCCGGCGAGCACCTCCAATACAGGCGGAGCTCTTGATGACCTCCACCCAGGGGCACGCATCCACCAGCCGCCGCACGAGGCCGAAGTAGCTCCCAGGCATGGCCTGTCCAGGCCACAGCCGGACTATAAGGCCCTTCATGGCCTCCTCAGCTACCTTGTGGAGTTCGACCAGCTGCTTCAGCTGGTCGCTTGGGGGCACCAGATGGCCGGCCTCAGCGTACTGAGACCAGAAGACCTTCTCCGTTGAGCTCCCCTCCTCGCCACGGTAGAATGCGGCGGCATCGGACACACTACGCGGCAGATCTGCAAACGCCCCTGGAGAGCTCCGAATGCGGGTAAGTGTCAGGTAGTTTACATTAACATGCTTGCTTTGCATGAAAAATGCCTTACCCGCCGCTATCTTCTTCACATCTTCAACCTCCTGAAGGGCCTTACGGGCCTCGGCCTTGGCGGACTTGGCACTTTCGAGAGCCGAGGCGAGCTCGGACTCTCGAGTCTTGGAGTCGCGCTCCAAGCTCTCATGCTTCTCCATGAGAGCCTGGAGCTCTTGCCGCACTGCCGCCACCTGTGCCTCCTGCTTTTCTCGCTCTGCCCGCTCCGCGGCCGCACTGCGTTTGGCCGCGGACACAGCCTCCTTCAGGGCTGCCACCTCGTTTGTGGCCCCTGCAATACCCATATTATCCTTGTTAATTTTATTGCGACCAAAATCCTTTTCTGTAAGGTAAAAATTCAAAGTGGTGCTACTCACCTTCTTTGTCCTTGAGCTGCCTCTTGGCATGGCCGAGCTCTTGCTCGGACCGCTCGAGATCTTGCTTTAATGTACCAACCTCCGCAGTCAATGCGGCAGAGATCAGCAGCACAGCCTGCAAACCCATATTGACATAATTTATTAGCAACCTGCGAATATCTTTTTAGATCCTCAGTCCGGCTTTTCTTTCCGAACACCAAACCGAGCATCAGGGGCTACTGTCTATGCGGTATTACATTACATAATTTTAACTTCTTACCTCAAAGCCTGTTAGAAGGCTACTGCAGGCTTCGGTCAGCCCGCTCTTGGCGAGCTGAACCTTCTGAATCACCGCACTCATAACAGTGCGGTGTTCTTCCTCGAGGGAAGCGCCTTTGAGCGCCTCCAGCAAGTTGTCCGGCGCCTCCGGTTGGACGGAGGCCGCCGGTGTCACGGTCTTGCCCTTCTTTCGAAGGGGCCGCCTGCCGGACTTTGGAACCACTGCAGGTTCCGACGTAGAGTCCGGCGCAAAGTCCGGGAGGGTGCCTTGAGGCGCCTCCGGAGCCTCCTCCTGATGGGTCCCTTTCTGGGATCCCACCTCGGGGTCCTCATCGGCGCGGGGGGTAGAGGCAGTCGGAAGTGAATCCACATCCGACGGGGCCAACGACCCGCTCGATGAAGCGGGAAAATCATCATCGGCCGGACTGCGGGCAGTATGCGGCATTAGTAGGACACTATGTGACACGAAAGACTTTGCATATTAGGGATCCGGATACTTACGATCTCGCCGGAGGCCTGGCCCTTGAAGGCCACTCCTCGTCGCCAACGTCGGTGTTGGCGGAGCTGTCCGGGGGAATGGTTCTCCCCCTCTTGGACCCTTCGGCCTCCCCTGTTGGGGAAGCCTTCCTCTTGCTCTCTCCCCCCTCCGGGAGAGAGTCTTCTTCCTCCTCCTCATCTTCGGGGGAGGAGTCCGCCTCGTCGTCGGATGCTTGATTACGGGAACTCTTTCGAGTGCCCGTGGCCACCTTCTTGGCCTTCTTCTCCGGCACCACGTGCGGTGCCGGAACCAGCAGCCCCGCTAGACGGGCATCCACTGGGTCTTCTGGCATGGGAGCCGGGCAGATGAGCTACTCGGCCTTCTTCATCCATTCCTGTCAAAGGAAAAGGGAGATTGAAACCCTCCTAGAATCAATCTATTTACCACAAGTGTCCCGTAAAGGGGTAGAATCACTTACCTCGTCAGCCGGATGCTGCGAGTGAAATCCGCAATCTTCTGTCACGGATGCGGGGGCTTCGGCGCCCTTAAACAGCACCCTCCAGGCGCCTTCGTACGTCGTGTCGAAGAGCCCGCTCAGCGCCTGGTGCTGTTCCGGATCGAACTCCCACAGATTGAATGCCCGTTCTTGGCATGGGAGGATCCGGCGGACGAGCATGACTTGGACCACGTCGACGAGCCTGAGCTTCTTGTTCACCAGCTTCTGGATACAGGCTCGGAGTCCCATCAGCTCCTTCGGATTACCCCACAACAAGCCCTTCTCTTTCCAGGAGGTGAGCTGCGTAGGGATACCAGATCTAAACTCGGGGGCCGCCGCCCACGTAGGGTCGCGCGGCTCGGTGATATAGAACCACCCCGATTGCCACCCCTTGACGTAGTCCACGAAGGCCCCTTCGAACCAGAGGACGTTGGGCATCTTGCCCAACATGGCGCCTCCGCACTCCGCCTGCGTGCCCTTCACTACCTTCGGCTTGACGTTGAAGCACTTGAGCCACAAGCCGAAGTGGGGCCGGATGCAGAGGAGGGCCTTGCACACGACGATGAACACCGAGATGTTGAGGATGAAGTACGGCGCCAGATCATGGAAATCCAGGCCATAGTAGAACATGAGCCCCCGGACAAAGGGGTGAAGTGGAAAGCCCAGTCCGCGGAGGAAGTGGGGAAGGAAAACGACCCTCTCATGGGGCCCGGGGGTAGGGATGAGCTGCCCCTCGTCGGGCAGCCGGTGCGTGATATCGCCGGAAAGGTATCCGGCGCTGCGCAGCTTGGTGATGTGCTCCTCCTTAACGGTGGAAGCCAACCATTTGCCTCCCCCTCCGGACATGGTCGGGGAAGGTTTAGATGAGATGCGCGTGCTTGGGCGTTGGAGCTTGAGTGCGCGGAGGTGGATAAGCAAAGGAGGAAGAAGGCGTGGGTGAAAAGGTGAATCCTTATCCCTTATATATAGGCGGGTGAAGACTATGCGTCCCCCACCAGCCTGGTAAAACTCGCTTATCTCCCAAGCGCCACCATCAATGGCGCGGTTGGGTTACCCACGTCCGTATTGATGAGAATCCCGGAATAAGGGGAACACGATCTCTGCTTCGACAAGACGTGCCAAGGAAACCGCTTCGCTAAACGTGATGAGGTGGTATAATAAGAAACGATTCAAGTAAAGGCTTGGTAGTGGCGTGACGACATGCCGCAAAATACGTCAGTAGATTGGACTTGTGGACATTTTATTCTCTCTACGGTGGAATGTGGAATTTATTTTGCAGAGCCGGACACTATCCTGGTGTTCATGATCTTCTCTGGATTATTCAAAGGAGGAACCCGCCTTGCAATGCCGAACATTATGCGCGCCGGACTTATCGTCATTGAAGCCTAGTTCAGGGGCTACTGAGGGAGTCCTGGACTAGGGGGTGTCCGGACAGCCAGACTATCATCGTCCGCCGGACTCCAAGACTACGAAGATACAAGATTGAAGACTCCGTCCCGTGTCCGGATGGGACTTTCCTTGGCGTGGAAGGCAAGCTTGGCGATACGGATATGTAGATCTCCTACCATTGTAACCGACTCTGTGTAACCCTAGCCTTCTCCGGTGTCTATATAAACCGGAGGGCTTTAGTCCGTAGGACACAACATACATTACAACAACCATACCATAGGCTAGCTTTAGGGTTTAGCCTCCTTGATCTCGTGGTAGATCCACTCTTGTACTACCCATATCATCAATATTAATCAAGCAGGACGTAGGGTTTTACCTCCATCAAGAGGGCCCGAACCTGGGTAAAACATCGTGTCCCTTGTCTCCTGTTACCATCCGCCTAGACGCACAGTTCGGGACCCCCTACCTGAGATCCGCCGGTTTTGACACCGACAAAGACCTTGACTTGGAGCTTCTTTCTTTGCTTCTACTCTTGTAGAATTTGTTGAAGTTCTTCACCATTAAGCTCAATTCTTCATTGAAGGTTTGTTTCTCACTTGATGATGTGGTGGCTCCACTTGAGGCTTTGTAAGCACCACTTGACTTGTTGTGAAGTTCCTCCTTATCCTTGAGTGACATCTCATGAGCAACAATTCTTCCAATGACTTCCGTTGGCTTGAGAACTTTGTAGTTTGGCATCATCTGGATCAATGTGCACACGGTATCATACTTTCCATCCAATGCTCTTAGGATCTTCTTGTTGATGAATTTGTCGGTCATCTCTTCACTCCCTAAGCCGGCAATCTCATTTGTGATAAGTGCAAGCCTAGAGTACATTTCAGCGACACCTTCACCATCCTTCATTTTGAACTTGTCAAGCTGACTTTGGAGCACATCCAACTTGGATTCCTTGATGGATTCGGTACCTTCATGCATATCAATCAAAGTATCCCAAATTTCCTTTGCATTCTCAAGATGGCTGATTTTGTTGAATTCTTCGGGGCACAATCCGTTGAAGATGATATCAGAAGCTTGAGCGTTATATTGCAGCATCTTCAATTCTTCCGCATTAGCTTCACGGTTCGGTTCTCTCCCATCAAAGAATTCACCTTGCAAGCCAATACAAATAATTGCCCAAACGGCGGGGTTATGTCCGAGAATATGCATTTTCATCTTATGCTTCCAACTAGCAAAATTAGTACCATCAAAGTAAGGACCTCTACGGTGATAATTTCCCTCGCTAGACACCATACTCTCCTAGGTTGTGAAACCAAGGCTATGACCACCAAAAGCTATGGAAATCAAAGCAAATGGAGACCAAAGCTCTGATACCACTAGTAGGACCTTGAAGTATGTCTAGAGGGGGGGGGGTGATTAGACTACTTGACCAATTAAAACTTAACCTTTTCCCAATTTTAGAGTTTGGCAGATTTTAGCTACTTTAGGACAAGTCAAGCAATCATCACACTATTGAAGCAAGCATGCAAAGAGTGTATAGGCAGCGGAAATGAAAGCATGCAACTTGCAAGAAAGTAAAGGGAAGGGTTTGGAGGATTCAAACGCAATTGGAGACATGGATGTTTTTGGCGTGGTTCCGATAGGTGGTGCTATCGTACATCCACGTTGATGGAGACTTCAACCCACGAAGGGTAACGGTTGCGCGATTCCACGGAGGGCTCCACCCACGAAGGGTCCACGAAGAAGCAACCTTGTCTATCCCACCATGGCCGTCGCCCATGAAGGACTTGCCTCACTATCGGTAGATCTTCACGAAGTAGGCAATCTCCTTGCCCTTACAAACTCCTTGGTTCAACTCCACAATCTTGTCGGAGGCTCCCAAGTGACACCTAGCCAATCTAGGAGACACCACTCTCCAAGAAGTAACAAATGGTGCGTTGATGATGAACTCCTTGCTCTTGTGCTTCAAATGATAGTCTCCCCAATACTCAACTCTCTCTCAATGGGTTTGGATCTGGTGGAAAGAAGATTTGAGTGGAAAGCAACTTGGGGAAGGCTAGAGATCAAGATTCATATGATAGGAATGGAATATCTTGGCCTCAACACATGAGTAGGTGGTTCTCTCTCAGAAATGGTAAGTTGGAAGTGTAGGTTCGTTCTGATGGCTCTCTCCACGAATGAAGAGGAGGTGGAGGGGTATATATAGCCTCCACACAAAATCTAACCGTTACACACAATTTACCAAACTCGGTGGGACCGAATCGTTAAACTCGGTCGGACCGATTCAGTAAACCTAGTGACCGTTAGTGATTTTCGGTGGGACTGACATGCATCTCGGTGAGACCGATTCGGTTAGGGTTAGGGCATAACGTAATCTCGGTAAGACCGATTACACAAACTCGGTGAGACCAATTTGGTAATAAGCTTTCTAGAGAGTTGGTCAGGTAAACTCGGTGGGACCGATTTGCTCTTTTCGGTGAGACCGAAATGTTACAAAAGGGAAACAGAGAGTTTACATTGCAATCTCGGTGGGACCGATCGCTCACTTTGGTTAGACCAAAACGTTACGAAGGGAAACAGAGAGATTACAATCCCATCTCGGTGAGACCGAGATCCCTATCGGTAAGACCGATTTGCTTAGGGTTTGTGGCAGTGGCTATGACTTTTGGAATCGGTGGCGCCGGATAGGAAGAAACGGTGTGACCGATTTTGGCTTTGGGTTTAGGTCATTTGTGGATGTGGGAAAGTAGCTGAGGGTTTTGGAGCATATCACAAAGCACATGAAGCAAGAGGCTCATTAAGCAACACCTCATCCCTCCTTGATAGTATTGGCTTTTCCTATAGACTCAATGTGATCTTGGGTCACTAAAATATAAAATGAAGAGTCTTGAGCTTTTGAGGTTGAGCCAATCCTTTGTCCTTAGTATTTTGAGGGATCCACTTTCATCATCCATGCCATGCCATTCATTGAGCTTTCCTGAAATAATAGTCTTGGAATAGCATTAGCTCAATGAGCTATATGTTGTTATGAATTACCAAAACCACCTAGGGATAGTTGCACTTTCATACATCTTCACACGCAAGGAAGTGTGTCCAGGCAAAAAAAAAGTATTCGCCCCCCTGACTGCTAGGACTCACCAGCTACATCTTTGCACGCAAGGAAGTGCCCGATAGTCGGGACCCACTTGGTTGAAGCGTACGTAGCGTTGTCATTCTGGTCACGAATGTGTACGTAGATACTGGTCGATGTAGAGGCGCGCACGTAGCATGTACACCTACGTACAACGGCTAGGGTGCAAGAAAGTAAATATGGCCACGTACGTACATACGGGCGGGGTGTCGAACGCCTACTTGCGCATCGTATGGCCAGAGCTGGTGTACATGGCTGGGTCGGAATGGAGAAACAACATCGCCATCATGTTCATGGGGAGCCAACTGGCTGGGTCAAAACGGAATGCGTCGTCGTGTTCATCAGGAGGGATTGGACGGAACAGGCAATGGAAACAAGGCCTGGTGTATCGCAGAACGGAAGAAGCGACCTTGTGTTCGACCGGCCACATTCGAACCGGGATCCTGTTCATCGGGAGGGGTCTGGCGTACCATAAAAAGGAGGAAACAGACTTGTGTTGGACCTCCTACAGTTGAAACGGGGTCCTGTTGATCGGGAGCGGTGTGGTGTACCGCAAAACGGAGGAAACAGACTTGGGTTGGAGCGCTACGGTCGAAACAGGGGTCCTGTTCATCGGGAGGGGTGTGGCATACCGAAAAACGGGACTCCACGGGATACTGTTCATTTCCACTGTCAACCTCCTCCAGCCTCCACATGCGACTATTCATCCACGGGCTCCTGTTCATCCAGCCTCCACCACACGCTACTCCATCGGCTACTATTCAACCACCCCTCTCCACGGGCTCTTGTTCAACCACCCCTCCACGGGCTACTGTTCATCCACCCCTCCATCGTCTACTATTCATCTAGCCCTCCACGGGGTCGTCATGTTCATCCAGCCCTCCACGGGGGCCTCTTCATCCAACCCCAACTGGCTCGATGGATCGGGGTCCTGTTCATCTAGAGGCAACACCACGGGGTCCTGCTCATCCACCCCCACTGCTCACTGTTTATCCAACCCCCCCCCCACAACGCTCACTGTTCATCCAGAGGCAGCATCGATCGGCTTCAGTTAGTAGCAGTAGCGAAGGAATCGCTCGATCGGGTTCAGTTAACAGCCATCGATCGATCGCTCGGGTCAGCAACGCGTAGCCTGCAGTGCAATCTCTTGGGTTCAGTTAGAGCCCAACACCTCACTCGGGTCAGCAACGCGTAGCCTGCAGTGCAATCGCTCGTGTTCAGTTAGAGCCCAACACCTCGCTCGGGTTCATTTACAGCCCAATGCCTCGCACACACACGCGTGTGTGTATGAGCGAAACGCGCATCGCTCGGCCCCCGACCACCCACCGTAACCGGGAACTCGCTGAAATTTTCCTCCCCTCGCTTCTACCATGGTTTTTCCGTCATGGACGACCCAAAGAATGTCATGTAGCTGCGTCTCCGGCCCGCCCAGGACGAAAAGCCCATTTTTTGTCATGATTTTTTGTCATAGAAGTAGGAGCCCACCACATCTACGATGATACCGGGTTTTGTCACAATTATCGTCATAGAAGTGTCATAAGTATGACAGAAAAAATTCGTTCGGCCCACAATGTCACGGATGTGTTTTTTTGTAGTGATCGGTGAACGCGGAGATGATGGCCTCGTCAGAAACCTTGGGAATCTTGAGACGGACGTTGTTGAAGCACTGGATATATTTATGCAGGGTCTCTCCAGGTTGCTGCTTGACGCGGTGCAGGTCGCCTCCGGCAGGAGGACGGTCGCGGGTGCCCTGGAAGTTGGCGATGAAGCAACTGTGCATCTCCTCCCGGGAAGAAACCGACCCCTCGGTCAGGTTCAGGAGCCAAGAAAACGCACCATCCTTGAGGGCCATCAGGAACCAGTTTGCCATGATCTTCTCATCGCCGTTGGCCGCCTCGATGCTCAGCTCGTAGAGCTGAAGGAACTCGGCGGGGTCTGCGGTGCCACCGTAGCGTGAAGGCAGGTCAGGCTTGAACTTGCTCGGCCAGATGACGTTGCGGAGCTTTGCAGTGAATGCACGGCATCCCGCCATGGCCACCGGAGGTCGTCGAGGGGGTGGAACATAGTCTTGATGCACGCGCACCGCCACCTTCCGTGGCGGCTCGCGAGCCTGGTGCTGGGGCGCTGGAAGCACGCGCACTTCTCCTTGGGGACGTTGTACCACCTGGCAGCTCACGTCATCTCGAGCCGGCGCCAGGTGCTGCGGGTCGCGCCGTGGAGCCATAAGCCTTGGCTCGATGATGGCGCCCCGGGCCGGAGGCGGAGGTGGAGCCCCGTGCATGATGTCGCCTGCTGTAGGTGGTTGCTGAGGCAGTGAGCGAGCTGGACCATCGGAGCCCCCGTGCATGACGCTGACGAGTTCGGCGATATGCTAGAGCCACTCCTCGTAGATATCACCCACGGGACGGTAGCGAAGAAGCTCCCGCGCTGTGAGCAGAGCGGCCTGCGCGTCCACCTGGCCGCGACGCGCGTGGGATGACGAAGCTGCTGGAGTCAGTGGCGGTGCGGCCATCACGGCGCACCGAAGGGTGCAGCGATGAAGCTTGCTGCTCGTGGCCGGCATGGCCTGTGGTGGCGTTGGCCACCGGAGAAGGAGCACGGCGGGCGCAGCCGTCACCCGCCGGAGCCGTCTGGGCGACACGGGCGGCGACCGCAGCCCGACCCTCGGCATGAGCCCTACGCTTGTCGGCCATGGAGATGTCAGAGCGAAGATGAATTGAACAACGGAAGAGAGGACCGACGCACCCCTAACTGGCGCGCCAAATGTCGGATTTTGGGATCCGGCAACCCTTGAGAGGTTCGAACTCTGGGGTGCGTGCGGAGATCTCAACCTGCCCAGCCTGCCTACTCACGATCCTCCCTAGCCTAGCGCGTAGAGCTCATAAAGACACAAAGACACAGAGATGTATAATGGTTCGGGCCACCGTTGTGGTGTAATACCCTACTCCAGTGTGGTGTGGTGGATTGCCTCGAGGGGCTATGGATGAACTAGTATAAAGGATGAACGAGCCTCAGGAGGTGGGGTGTTCTTGAGCTGGTGTGGTGCTCTACTTGCTCTGGTTTCGGTCCCTTTATATGGTGGTGGATAAGTCCTATATATAGTGGCCTTGGTCCTCCTCCCAAATATGAGTGGGAAGGGATTCCACAACGGCGGGATTTGAAAGGGGACAAGTAGTATAGTCTATCCTGACAAAAGTAGTCTTCGCCTACGAAAAGCCTCTGGTCGTGATGTTGCGGTGGGCTTGGTGATGACCTCCATCCTGCCGTCCTGGCAGTCTTGGTCTTGTTGCACCAGAATGGAAACCTTTGGCTGATTCCACGGGACTCCGCACCTGTGGCTTGCCTCCCTTGCACCAAAGAGGAAACCTGCGCTCTGCACCCTCCTGGCGCCCGCCTGGCCTTGGTCGACATGGCTCACGTCAGCTGAGCCTCATGAGGTAGCCGCATAGATCTCTCCGCCCCTCAGGAGCCCTCCTGAGGAGGCCAACTCCTTCAGGGGTCTTGGCGTTGTCCGCCTCGCGAGGCTTGGCCCCTCGCGAGGGTCCTGTGGTGTTGATGTCGAAGCTGGGCCGTCCCAGGCCATCGATGGATCCACGTGGTGGGCCGCAGGCAGGACTGGATACCCCCAAGTCCAGGACACCGACAGATTCCTTTCTCTGTAACCGACTTTGTACAACCCTAGCCCCCTCCGATGTCTATATAAATAGGAGGGTTTACTCCATAGGACACAACTATAATCATACAGGCTAGACTTCTAGGGTTTAACCACATCGATCTCGAGGTAGATCAACTCTTGTAATACTCATATTCATCAAGATCAATCAAGCAAGAAGTAGGGTATTACCATCATAGAGAGGGCCGGAACCTGGGTTAACATCGTGCCCCCCGTCTCCTGTTACCATCAACCTTAGACGCACAGTTCGGGACCCCCTACCCGAGATCCGCCGGTTTTGACACCAACATTGGTGCTTTCATTGAGAGGTCTACTGCGTCGTCACCCAAAGGTTTGATGACTCCTTTAATCATCTACAACAACATGGTCCAGGGGGATGTTTTTCTCCCCGGACAGATCTTTGTATTCGGCGGCTTTGAACTGCAGGCAAACTCGCTTGGCCATCTGGAGCAGATCGACAGCTATGCCCCTAGCCATTAGGTTAGGTTTGGAAGCTTGAATTACATTGCCGATATCCGCGGAGACTTGATCTTCAATGGGTTCGAGCCCTTGTTGGCCGCTCCCCACCGCCTCGATGAACATGACCTAAATCTGTCATCAGGCCGCACTCTGGGGATAACGCCTGTGCCCACTCTGTCCCTAGATCCGGAGCAGATTGCACCGTCCAAGGATGGGAAGCTTAACCCCGTCGTGGAGGCCGCGGAATCAATGGCGGTACAGCCACACACAGATCCAACCTCGAGTGGGCCATGTGTCCTCGGAACCTCGGACTCGTCTTCGGCCATAGGTCCCGAACCGCATTTGTCCGCGCCCATCGAATCTGATCGGGTGCCGATCTTTGAGTTCAGCTCTGCAGACATCTTCTGGCACTCACCTTTTGGTGATCTGCTACACTCATTAAAATCCCTCTCCTTATCCGGGAGCTCTCAGCCGAACTATATCCGGCTCGAGCCGAAAGCTGATGACAGAGAATTTTCGCTTCCCACCCACCACCCACTATATAGCCACTGTCGAGGACCTAACCGACATGCTCGACTATGACTCCGAAGACATTGACGGTATGGACGATGACGCCAGAGAGGAGCAGTGAGGGAGTCCTGGATTAGGGGGTGTCCGGATGGCCAGACTATCACCGTTGGTCGGACTCCTAGACTATGAAGATACAAGATTGAAGACTCCGTCCCGTGTCCGGATGGGACTTTCCTCGGCGTGGAAGGCAAGCTTGGCGATACGGATATGTAGATCTCATACCATTGTAACCGACTCTGTGTAACCCTAGCCCTCTCCGGTGTCTATATAAACCGGAGGGTTTTAGTCCGTAGGACGAAAAACAATCATACCATAGGCTAGCTTCTAGGGTTTAGCCTCTTTGATTTCGTGGTAGATCTACTCTTTTACTACCCATATCATCAATATTAATCAAGCAGGAGTAGGGTTTTACCTCCACCGAGAGGGCCCGAACCTGGGTAAAAACATCATGTCCCTTGTCTCCTGTTACCATCCGCCTAGACGCATAGTTCGGGACCCCCTACCCGAGATCCGCCGGTTTTGACACCGACATTGGTGCTTTCATTGAGAGTTCCTCTGTGTCGTCACCTTTAGGCCCGATGGCTCCTTAGATCATCAACAACGACGCGGTCCAGGGTGAGACTTTTCTCCCCGGACAGATCTTCGTATTCGGCGGCTTTGCACTGCGGGCCAACTCGCTAGGCCATCTGGAGCAGATCGAAAGCTACGCCCCTGGCCATCAGGTCAGATTCGGGAATTTGAATTACACGGCCGACGTCCGCGGAGACTTGATCTTCGACGGATTCGAGCCACAGCCAAGCGCGCCGCACTGTCTCGTTGGGCATGATCTAGCTCTGCCACCGAACAGTGCCCTGGAGGCCGCACCAGTGTCCGCTCTGACCTGTAGCTCGGAGCTGACCTCGCCGATCGAGGATGAGTGGCTAGGCACCGCCTCAGGGGCTACAATCTCTACGACGATTGAGCCGAACACCATCCCTGTCCTTCACAAAGCCCATGACACCAAGGTGCCGGACTCCTCTCCGGACTCCGAACCTCCCGCGCCCCCGCCAATCAAATCCGATTGGGCGCCGGTTATGGAGTTCACTGCCGCGGACATCTCTCAACACTCGCCCTTTGGCGACATCCTGAATTCACTAAAGTCTCTCTCTTTATCAGGAGAGCCCTGGCCGGACAATGGTCAGGAAGGTTGGGATGCGGACGACGAAGAAATTCAATGCCCACCCACCACCCACTTTGTAGCCACTGTCGATGATTTAACCGACATGCTCGACTTCGACTCCGAAGACATCAACGGTATGGATGACGATGCAGGAGACAACCAAGAACCAGCACCTACAGGGCACTAGAAGGCCACCTCGTCATACGACATATACATGGTGGACATCCCAAAAGATGGGAATGGCAATGGGACAGTGGAGGATGACCCCTCCAAGAAACAGCCCAAGCGCCGGCTTCAGCGGTGCCGCTCTAAATCCCGCCACAACAAAAATGGTGATTCCGGCACGGGAGATAATAACACCCCAGACAGTGCCGAAGACAACCCCCTCCAGCAGGATTCAGCACAGGAGGAGGGAGAAGCCAACCCTCATGATAGAGAGGCAGACAGAGAGGTAGCGGGTGATAATTATATGCCTCCCTCCGAAGATGAAGCAAGCCTCGACAACGACGAATTGATCGTGCCCGAGGATCCCATCGAACAAGAGAGTTTCAAGCACAGGCTCATGGCCACGGCAAGCAGCCTCAAGAAAAAGCAGCAGCAGCTTAGAGCTGACCAAGACTTGCTAGCTAACAGATGGACCGAAGTCCTTGCAGCTGAAGAGTACAAACTGGATCGCCCCTCCAAGAGCTACCCAAAACGCAGGCTGCTACCCCAATTAGAGGAGGAAGCACCCAAACCTACATCACCAGCGCATGACGCGACCGACCGGCCACCTTGTGGCCGCGACAGAGAGGCCTCTAGGCCCTCCGCTAAAGCCGCACCCCGGTGTCGCTCGAAAAGTACAAAGCCACGGGGGAATGCGCCAGACTTGCGAGACATATTGGAGGACAAGGCAAGACAAATAAGATCGATCTACGCATCGCGTGGGCGCCCCACGATACGTGATGACAACCGTCACGCCGGATACAGCAATTCCGGCCGGGACGAACACAGTAGACAAAGCTCATTTGAGCTCCGTCGTGATATAGCCCAATACAGAGGCACCGCACACCCACTATGCTTCACAGACGAAGTAATGGATCATCAAATCCCCGAGGGTTTCAAACCCGTAAACATTGAATCATACGACGGCACAACAGATCCTGCGGTTTGGATCGAGGACTATCTCCTTCACATCCACATGGGCCGCGGTGATGATCTACACGCCATCAAATACCTCCCACTCAAGCTTAAAGGACTAGCTCGGCATTGGCTCAACAGCTTGCCAACAGAATCAATTGGTTGTTGGGAAGACCTGGAAGACGCATTCCTTGATAACTTCCAGGGCACATATGTGCGACCACCAGACACTGATGACCTAAGCCACATAATTCAGCAGCCAGATGAATCGGCCAGACAATTCTGGACACGGTTCTTAACCAAGAAAAATCAAATTGTCGACTGTCCGGATGCAGAGGCCCTTGCAGCCTTCAAACATAATATCCGCAATGAGTGGCTTGCCCGACACCTAGGACAGGAAAAGCCAAAATCCATGGCAGCCCTCACATCACTCATGACCCGCTTCTGCGCGGGAGAGGACAGCTGGCTAGCTCGCAGTAACAACCTGACCAAAAACCATGGTAGTTTGGATACCAAGGACAGCAACAGCAGGTCGCGTCGCAATAAGCACAAGCGCCGCACTAACGGCGATAATACTAAAGATACAGCAGTCAATGCCGGATTCAGAGGCTCTAAACCCGGTCAGCGGAAAAAGCCATTCAAAAGAAATACTCAGGGCCCGTCCAATTTGGATAGAATACTCGATCGCTTACGCCAGATACATGGCACCCCCGAAAAACCAGCCAACCACACCTACAGGGACTGTTGGGTGTTCAAGCAGGCAGGCAAGATAAATGCCAAAAACAACGACAAGGGGATGCATAGCGATGACGAGGAGGAGCCCCGGCCGCCGAACAATAGAGGACAGAAGGGCTTTCCCCCACAAGTGCGGACGGTGAACATGATATACGCAACCCACATACCCAAAAGGGAGCGGAAGTGTGCACTGAGGGACGTATACGCGATGGAGCCAGTCGCCCCAAAGTTCAACCCATGGTCCTCCTGCCCGATCACTTTTGATCGAAGGGACCACCCCACTAGCATCCGCCACGACGGATTCGCCGCATTGGTTCTTGACCCAATCATTGACGGATTTCACCTCACTAGAGTCCTGATGGACGGCGGCAGCAGCCTGAACCTGCTTTACCAGGATACAGTGTGCAAAATGGGCATAGACCCCTCAAGGATCAAACCAACAAAAACGACCTTTAAAGGCGTCATACCAGGTGTAGAGGCCAACTGCACAGGCTGAGTTACACTCGAACTGGTCTTCAGATCCCCGGATAACTTCCAAAGCAAGGAATTAATCTTCGACATAGTCCCGTTCCACAGCGGCTATCACGCACTGCTCGCATGAACCGCATTTGCAAAGTCAATGCGGTGCCGCACTACGCATATCTCAAGCTCAAAATGCCAGGCTCCCAAGGAGTAATCACGGTCAACGGAAACACCGAACGCTCTCTCTGAACGGAGGAGCATACGGCGGCCCTCGCGGCAGAAGTACAAAGCAGCCTCTTAAGGCAATTCTCGAGTCCGACTACTAAACGTCCGGACACCGTCAAGCGCGCCCGGAGTAACCTACAACAAGACCGTCTGGCACGTTCCAAGCATGCGTAGAAATGCAGCCCCAACGCCAGCCCTTGCGAAATCGCGAGACCAGTACCACGCGTACATAACTACGTTCTGGAGATACCATGGGCATAGGGGTAGGGGCACAACCACGGCATGCCCGGAGAGCGGCTCAACCGCACCAGGGGCTCCCAATTGTGTCATTCTTTTTTTTCTTATTCTCAGGACTCCATTTTCCAGAAGCCCTGTCTGGCAGTAGAATTGCCGAAATCATGATGCAACAGCCAGGGAAGCAGAAAAGCTACGTCGAGTGTCCAGGTGGTCTCTATTACGAGCAGTATACCTGTTTTACATACCATCCCGTAGCCTACCCCTGGAGGGGGACATTTTAAATAGTCCCATCCCTTGCTTATCGCACTATTTGTATAGTTCTGCTTTCATTGCAGTATTTTTTGAATAAACAATGCATCGCTTTTTGCCTATTATTGCATTCCTTTTTCTATCTATATATGTTCACTTATGACATGTTGCATCCGTACGCTTTGGTACGGCCAAATACACCAGGGGCTTAAGTACCCCAAAATATCGTGTGATAAGTCCGAACACTTTAACAAGTGCGGCACCCCAAACTTATAGCATTATATGCATCGGCTCCGAATCATGTCTTGGGTCAATAGTTGGGTTTGCCCGGCTCCCATGTTTTGGTACCTTACGTTTCGTTATATCGGCTAAGGTAGCGCTGGGAGAACCACTGCGATTGTGCCCCGGTTGAGCTGGGTTGAGCACCTCAGTGGAGAAAGCTAAAACTGACCATCATGATAAGGCGAGAGCCGGTCGCTGTTCGAGAGGTTTTTCGAGTCCCTAAAGACTTATGCCGCTTAGAGCGAGGATTCGGCTTTGTCCGGCCCAGGCGTGGATAGCGCCCCGAATTTGGACTTCCGAACACTACGGGCTTCACCGAAATTTAAAATTATAGAATTCAACGGCTAAGTGGGAGTGTTCAAGCATTATAGTCCGGTTGCCTTGTTCGTTGTGTTGAGCGCCTCCCTCAAAGGACCCAAGGATGGGAACAAGAGCGCTCAAGTTTATCCCGAACACCCCAGCACTTGTGGCATGGGGGCTGAAGCCAACGACTTGCCATCTCTCAAATTTGATAAATGGCTGCACAGAAGGTAATATTTTAAATTAACAAGCGTTGCTTAGCGCATATGAACAATGTTTTCAGCGTACAGGATAACAAATGCGAGTCTACTCAAAAATTACATCTTTGGAGCACTCACCCGCTATAAGGCGGGCACCCTTCAGGACACCCTTATAGTACATCTCGGGCGTGCGATACTCCTTGCCCGGCGGTGGCGCGTCCGTCACAAGCTTCTCGGTGTCCATCTTGCCCCAGTGCACTTTAGCGCGGGCAAGGGCCCGACGGGCACCTTCAATGCAGACGGAACACTTGATGACTTCAATCCATGGACAGGCGTCCACCAGCCGCCGCACCAGACCGAAGTAGCTCCCAGGCATGGCTTATTTAGGCCACAGCCGAACTATGAGGCACTTCATGGCCTATTCGTCCACCTTGTGGAGCTCGACCAGCTGCTTCAGCTGGTCGCTCAGGGGCCCCGGATGTCCGGCCTCAGCATATTGAGACCAGAACACCTTTTCCATCGAGCTCCCCTCCTCGGCTCGGTAGAACGCGCCAGCATCGGACACACTACGGGGCAGATCTGTGAACGCTCCTGAAGAATGCCTTACCCGCCGCTATCTTTTTTATCGCCTCAATCTCCTGGAGGGCCTTCTGGGCTTCGGCCTTAGCGGCTTTGGCACTCTCAAGAGCCAAGGCGAGCTCGGACTCTCGAGTCTTCGAGTCATGCTCCAAACTCTCGTGTTTTTCCACGAAAGCCTGGAGCTCTTGCCGCACCTCCGCCACCCGCGCCTCCTGCTTCTCTCGCTCGGTGCGCTCCGTGGCCGCACTTTTTTCGGCCTTGGACACCGCCTCCTTCAGGGTCGCCACCTCATTCGTGGCCCCTGCAATACTCACGTTATTCCTGTCATTTTTTGCAACCAAATCCTTTCTATAAGGTATTAATTTAATAAGGTATTACTTACCTTCCTTGTCCTCGAGCTGCTTTTTGGCACGGCCGAGCTCGTTCTCGAACCGCTCGAGGCTCTGCCTCTATACATTGACCTCCGCAGTCAGTGCGGCAGAGGTTAGCAACGCAGCCTGCATTCCCATATTGACATGCTTATGTTAGACTCCTGCGTATATCTTTTTAGATCCTCAGTTCAGCTTTTCTTTCCGAACACCAAACTGAGCATCAGGGGCTACTGTCTATGCGGTACTATTTTTACATATCTTAATTACATACCTCAAAGCCTATTAGAAGGCTGGTACAGGCTTCAGTTAGCCCGCTCTTGGCGGACTGAACTTTCTGGATCACCGCACTCATAACAGTGCGGCGCTCCTCGTCGATGGAGGCGCCATTGAGCGCCTCCAGCAAATTATCCGGTGCCTCCGGCTGGACGTAGGTCACCGGTGTCGCAGTCTTACCCTTCTTACGAAGGGGCCGCCCGCCGGACTCTGGAACCACTAAAGGTTCCGATGCGGAGTCCGGCCCAGGGCCGAACTCAGAACCCTTTGGGGGTTGATCCCCCTCGTGCCCAAAGTCCGGGAGGTTGCCTTGCGGCACCTCCGGGACCTCCCCCTCCTCCTAGCTGGGCCCCTTTTGGGACCCCACCTCGGCGTCATCAGCAGCGCGAGGAGAGGAGGCGGCCGGAAGTGAAGTACTATTCACATCCGACGGAGCCAGGGAGCCGCTCGTTGAAATATCAAGCCCGTCTCTAGGCGGGCTGCAGGGTTGTATTCGACGTTAGGAGATTCTATGCGACAAACGAAATGCCATGAATTATTCTGGTATCCGGACACTTACGATTCTGCCAGGGGCTTAACCCTCGGTGGCCACTCCTCTTCGCCGTCGTCGGCGTTGGTGGAGTAGTCCCGAGGAAGGGTCCTTCCCTTCTTGGACCCTCCAGCCTCCCCAGTTGGGGAGACCTTCCTTTTCTTCT